>NC_086236.1:61732729-62046479 GCF_036321145.2 Pelmatolapia mariae
TGTATGGTTTATACTCTTGTGGTTGGGAAATATGTTTCTCAAGTGCCCATATGATACATTACTTCTATGACAAGACTTCTTTTTTTTATCATAATGTCAAATTGCCTGATGAGGGTGCAAAGGAAGGAAAGGTGTGAGGAGTTATTTTTAAATAGAAATATCAGAATTGCTGCTCTTAATGTTTATGACAGGTTTGATAATTATGAGAAGAGAGCGTCTAAAATCCACAGAGAAGGACAGGAAGAAGACACAAAAAGATGAAGGAAGGGGAGGAAAGGGATTGTGAGGGGATGATGGTGAATGTGGTGAAGGAGGAGAGGAGAGGGGAATGAGGGGGGTGGGGGGGGGCAGACAGACAGGCAGGGGGAGCGATTATAGCAGGGTTTATGTATGAGCTATTGATTGAGTCGGTGGTGACTTCTTGAGTGGTTAATTCGGGAAGTGAGAGCGATAGAGAGAGTAACTCACTGACCAGAGAGGGGAGGGAGAGTGAATGGGGGGGTAAAGAGAGTGGGAGAGCGTGATGAGGAGGAGGAGAGATACAGAGGAAGAAAAAAGTGGACTTCCCCAAGTTAAAAGTGTGGAACATAAGATTCTATTTGGCAATGAATTAATTTGTGGTTCATGATTGCTAACAGGGGCAATTTATGAAAGAATGAAGCAGGGTTGTTTTTTTTGTCTTTTGACCCTTTTCAAAACTGCTGAAATTTTCTCATTGGCACAAACACTTGGATATAAAGTTCAGGCAATATTTATTACAGAGAAAATGTGTTTATTATGTGGATTATGCATATATGCTCATTCTGTTTGCCACAAAACAGCTTAGTTGCTGGGAAAATAAATGAAATCCACATTTACCTGTGTAGGGTTTTAGAGAGGGCACGGTACCTCGGAGCAGGAAGGGTTCAAATCCAGTCTGGAGCTTTTTTGTGTGATGTTTGCATGTTCTTCTCATGAATGTGTGAGTTCTCTCCAACTACCCTGGCTTCCTCCAAAAGTTCAACGACATGCACTGGTTTAGGTGAACTTCTGATTCTAAAGGGGCCGTAGGTGTGAATGTGGCTGGATGGATTTCAGAGTAACATATATCCAGGCTTTGAGCTGGGGTCTCTACCTCAAATCTATATTCTCAATCATACTGGTTCACAAGCAGTTATCACTAATTTAGAGGGGAAGTGTCATTAAGCATGAAGGTGATTAACCACCATTATGAGTTGCTAAAGGGTCTCTTTGACCCCAAACACACAGAAAACAAAACAGTGCAGTCACATTCAAACATTGTGTAAGTTATAATGATCACACAGCTTCTGATCTGCCTTAGTATTGCTTTAGTCCCAACACGGTTTTCTTTGGGAAATTAACTGAAGATCTGAGCAACCTGCGCTCATGTCCTGAACATACTCAACTCAATTAAAGCCTTCCGCTCTCCATCACACATAAACACTGAGCGAGATCAGACAGCGTATTTTCTTCTCTTTGGGCATGGACTTGGCCCTATAGGACACTCGTGCGATAGCTGGAAACCACAGAAGGATCTGTTGGTCTCACTGCATCACCTTGTCTGAGGGAAAAAAATAGTCAAGAGCAACAACTCTGGGTGGGAAACAAGGTGATGTGTGCGTTTGGTGGACGTGTTTTTAGTCTAGTGAGCGTGAAGGTTCTCAGTAATAGCCTATAGACAGATTGGTTATTATTCCAAATATGTCCGGTGCATATTCGCCCGCAGTTTGATTTGCAATGCATCTCTCAGTTTGTTCGCTGGTAGGATATCCTGGATAGGATATCAAATTCCTAAAAGCGGCGCGCGTGAGTGACGCTACGTGGGTTTTGCGTGCATCGGTGTGTGTGTGTGCGTGCGCGCGCGCATGTGTGTGTGAAGGTCAGCTCGCCGGCGCAGTTTCTTTTCCTATTTCTCTTCCCTCTCGCGCAGGTTTTGATCTCTCAGCCGCGAGATCAAAGGCGCTCTCTGGCTATTAGTCAGCGCGAGCCATTGATCCCTCATCGATCCACGCGAGACACAGCCGCCCCGTGAACACCGCGCGAGGCTCCCAAAAGCTCCTCCCGCGCGTCAGGAGAGAGAGGGAGAGAGAAAGCAGAGGAGGGAGATGGAGCGGTGTCTGTGTGTGCGCGCGTGCACGCATGTGTATTTTTCTACTGGCGCGGGCAGAGCCAAACTCGAGCTTTTTCTTTGCCGCGGGACATGAAACAATGAGGCTCGAGCCGGTTTTAATAAAGCGCGCTTTCCCTCCTTTCAACTCTGGCGCGAGGCGGACGAGCCGGCAGCGGAGAGCGATCGATAATTAATGACGATGAATAATTTAACCCTATCGATTGATACTTTTTCCTTCATCCTTTTCCCCTTCTTTTCCTTATTTTCTTAAGGCCAGCTTTCTATATCATACTAATGCCGTTTTCACGCGCTCAACATCCTCATCTCCACTCACCTCTTCTTAAACTTGTTGGAGTTCTCCACCGATCGTGAAAGTCTGGAGAAAAAAAAATCAGGTTTCCTTATTTATCAAAGTACTCTATTTATGACCCGAGCTGGAGTCTAAACTTCTCTCCGTGAATTGAGCTGGCCTTTTCTTTTCCTCTTTCCTTTGTTTTTGTCATCAAAGCCAAACATGCACATCATACCCTATTACAATTAGCCCAAGAAACGAGCCATGATATTGGACCTTTTAACATATTTCTTTCTGCCAACACCTCATTATTTCCAGTCAATCCCTCTCACACACTCCTGGTGTTACTCCGTGACTTAAAGTAGTGATATAATGTAGCAAAATCTCCAAAGCTCAACTCATGAAAGAACACAAAAAGCTCTTACTCATTTTAAAGCACTCATATTTTCAGCAGGGGTATCTGTGCTCAGCACTGACTTTAAGCTATGTATTCATAGATTTAGGAACTTGATGCAAATTCTAAACCCAGCCTTATTGCTTAAGCTGTGAAACAAACAGTTCAGTGTGAAATTATCTTTCTTAAGTTTTCAGATATGGACTTTAATATTTCTCTGCCCTATTATTCCCTGCCTCTGTTGTCACATCTTGTACCGCTGCTCTACTGTATCTTTCAAAGTACATTTCACTGGATGATATTCTGGCCGGGCAGTCCTGTCAGATGATAGCCTGTCTCAGTGTGAAGGACTCAGTATTAGCTTTGCCCCTGCAGTGTGGAATAATGGGTGCTCTGTGGGAGAACAACTAGATTCAGCCAGTACTCCTGTAACGATATGTCTTGGTTAAATACACCGATGCTGCTGCACCACTGCCTGCTCCTATTATAGTGACTGTACTGATTTCTCACTCTTTCACATTGCAGTGTGATGGGTGTGTAAGGTACAAAGGAGGGATTGTGGGGAAATCTAGTGGCTATAAGTTGCAACATGATCTGTATTGCTGTGATTATCTGCGCAGTTTCAGTGATTAAAATGTAATCTTTTTCATTTTTTTTATGGATCTTCACGGATTCAAAGCTTAAATGGTAAAAGTGAAAACCTCTACAACATGAAATGCAGAACAAAAATAAATAAATCAATAAATCAATAATTAGAAAACAACAACCAGTGACTGTTTTAATGTTTTATGATTAATCCACTGTATTATCCTATGTGTAATGTCCTGCGAACAGGTCAAATTGTCAGAAAAACAAAGTAACCGAGACCAAATCTTTAACTTGTGAAGTTTTGAGAGACTTTGGGATGTTAAAGTTGACTCTTTTTTTTTTCGTTATGTAAAGGGGAAGTTAATTTTGTTGATGGCAAGGTTTCAGTCATTGTTTGTCTTAGTTTGAAAAAGCACGTAGAACTTTTTGTTTGTCACATACTTGATCCAGAGAGGACCCTTTTTAATTGGATACTCAAACAAGATGTAGATGAGATGCATATTTGGGCTTCAAAACAAAATTTGTAGCTTAATATTTTGAGATTTAACTAAATATTATTTGTATAAATCATATAAAGAATATTTTTGGTAATTAAGATGGAACTTGAGCTAAATAAGAAGATCTACAGGCCAGTGTGTGGATAGAATTTAATTCGGTGTTGACTTTTCTCTTCAACATTTGGATAGACAGGTTCTTTTCCCTCTTCCTGACCAACCCCCTTTCCTCCTCTCCTCCTCCTCCTTCTCTCTTCTGTCTCTCTCCTCATTTCTCCTCTCTCCTTCTTTCCATCTCCTCTAACAAACCCATAGCAGAGTCCCTCTGTTCTTCCACCCTGAGGCTGACCAGTGTGTCAGAGCTAACCAGGGAGAGGAACAGAGAGAGAAAGACAGAGATAGCAGGAGAGAGGCAAGCAGAGTGAAAGGAAGAGAGAGAGAGAGTTTTCAGTCGGGCCTTTTTCAGGGGCAACCAAAAAAAGGAAGATGAGACAGATGTACAGAGTCCTTTTCATCTAGTGGAAAAAGAAAGCGGGAGAGGCCAGACTCTTCATGCCTCTCACATTTTTCTATCTTTTTATATCGTGACCCATCACTCTTTCCTTCTTTAGACAGCACTGGAGACATAATGTTGCCTGAATGTCAGGCTGCCCTCCTTCCTCGCTCTACCCCAGTCACTCTGCAGAATTTCAAAACGTAGTTTGTACTACAGTATATCCCTCACACTGGTTTCTTTTCACTCCCGTCAGTGCCCTACTAACCTTGGCGTCACAAGTATGCCAGTTCTGCCTTTACTTTAGCAACATTGTTACAGAGTTGATGCTTGAGAGATACATGCAAAAGTTACAAATACAAATCTGTGACCTTTGTGGCGAGACCGACCTCTTAAAACTCAGTGGGACTGGTCCAATCCTGACTCTTGGATATGCTTTTGCAGTCCTTTTCTTACTCTTAGTCCCCACTTGGGCAAGAAAGTCGAGAGGTCACAGGAAGTTCATCAGTTGAGAAAATACAAGTTTAAGTTTACTGCTGAAAGAAGGATGGTTTATGTACAAGTCTACCTGAACATGATGCAAACATACCAATTTGGTCATTGCAACACTGTAGTAATTTTTCTTTGGACTTTGTCCCTCGTCAGTTACAATAGTTGGAAACGATTGCTCTCGTTGATGTAGGAGTTTGTCTTTAGAAGACCCATCTGCTTGTCCGTGAATTTATTGTCCTTTTTTTCCACAGCAGTTTTCCAGTGATCAAAACAGATTTGGCATTACATGACTGAAAGGTTATTTATAGGAAGCAAGTGAACTTTATTTGCACTGTGTGAAATTCAAGAAGAAGAGAAATAAACTGAGTGAAAAAATGCATTTTAACTCCTGTCCAATCATTAGTAAATCTGCAGTGAGCGGTATAACAGTATAGTACCCTGCACTGTGGGTTTGCTAGCAGACAGCTTAATTTCTTATATTGTATGAATTTTGAGGGCGTTGCACTGTGCATAAATTTCACTCTCTAATGCTTTGAAAATGGCTAAAAGTAAGTACAGAGAGCAAATGTGGAGGGATTTCTGAGGTTTATATGTTGAGCAGTGACAACAGCAGAAACCTTTAACCTTTCAGCCTTGACCCAGGAAGTTTGTGTATCCCTGCAATGTTGTTGTGTCCTAAAGTCACAAAAAACAAAGTGCACTCTTTCAAGCGCTAAACTATAGAAAAGCCTCTGAATCATCAACACACCAGAGGGTTTCCAGCAGTAATGATCCACTTGCTAGATCTAGTGCAGGCCTACACTTCAGATTATGTGTAGGAACACAGCTGAGGTGTTTTTGTGAAGATGTGACTGCGTGAAGTAACTTAGTGAATCTATTGAGTGTGCTTACTATTGTCACCGGTAGCCGTGTGATCCATCATCCACGCTGGGTTTCACAGGTGACCTTTTGTGGGAGAGGGGTCCTTTGTTCGGACTCTTGTGTCTCTTTGTCCAAATAAAACAGTGTTTTTTCTGCCCACGTCTCTCTATCAGTAAACCAGAATCTTTAGTAAACAAAGTGCATTCTCTTTTTCAGCTTGGTGAGATCTGTGTTAGTGTGCCGATATTGATTCAGTCAATATCTATGGGCTCCATGTCTTACTTTGTGTGCTGCGTCTTACAGTGTGTGTGCGACGGCTACCTGAATGCCTCCGTATTTGTGCCATATCTGCTTGAGACTGTGTTTACTGTGCATGCACAATCCCTTACAATCTGTGAGTGTCTGTATCTGACAGTCTGTGCATGCATGTGTGTGTTTGAGTGTGTGCGTATGAGGAACAGTATTCCCTGGGCTGCTAGTTATAATGTTTCTGGGGGTGATGGGGGGAACTTGAAAGCCCTGTGCTGCCCAAATCAAAACTAACAAGGAAATGATGGGGGCTCCTTTATCTCCTCTCTGGCCTGGGGGGCCGAGGGGGGGGGGGGGCGAGAACGGGAGACTGGGCAGGGAGGGAAAGAAGAGGAGGTGGGAGGGAGGGAGGGAGGGAGAGAGAGAGAAAGAGAGAGAGTGAGGGGAGGAGGAGGAGGAGTGGGGTAGCCTGGCTTCCTCTTTGATTTGTAAAAAATGCATTACCTCCGAAATCAAACGGAAAATTACTGCGCCGAAGCAAAACACACAGAGCAGGAGAGAGGGAGAAGGGTGGAGTGGAAGGGAGGGCGGGAGAGAAGACAGTGGATAGGTGTGTGAATAGAAAGGAGGTGGGAAAGAGGAAAGGAGGAGTCACCTGTATAGATATGCTGTTGGATATGAAAAGGGAAGGAAGAGTATAGATTTGAGGTAATGCGTAGGTGGTATGAGAGGAAGTTGGAAAGACTGTGAAAGACAGGAGCTCACATATATGTTTCCCTCAGAGGAGATGAGCTTATACATGCCGTGGACCATGAGAATACGGCAAATGAAAGAGATGATGCAGTATTGATGACCTGTAGCCCACGGGGAAGAGGAAAGTTATGGATTGCTACCTCCAACACAACGTATATCTCATTTTGTAAAGACCAATCTTTGCCACGGCCTTTCTGTCAGATGAGGTCAACATTTTCATGGAAAGATGACAGTTTCAAATGTTTTCAAATATTCTCTAATCATGTGAACAGCGGGGTGTAATTTGATATCCTACTGGTAAATGGTCTAATCAAAATATTTGATACTTTTCTAAAAATGGGTCGTGTGGGATGAGTGCAGACAGAATCTCCAGATAGTTTAATGACCAAAAGAAAAAAAGAGAAAAGGAACAAGTGTAAAACAAGAGTAAAAATAATAATAATAATAATTATAATAAATAGAATTAATGTCAGCTCTGCATTCATAGACAGAGAGAGCAGACTGAAAACAAGGAAGATGAAGAGCGGGAGGGGAGGGGAGGGAGGAGACAGCGAGCGGGGCCACAATCCAAAGGCTTGAAGCGGGGTGAGAGCGAACGTGAGACAGAAAGAGTCAGAGAGTGAGAAATGCCTGGAGTTAGCAATAATAATTTATACAAACACACCTTAATAATTCACGTTCCATTTCAATGCTGGAGGGAAAATCCAAAATTCACAGAGCATAATTAAATAGAGGCAGAGAGTGAAGGGAGAGATAGAGAGGCCAGCATTAAAGATACCAGTGTAGCAGCAGGCTATCTCTTCCATCTGAGCTTTGTAAAACAACCCTGATGAAACTGTGATATCCAAACTAGATTCCATCTCACAGTTCCCCTCTTCATCACAGAAACACCAAGATCTCCTCATCTTCTCGCGTCAGCAGATCTCTATATGAATATATTTAGGAGGGCTTATGATCACAAGCTCTTGTATTATAAAAAGGCCTACCCTACCTCACTGACACATGCACGTATCATTCAACATTCAATGCAGAGCATGAACCGATGTGATGGGGTGAAAAAATAAAAGTTTGGAGGTTTTTTTGTAAATGTACTTCAGATTTCAAAATGCACAGAAATAAAAACAAAATCAGGTTTTTAAATAGTTTGCACAGTTTATTTTCTTGTGATGTTAAATATGGACGTGTTCAGTGGACTGCATAATTTCTGACTTTCATCCCAACAATTTTGTGTGTTTTTTAAAAAATGTTTAGTTTTATATAACCAAATACTATAATTATAGGGGGTAGAATTTAATATTACAAGTACAAATGTGAAGTGTTTTCTCGCTTTTGCTTTCCATTCACTATAATTCTGAGGGAAATGTTGTGTATTTCCTTGACATAGGTCAAGATTTTATTTTAAAAAGGCTCAAAACATTTAACTTGTTCACACTCTGCTATAGAGTGACTGGCGAACAGCACATAAGACAATTAAAATATCTCTAAATCAATCAACTAATAAAACTACACTCTTGTATGTTCAGATGTTTATGCAATTTTGCACTATTTGTAGTAGTTACCTGACTTACCTAGGATACCTAAGGTGATATGAAAGACGTTTTACCAAAAACTATAGCCCTTTAAATCCTTTTGAAACTTTCCTCATCTGGCAGACAATTAAACCTAACCTTTAATAACCCTGAACAGAACTTTGTACATGAGATTTTTTTGATACTTTTAAAACTTCACTAAGAAATAACCAAGTCCTATTATATATTTAAAAACCCAATTTTTAATGTATAATGTGGCTCAGTTTTCAAGTTGGTTTTCAAAAGTCTATTTAATTCCTCCTGTTCATAAATGCACTATAGGGATGTCCACCACGTTGCATCAGACACAGCCTCAGGTGGCCACATCCATCAAACACCTGATCTCTACCAAAGACATATGAAACATAACCTTGCTATATTTCACATCGATTTAAAGTATCATTTTGAACTCATGTTGCGCCTTTAGACCCTTATGCAATACCTTCAGTTTCAACAAAATTTACTCTCCTCTGCTCTGACTTGGTGTAATAAATGCTATAAACATGCTGGGTAGTTGAAACTGGCTTAAGCAAATACATCTCTGCAAAATTCTTTGTTTTTCATTTGTAAAAGTTAATACCTTCTCTCTCTTTTGTTTTGTTCCAGGTGTTGTGGAGGCATGGACTGTAACTGCGTCAGTGATCTGCTGCTCCCCCCGGTGCCCGCCCTCTGGACGCCAGGTCGGTACTCTCATCAAAGTTAGTGACATGAAGGCAGGAGATTATTACATCCTTGCTTTTCTGCATCAAATCTGCTTAAAGTTCTTATTTGTAACATTTAAAATCTTTCAACTTATCTTTAAATCTAGTCCTAAGCCACATGTGTAAATCGGGTGAACCCAGACAGCCAAAACAAGCAAATACTTAAGAAGCAGCTACTTCATTATAAAAATTGCATGTTGAAATTCATCCCCAATATTCATCTATTTAAAAAGATTAACCATACACACTCATGTTTGCCAAACAAGTTCAGACTCTGGTAGTAATTGGTTCAATGTGTAATGTATTTACAAGGCTAGTTAGTGCCAGATTCACTTTGGCCTGAGTAAAAAAGCTACTTAACTTCATCTCTGATGGTCATAGAGTTGGCTTTTAAAATTCAGACCTGAGCAGCATCAGTCAGATCTCTCCCAGTGAGCTGTCATCATCCCACTGACCAATCTGTTGAGGCTAGAGGGCATTAGCTCAGACTAACATTGCTCAAGGCACGTGCTGTGATATTAAACACATCATCCCTCACCTCCATCACTCATCAGTCATTCAGACAGTGAACACCCCCCCCTCCCCAGACACACATACACATGCACACACTCCCTGTGAGCAACTGGACAGAAAACAGGCCTGAACCTTACCCTGCTTCTTCCTCCTCCCCTTTGCCCAGGGATCGCCTTCCCAGAGTGGGCCTACAAACCCGAGTCGAGCCCCGGCTCCAGACAGATCCAGCTGTGGCACTTCATCCTAGAGCTCCTGCAGAAGGAAGAGTACCAAGGGGTGATAGCCTGGCAGGGAGACTACGGGGAGTTTGTCATCAAGGACCCAGACGAGGTGGCCCGACTGTGGGGGATAAGGAAATGCAAACCTCACATGAACTATGACAAACTGAGCAGGGCTCTAAGGTATGTGTTCGTACGAGATGTGTTGAATGTCAGGCAACCGCACTGTTTGTATCAGATAAATCAGGCTATAACCCTGCGGTTTCCATAAATTGTTTACTCTTGTTGGATTTAATCCCCACTTAACATCTCTCTTTTCCATGTTGGCAAAAATGGAAAGATAAAGGTGGGATTTTTCCTGGGGAACGTCAATACCCTCAATTTCTCCTTATCTCTGGACATCCTAATGGAAAGTTCACCATTGAGCTGCCAAATAAAAAATTCAATAGGGATTTCAAAATTAAGCCCCAGTGTGAAATTGGACTTTTTCAGAACAGCAAAACTACTCGACACTGAACTTGCTGAAGGTGATTAAAACAATGCCACACTCCATACCTTCAGCAGTTTACACCCCCAGCCAGTCACACACAATTTTCTTATGCAAATACCCACTACCCAACTTGTTCCCCTACCCCACCCCCTCCCTCTGCTTTCCTTTGGCCTCTCGTTAATGGGGACTGTCGTCAGAGTTTAATTGTTATGAATTGGCTGGGGCCACAATTAGCCTTCTTAATTAGCCTCACTTAATTGCTCAATTAAGGGCCATGGCACAATTGCCACGCAAAGCAAAACATGTACACATCATTGCACTGGGCTCAGCCAGTGTGGATACATGCAGATATGTACACGCTGCTGTGTTTGTTGATATAGTGTGCCTGCATAATGAGCTCACCACTATTTAATGCTGAGGTTGTCTCATGAATTCTGTGTTTAGCACGCTCACTGTGGCTGCACTCACACAAAGGAGTCCAAAAAGTCCACAAGGAAACCATCTCCAAGATTTAAACTTGTATTTCACAATAAGACATCTGCAGGTTTTTTTTAATTTGTCGCATCCCGCTTCGCCCCCACCCCCTACGCTCCTCCACTTGAGCACTCAGCTTTTACCTGGGCCAGATGGCTCCATGTTTTTCCTTTGCTGCCGATCAACGTGGCATCCTGGCAGATTGTACATTGTGACACCTCTGTGGGTGGCAAAGGAAACTGGTATGATGACGACCTGACATGCCCAGCGGGAGACACTGGGGGTCGTTACCATGGAGACCTCTCTTGCTGTCCCACCTCTTTGTGAATGTGCTTTGCTATTGGAAACGGTGATGTTTTTTGGTGTCATGTCAAATGGTGTCATTCCGACAAATTTCTAATTTTCTGGAAACAAAAAAGTCTTGAGCTCATCTGATAGTGTAACATGATGCTCACATTATTTTTTGAATTGATAAATAGTCCTGTGCATAATGAAAGGAACATTTACTTCTTGTGTAGTATTTCTGTGTGAGAGGTTCAAACGAATTTAGATTTTGGGGGGTTTTGAGGCGGGGGGTGGGGGGGTTGATAATTGCTGAATATAAAATTCACTTTACAAAACCATATTGTATTGAATAGAGGCAGCCAGACATGAATTGATTTGAGAAAGGAGGAGATGAATAAAAACACTGGGAAATCAGCACAGCTCTTGCCTCACAGCACTGAAGTTGTTTATACTTTACTTATAGTGATGAAACACAAAACCTTGATGTGTATTATATTAATCCTTCCCACCTCTTTTCCTTTTCCTCTTCCTTTTTCGTTTATCACTTCACTCCATCCCTCCATCAATATTCTCTCCCGCTCCTTTGCAGGTATTACTACAACAAGCGTATTTTGCACAAAACCAAAGGGAAGCGTTTCACCTACAAGTTTAACTTCAGTAAGGTTGTGCTGGTGAACTACCCCATCCTGGACATGGCCAGCTCGCCCTTCTTCCTTGCCCAGAACCATTTCAACGGGGGCTCCACCACACCAGACTGCAGCCCAGAGGTACGCAGGGTAGGATGGAGGGTTTGTGAGAGGGGGTGGATGGGTAAAAGGATATATGCTGTATGCAAGTAGTAGATTTAGTAGCATATAAATACAAAATTGTGTGAAAAATGTGAGAAATCATACCTATGTATGTTCAAATTGTGTCTCTATAGCAGGTAATAAAAAGAACTAGCATTTTAAAACAGAGGGAATTAAAAAAAACCTTAAACAAAGAAAAATGATGAAATATAGCAGGACACCGCACTCTGCTTCCTTAAATTTTTATCAACAGAAATTTAATTCAGGTAACTGAAAACCATTCAACTCGAGCTGTTATATTTCTCAGGCACCTGCTGTGCATTCCCCCTTTTTTGCAAAAGAATGGTGGTATTCATCGTAGCTATCTTTTATTCACTGTGTCTAATGGGGGTCATAATAGACTACAGTTTACTTATTTGCCCTAAGAGATTGTAAAATTTTTACAGAGATAAAATGTATCAGAACACAAAAAAAGATGGAGGCGTGAACAAAAATGTCCTAATTTGGTTAAAAAAATAATGTTATGACTTTACTTGTGTTTATAAGATATTTAGAGATTTTTCTTTCTTTCTTTTTAATGGAAAAAAAAAAATCAATTTCTGCGTTTCAGATTCTACACTAAATTATAGATGTGGCTGCACAAATTGATGAAGAAGGCTATTTTTTTGACTTGGGTATAAGTGCTGGTGTGCAGATAATTTTATTTTAGATGACTAATGTCCTAGAAAGTACAAGTAACTTGAAAGTACAGTAAGAGAGAATCATTCATCAATTGTCTGTGCCGTCCTTAAGATGGGGATAAGGAGACGCGAGCTCTGAAGGAGACCGTGGAGGGGGGGCGGTTTTAACTTGCCCTTAAAACAAAAGAAGACGTTATCCCCTCTTTCTCTCATCCCTGTCTCCTATGGCGTATCCATCTGTCATCGATTGAAAATGAAAGAAATAGAAAGCAAAGGGGTCGCGTCAGATCAGATCAATGGCGGGTCATTAATGCGGTTTGTTAAGCAACGCAGATCTCGCAGCTTGGGAGTACAGTCTCGCCTTTCAAACTTGGGGCTGCAGGGTGACAGATACTACTGATCCGCAATCACGCTAGGGGGAAAAAGAAATCCCCCCGTGTCCCCTTGATTCCTAAGATTAAACTGTTCCACTTATTTTACCTCTTCTTTGCAAATTTTAGACAGAGAAAAAATCTACGCACTCACTGACACGCACACACAAACGCACTAACTGACACGCACACAGCTGCCCTACTTCCTAAATGGATGTCATTCTCTCACATCTCACTGCTATTCGTCCTGTGTCCCTTTACACAAGCTGGCCTACAATCCCTCTTTCTTCTTGTCATTTATCCTTTGTGCCCACAATCTTAATCGCTGGTCTCCATTTGACTCTGTACTTTTCCTCCCTTTGAGTCTCTGAGTCCGTGCGTCCTCCTGCCTCCCCTTTTTTTTTTACCCCAAGTCCCATGGCTTCCCTTTTTATCCTGTCCTTGCTGCGACTGTGTCACTGTTTGCATCACACTCTGCAGGGTGCTGCTGTCAACATATGACTTTACCCAGCAAAGTGCAGCAGCATCATAAAGGCAGATTTGTAGGAATATGTGTGCCGTACGCAAGCTTTTTTTATTATTATTATTTCATGGTACAAACTCATCTCTAACCTCCTTTTCTACTCTTTGTTTGTGTCTCTTTCTGCCGCTCAGGCCATACAGTCCTTGTTTCCTCGTTTGCCAGACACCAGCAGAGGAACCTCCCTTTTCGATCGGGGGACCACAGCACCAGGAGCTGAAGGGGACAAACTGAGACTGGACTCATTTCCTTTCCTAAGTTCAGGTGAGCAGAGAGAATGACAAAGTTGGTCAGATACGTGCCGGTCTTCCTCTATTGCATGAAGAAAAATACACTTATATATATATAAAGTGTATGATTGGCAGTGTACAAACAAAGGGAGGAGGAGAAGGTAGCAATGAAAGGAGAGCAGAGAGAGAAATGAGGATACAGTGAGGCATGAACATTTATTGTTAAAGGAAATAAGAGAGATGGCTGTCCCATAGCAGTCTACAGTGAGACTGTGCTCCAGGTGAGAAAGGCCAGGTTAGCTGGTGAATTATACATGTCAGCTGTAGTGAGACACAAGTCGAGGGCTGGAGAAATCATCCACTTTTTCAGCGCAACTGTTCACATTTGTCCCCTTCTATCTCAGAAAGTGAGTTCAACCAAACACGGCACGGAAGTGTCATTGTTTGCTTGACTGATGGCACGCATGCACAAATGCATTTCGTTTGCAATCTCTGCGCACGCATAAGAAGGTATACGAATCTGCAGAGCTCGAGAGGTAGTGTGTAAACAGACTCACTCACACACAGATGCAATTCTCATCCCAGAACCAGCACCCTCTCCCTCCTCCCTATTCTGTTTGTCCTCAGGTCCTATTCCCCCCTTCTTCCCTTCTCACCCTCCTCTCCCTCCCATGTGTCCCCGCTGTCCTAATCCCTTCCCAGGCAGGAAGGCCCTAATTGAGGGTGCAGGCTTCAGTTTGTGGCCTGTGGGCGCCCATTACTGTGTTTTCATAAGCAAGTGAGGCCTGCCTGACTGATTCAATATTCATGTGTCTGCCAGCTACTCCTGGCCCAGCACGCAGAGACTTCACCACTGTCAAATTAGCCCTGCATAGTAAATAACAGAGTGAAAGAGAAAAAGAGAGTGAGAACGGCTGGGAGAGAGGTGGAGGGTGCAGCAGAGAGAGAATCTTTGAGTCGGTTGTCATTTGGAAGGAAGTAGACTAGGTTGAGAGGCAATGCGTTTGTTTGTTCATTAAAATTGTATTCCTGCATCACCTCAAATTTGCCCCCTCGCTCTGTTATCAAGTGATGCTTACAAGGAACCGAATTCAAATATGCAACGCAATTTGCCGCACCATAAGTGTTTTTTGCTTAATTTGAAATGATATCATGACATGTCAGAGCATTGCGGGGATAAATGTCGACATTATTTCTCAGTGAGAATTTTCAACAGTGTGACTGGTTTCACCGCAATGATGCGCAATCAAAACAGAAGCAGAGTCACTTCACATATTTCTTTTCTTTTAAATATACAAAGAAATGATAAGCCGTTTGGAAGACGGGAACTCTTCTTAATTGTTTTTCACTGCAGTGGAGAATCTTTGTGTTCACATCTGGTTTGCAGCGGTGTGAAGTGGGTGTACTACACAGTACCGGCATGCATAAATGAACCATCAGGTTTTGTGTTGAAAGCAGCCGTGCCAGAATTAGCCCCTGTGGCTCCTGATTAGAATTGCTAATAACACTGACTATAATTAGTGAACATTCTTGGATGTTGTATGTCAGGAAACCTTTGCCCCTTCTGAGAGCTAACCTCCATCTCTGGATTTTCTCTGTCCTAGGTGCACCGTGCTATTCAAAACCCCCGTCCCTGCTGGGCCCGTACCCTCGCAACCCACCCTTTGACTACCCCTGGGGCTTCAACCCCTACCTCCCAGGGGCCTTCTCTCTCAACAACTGCCCCAAACTGCCCCCTGGCTCCCTCTACCCCTCCCAGTTTTACCCCAACCCCTTGCAGAGCAGCCTTTCACAGCTGCCTCACCCCTTCTCCTCCCTGCTCCCGCCTGGAGAGGCAGGTGGGGGTGAGAGGGGAGCAGCGGGGCAAACTGGCGGGACAAATGGCACAGCGGGCGGTCAGCCGGCCAGACTCTGCCTGCCGCCGTACCAGGGCAGCCTGTCGATGGGTCGGACAGATATTGGCAGCGGGGCGACACTGGGAGAAAGGGTGGAGCCCAATCCTCCGGGTATGGGGTTGACCTTGGGCCTGGGAGCGGTCAGCTTAGGAGCCGGGACTGGGACAGACCAGCAGAGCCCCACAGAGAGAAGAGGAGGGGTGAAGCAGGACCCAGAGTCAGACTCAGACCTGGAGATAACAGATCTGAGCGACTGCAGCTCGGACAATGAAAACGAGCATGAATTTGGCATTCGGAAGGAATCCAGCCATGCGAACCGATCACAGCTTGTGTTAGATGGGAAGAAAGGAAGCGTATTGCCTCCCGTCTCCTCTCTTCCTCCACCAGTGTCCCCACATCCACTCAAGAGTCTGATGCCCATTACTCCTCCTCCCCCATCCCTGCCTAGGTCACTCTCACCTTCCATGGCTCTGCATGAAAGACACAGGGAGACAGAGACTCTCAAACTGATACACAGCTAAGACATTTTCTGATGTGTCCACCATCTTTCCAGTCTATGGTCTGATAACTCTCTTCTTCTCTCCTTTTGTTTCTCTGAGATGAATTTTCCACTTTAAATCATCAGATCTTTTCCAGCCCTTTTCCAGGAATGGCAGTTAACTTCTTTTACTTCTAAAACTGCAGTTTTCCTGTTTGCTGTGCAAGTTTTGAGCTTGCCAGCAGTCCATTACACTACTGATTCATCCATCTTAGAATATATGGGGTGTACAGTTTTTAGAGTGTCGGCTGTCTCGTCCTTTTTATTTTGATCTCTCGCACCAAATGGTTTGTAGATTTGCTTTATGCATTGCCAGCAGTAGTCTACAATTTGCTGTCTGCAGCTGAGCTACGAAAGAAGGCATCGAGGTGGGAAATTACAACACAGCAATTCCTGCCTTGACAAACATTAACAAACAACATCCCTAAACTAACAGAACAACAAATGATGCTCAGATCGATCCAATTTTACAGATTTGTCCTGTAATTCTACAGATTTAGACTATAAATAATTACTGTGGCTTTTAAGACATGGTCAAATACTGCCACCTAGTGGTCCTTTCACTCAACGTCGTTTTCAAAGAACTGCAAGTGTGTGAGTGAAGCTACTGCCCTGAGTTCATTTTGCACTGTTTTTTTTAAATATATATATTGTTTATTGTGGGTTAATTTAAATGTTAACAATCCATCTGTTCAATAGTGCTAACTGTGACAGTCTGTGCGTATTTACTTTGTCTTGGTGCACATTTTCTAACAGGAAAGAAAAAGAGAGCAGGAGGGAGCTGGACCAATCTAGAATTTGTATGAATATTTCTGTATATATTTTAATATGGTGTACATGACATTTAATTATAATTCACTATGATAAGATTTAGCTGTATTGTTGTGATTTTATTCAGTATTTAAACATGTTGGAAAATTATAAGCTTAGGTGTATCAAAATTGAAATTATTAATGGCAGAAGATCTGCACTCTGAAGATTTTTTTTTTTAATGTTGAGGACAGAGCTCACGTTGGGATTTGTCTCTGATTTCCTCAACCCCAGTTAATTGTGCCCTTTGGTCATTTTGTTCTTGCCAGATGCCCAGCGTACAAACCCTTTGGGTTCAAAAACATGCCGGCAGACTTATTTTTCTAGTTAGCATTCACCCAATGTTCCTGTACTGTAATTAATCTAATGTGAATAATATTGGTCTTTGCATTTTCTTCTTTAAATCCTCCCCCCCAAAATCTGTTTTGATTATTTTTCAATCGATTCTTTTTGTCCATGCCAGCAGCAGAGCAATTTGTTTTGCTTGAGGACACTAAACAGTGGTGGGGGGGGAATACTTACAAAAAAACTGTATCTTTCCTCTCCCCAGATCTTATGACCAACATCCTTTCTACAGCCCTGTTTCTCAGCGTGGAGTGAACAGTGAATCATATTGTACAGTTTCATAGCCTTTATGCCGATGGTTTGTCAAACAGTGGCAGTATACCGATTATTTGTGAAAGCTCTATTGTAAAGTTAATGTAAAACTCTATGTTTGTTGAGTTGCTGCAGAAAAGGCCTCCAGTCACCTCCACAGGAAGAACACTAACAGCTGTAAATACTGTTTCCTCGTGTGTGTGTGTGTGTGTATGTGTGTGTACACATCCAGAAATGACAATGCAGTGGTTTTACCTGTCATCTTTCTTTGTTTTACTGTAAAGAGGAAAAATGGAAAGTGCAAAAAGAAGAAAAAGAGTAATATCTTCAAAAGCAATAAATATTATTCTGGATAGCGGACTGTTGACTGTGTTGTTGAAAAGATTTTAAAAAATACGGGTGCTTCCTACATCACAATTCTGACACAATCTGTGGAATTCAGGTAGTCAGTGAAAAGAAATATTATATTATATTATATTATATTATATTATATTATATTATATTATATTATATTATATTATATTGACACAAATAATGACTTGTGATTTTTTTTATTCATTGGTGAAAAGTCCGTGAAAAGTGTCTCTTAAACTGAAAAAGCACAGTAATTGCACACCATGCCAATTTAATTTGAACTTTTCTTTTCCTATAAATAATTAAATCTTGTTTACATTTAGAGATCTCTGCCCAAACTTTCTGTTACTTTCTGTTGTGTTTAACTAATTGTTTACCTGCTTTTCTTTTAGATTGGCTTTTACAAGCTGGCAAGATGCAGACAAATGAGACATTACAATCACACATTCAGAAGTTGTTATCACCATTTTGATGTATATTTTAATGTTTTAAGATGATTGTTAGGATGTTTTATATATGCCACTTAATGATAGGGAACATATTCTATTCAGGGAATGCAAAAATTTAAAACTGTTTGTTTGCCATCTACAAAAAAAAGGGAATTTATAAAGCATTGCACAATAGCACAACTCATACTGAGGCACTTTCAATGAACCTCATAGTATTACAGAGAGGAATTTATTACTCACACTTAAGCTCAGTCAGCATGTGAAAAATATTTTAAAGAAAAAACACCTCACTATCAAACAAGAAACGTCACTGTGCTTGTGATGATCACTGGTACTCACTAGACACAACATTTGTAATTGTCATTATCAACTGTAACTAAATTTGTTTGACAAATACACAAGGAGTGGGGCTGCAGAAATAGAGGGTGAGTCTTTTAGAAAGGCGTGCAACAGAAAATAGTAACATCATCATTAAAGCGCAGATCATTTAATGTATATGTGGCATCCACGTCATGTGTACATCATTTGTCACCAAGCGCTTAGGCCTCACTACTTTTCTACGTTAATCCAGGGAGAGACTAAACTAATTTTCACAGAAGTTTGTCAACCTGGAAAAAGATTTAAAGGTCAAAGAGAATTTATAAGCTGACACAGTACAGGTAAAGACATGTATTATTGATTTGGGGGTCAATTTGGAGACATTATTTGCATCTACAATGTGTTCTTTCAGACTAGTGACACAAAAAATTCCCAAATACACATTTAAGGGTTTATTTTGCTACAGTTTTTCTATTTATGTAACACAGTGCATATTAATCAGACATTATATTTGTATATGTAAACACTTTACTCATGTTACAAGAAACAGTTGCCTTAATGTAAGACAAAAACAAATCTTCTAAAACTTTATTGTTAGATATATTTGGAACGTTTGCCCTATTTATCTCAGGGTCAAAAAATCTCAATGTAGAGCAAAATAAATACATAAATATTCATTCATTCAGTCAGTCAGTCATTAATAATATATATATATATATAGTGGATTTGAAAGGGTGTTTTCCATGGTAAATTCTGCACCTTAAGATATATTCCGGTTTACTTCGATTTAGAAAAGCCAACAGCCATAGCAACCTTAAGGTTTTACTATGTAGACGATATAACAGCATGCATCATCGTGTCATTAGGTGTAGATTTGTTGCCTGGTCGTTATCATATTTCTCCACAGTGTGGCGCCAGAAGAATGGAAAATAAGTGAAGCATCGAGAAAACCAGGGAGAAAAGTTTTTTGAGAGTTCAAGTCTGTAAAATATTAATAATTCATATTAATACTTAATTTCCCGCAGACATAGTTCCCTCAGACATTTCTGATTTCTTAGCTTCGCAGTAGTGAAGATAATTTTTTTCTAAGCAGATATAGAGATTGACACCATCCTACATATCAATAATTTATGCTTTACACTGTCGATCTTTGTTCAGAACGTAATACACATTTTTTAGAAAGAAAAAACTGTTTTGTTTTTGCTGCAACATTAATTATAAAAGAAAACTGAAGACGATTGGGTTTAACAGGTTTCATGTAAGTAGCGGACTGGCTAAGTAAACAATAGACAGAGGAAGGTTTTCATTTTGTATTGTGTTAATAACACTTTTTGGGTATCTCGTCTAGATATTTCTAAATGGTAGTAAGCGAATTCGCCCATGTTTACAAAAATCTAAACGGTCCATAAACACCGTGCTAATAAAATTCTCTTGTGTTGCAGAGAGTAGGCTCATAATGGGGACAGGTTACTGTGTAACACAGTGCGGAAACAAGCCGTTTGTAGGGGTTACTGTTACATTTTTATATAACATTCAAACCTTAAAACACACATAAATTGACAAAAAGTTATAATATTGCCACTTTTATTTATTGCGTACTCGATAATTTTGAAGCGGTACACTGTAACTTCCCCCCCTCGCGGTTAATCACTCAGTTTTTTTGTTTTTTTTAATGTGTACTTCCGCGTACAATGTTATTTTTTTCTTCCCACTGACACACGGCAACTTCGAACAGGAAACCTCTTAGACGTCTCGCCTGTCGTTTTCTCTGTATTTACGGGTAAGTACACCATTCATAATGTTCACATGCTTGTGAACATTATCACGCTTTTGGACTTTTACGGGTTTCAGTGCTATAGTTTAAGTGGTTTTTGGATATTTGTTGGCGCTGGCTTTCCCCCCCATACAGCCAGAGCGGCAGACGATAGCGTCCGCATACAGGAATGCTGTGCTCGGCTCACTGCACGACATCTCGTCCTCTGCGGTCAAAGCCCAGCTGCAGACGATTTCATTCAGCATTTTGGCCATTTTCAGTAGCACTGGGATAGCCACAGGTTTATTTTGTGAACTTGTTTAACAAAGGCATGGGAGTAACAGGGGAAAGAAAAAAGAAAAGAAAAAAAAACTTAAGGTAGCAAACTTGTCTTTGTGTATTTTTTGGCAAAGCCATCGAAATTTTATACGACTCTTCTCAGTTTCAGTTTAGCCCAAACTACAAGTCACTTTAATATTCTCAAAGGGAGTTATGTTTTGTATTGAGCTAGTCAGTGGGAAGTTTATAGCTTGTGACCTTGAGAATTTTTATGTATTTTTTTTCCTTATCTTCTTTGAAAGAGTATCTTTATGAAATGTATCATATGGGTAATCTGGTTGTTACAGCTATACAATGTGAACCTGTGTGTATTTTACCTCATAAATGGTTTTATTATATCCAGCCTGTGATGCAAGGATACACACACATACAAAAAAGACTCTCAGCACATTACAGAGGCTTAGGAAACCACTACCAGATCAATCCCTCTGTTTTCCTCTCATTTATTTGTCAACACTTTTTTCCCACAACATGAAAAGTAGCATCTGTCTTATCCCTCCCAGTTTTTTCCCCCTCCCTCTTTGCTTCCTGTTTCTATATAACTCACTTATCAGATCGGCCTATAGACTGGGGGTCTCAATGCAGACAAGGTTCAATAATTAGTGTCTGTATGTAATTGATTGCCAGTGGTGATGATTTTTCCCTCACCAAGTGCATTGCCTGTGCAAAACAGGCAACAGTTTCCTGTGCTCACAGGAAACTATAATTACTGTACATCTAGTGGTGCATCTAGTGCAGCTTCAGTATCTCATGCTACCCTAGACAGAGGATGCTAGGGTAGTGTGGGCTGTGCATGCCAGTAAGCTCTAAGTTAGTAATTAGTCCTCAAAGAAAAACGATCGCTTTTAAACAAGTTGTCAGGGCCGTTTGTTATCCAGGCTTTTTTTTAAAGTCACCAATCATGAGCTCAGTCAAAGCCACCTTAGAACCACCCTAAATTTTGATGATGCTTATTGCCCATTATTTGACTCTGCCTGTGTGGTAAGGGCGTTGGAGCTGACGGTTTTAGAGACTGTGGCGTGTTCCCAGTCAGCCGCTGCACCCCAGAGGCCCCATGTGAAGCAGGCCCTGCCACTTCCTGTTACGCTCTGTTAGACTAGAGGTGCACTGCACTTGTCATCTCTTTTTCTCGCTACATTTTACAAGTGCAGGCTTGTCTGGAGCCCAAAGGCTACCTTCTCTTCCTTTTAAAGGAATGTTGGCTATTTAATCTGAGTTGCTGCGCTGCTCTCTCCCTCTCTTTCTTCCACTCTCTATTGTTTTAGACCTACATAAACTCAGCCACATCCCCTCTTTCTTAGTGAGGAGGAAGATAAACTCAGGATATCGCTACAGTGAGCCATTTTCAGTTGTTGTTTAGCCTATGTGAGCGATACCAAACAACTGGAATGACTGGTAATCGCACTTTCAGTGGAACAGCCAGCAGCTGTCCTAAGGGCCTGGTGGTGTATTGCTAGCACAATAATAATTTACTGTACTTGGGCTCTGACTTCAAAGGGAGCACAGGTATTCTTCTCTGGCTGAAGATAGTCTGACAAACAGTCAGCAGATAATGAGAGATGGAGTGGACTCGCTGCTATTCTCTCTGTGAGTCAGAAATCTCCTGATTCCTCCTGAATGAGCTCACTAGGTGAGGTGGGGTGAAGTTCCAAACAACTGTGTGAGATGGTGAACAGGAAGGCGCTTATGGTCTTCCACGCGTGTGACATGAGTTTTTGTGAAACCACAACATATGACCTCTGATCAAGGCGCAACACTATTGTGTCATTGTAACTACTTCTGCAGTGGTTTGCATGGATCTCTCATACAGCAATAACAGCACAGATTTGTTGGCTGCATAGATATAATGTTGTAGCTTCTTTGCATAGTTTTTTTGGTGTTGTTGTTGTTGTTGTTGTTTTTTTGTTTTTGTTTTGTTTTTTTGCACGGTTGTGAAAATGTACCTGTACCTTTTTGTTGCATTTGCATAAAGAGAAAAAGGCATTTTGCAAAATCATATTTTTATTCTTGGACTTTGCTTGTGTAGCTTTGCGTGATTCACAGTTCAGACTAAAGTCATGTCTTCTTGTACTGGGCTTCAGTGCAGTCTCTCTCTCTACATCCAACCCTGAGCAACATACTTCAGGACCTATCTATTTCTGACTGTCTTCTGATTGGCAGTCTCTTGCAAACAAATGATTTGAACAGTAGGTGGGTTGGGCTGCAGTGCTTACAGGTTGACCATATTATTAGGGGTTATCAGTGCTCACTGAAAGGAAATGTTTAGACCAGTCTCACGTTGTGAGCTTTTGCCTCTGCTGAATTATTTGCATATATGCTCATGTTTAATATGAGCATCCATCACTGTAATGGCGTAAATGTGTCAGAAAATAAGAAAGAGCATAATAGAGAGCGAGCAGTATGTTTCTATGAGTATTTATGGTGCCTATGTGGCCTACATGTGGGAGTTAACCTTTAATTGAGTAATACATTATTCATGTGTCATTATGGCTTTCCAGCATAGACCAGAATGCATCTGTTCTGGGCTTCTTCTTTTTTTTTCCTTGGCTTGTCTGGGGGGGGGGGGGGGTTCACCTGTTAAGTTCCGTCTTCCCTCTGCTGTCATTTATGTTCTGCTCACACTGCATGTGCTCGAAGTGGATTTGCAACTTATGAGTCATATGTGTGCAGCAGTGATGTCCCGCCGCAAATGAAGCACCCCTTTTGATTTCAAAATGAATGCAGCATGAATCCTTATGAGCTTTCTGACTGATGATAGGAGTTTTTTGTGCAAATTCAGCCTTGTCTCCAGGAGCTTAAGCGTCTCGTATGAAAAATGGAGAAAATGGAAAGACTTACATCTATCTGTCCAAATGTGAGTCAGACGGGCTGGCTGGAAGGCCGATGTGACAGGGGGTGAGGGAGTGAAGAAGCAGAGAATGAGCTCTTTCATTTGAGGGTCAGAGTGGAAAAAGCGAGACCAGACTCCACTCTTATGTTTACTCTCGAGGAGTGAAAGATGGTGGGGGCTTGGTGGGGTGAAAGGTCCTCCAGTCAAGTGTGTGGAGACAGTGTGTTGACTGTGTGTTAGCACACAGCTCTTTACAAACAATCGCTCATCCTGTGTTATACAATAAGTCATCATTTCCATTGTCATTTTAAATAATGGCAACTTCTATATTTATATTTTGATTACACTGTTCCACTGCTAGTCTACCTTACATAATGTATGACTTTTAACTGTGATGTTTGGTGCACATTTAGCTTTACAGCTTCGTACATGTTCAAGGGAAAAATTAAAAAGGGAAAAAGTGAGAAACCCCAGAAAAAGCAAGAGGAGAGGATGAGGGATTCGTCTTTTATGCTGGCTAGGTAGTTGGATAGTTTTCACACACAGAAATGTGGCTCTGAACTTGAAGCATTCCTTGTGAAGTACACTGGAAGATTATTATTGTGACATACCAAAAATAATTCAGATACCTCTCCTAATACATGGAGCTTATTCTTAGAGCTTTATCTATCGACCTTAAAAATAGGCCCCTGATAAAAGTAGTAGCATTGCAACTAAGTGTTCCTATTATTAGGAGTGTTATAGTATAGCATTGTTTATGTTAATTGGAGATATTTAAAAAATGAAATATTGATTTGTTGTTTTGTTAATGACAGAGCCCAACTGATACAGGAGACTGACACCGATATTTAGAGATTTAAAAAATTAGATATTAATTTATATCAGCCAATGTTTTTTTTTTCTTTCATACACATGAAAGATAAACATTTATTTATTCCTTTACACTCTTTCCAACTCTGCCAGGATCAGGTTGTTGTTGTGTTTGTGGTGTTCCAAACACTTGTGTTTCCATCAGCGAAGTTGCCCTTTTGAGGACAAACTATGCAACATCAACATTTATAACATTACTGAAGGGTGTTTCTTCCATCTCTTATTTACTTTTTAAATTTGAATTTATGAGTGTTTTAACATCCACATACCTGTGTTGATTTCATTGACCAATAGTTTTCGTCATTTTTTTCCTGACAATGCAAGACAAGATGATAGCTAAATAAAAACTAATGCACAAAGGCAAAAATTATGATGAAATGTGTCGACACTTTCCTCAACTAATAAAAATGCAACAAAACTAATTTAGCTGTATAGAAAGGCGGAACAAGTTTGAAAGTGATCCAATCAGAAGTAATATCTTTGTGCAGTAAAGTTAGATGCACACATCTGATATGCCGCTGACAAACAAGGTGGCGGTGGGGGCGGAGGTGGTGGTTTCTCAAGAAAACACGGCAAAATGTCAGCGCTTGGGAGGAAGAGAAGAGCAGAAATTTCACAGCTGATGTGAAGGGAAAGATGATGCTTTTTAAACTGAGTGGAGCCGCTGTCACCAGAAAAACACAACAAACTTTTACAATTTAAATTTATAAAAGAATTTAGATGCCTAAATTATGAGTTTTAGTCAAAAGGTTATGACTAAAACTAAATTTAAAAAAAAAAAACTGTCAAAATTAACACTGCTAGATTAGCAAAAGTTAAAATCATTGGAGTGCATCGGCCGACTAATACATTGGTGGCTCTATACATAAACTAACTAAACCAGCCCAAATAACTAGCTAACCACTGTATCTGGTTGTATTTTCACAATTCACATTTTTGCTTTTTGTAGCTTTTAAAATTTCCTTCATTTATCATGATATCATCATCATTCATTCCTTTGGCTGTGTTTACGATATGGTAAAAATCTTTGGAGACAGGTCAGATTTTCAGTAATGAATAATTCAATAATCAGTTTAATGTATGGTCTATAAAAATTTAAAAAGGAGTGCATTATTTCACTATGGTTGGCAGCTTTGGGGGTGGTCTTTATACTGTGCTCCAGTTTTTCCATCCATTCCATGCAGTGCTAGCAGTGAAAAATGGAAACCTTTCTCCAAAGTTGGAGTTGATGTATTTCAATGGTTATTTTTGCCTTCCCAGCAGTCTTTTAATGCAAGAGCTCTGTATAGTGAGAGAATCGGATCAAAATATGACCCAAGTTACACTTTTTTAGAGGTAGCATACAGCATGAGATAATCCACTAAATATCCAGTCGCAATTCTGCAGATTCTTCCATTTGGTTTAGACAAGGGCCTTGGTCGTGCGAATCATAGCACACCAGACAGCCATTTTCTCATTGCGGTTCACCAGAAAATTTACCTATGCCAGTCTCACATTGGTTCAGTTGGACATCACACAAGCTTCTTACTAGGGAGCTAGCATGTAATGTTAGTTGGGTAATGTTTAGAAAGGTTCAAGGCTACAGTGCATATGTGAAAGAAGGGAAATATTTGTGTTGGCAAAATTGGAGCCAGTGAATATTGGCATCTGTGTCTTAAAAAAAGGCACAAGAGCCAGAATCTCTAGCTGAATAACTTGTAACTAATTTGGAGACCGGATTTTGACAAGAAAGAAGACTGTGGGGATATTTGCAGTCCTGCTGCACTCTTTTCATTCTTTTTTTTTTTTTTTAAACTGCAGCCACACTTTGAGAAATATTATTTCTCAACATGTGTATTTCATTACTTGGAATGCTACTGGCTATAGCCTCCCAAATGTATTGTCAGTCAGTGTTTGCTTTAAGTTTTTGAGGCTTTGATTCACACTAGAGTTAAGTTTTGAGATAAAAAATGGGTTATATTGATAACTGTCAATAATAGTGACATATCAATTCACACTTGAATAACTGTGTTCTTAGAAAAATGTTGCATTGCCAACCATGGGAATGATGTTTGAAGCATCCTGAACCAAGGTGCGCCTGTGTGCAAGTACACAGGCATTTTTTGGCAATGTTAACCTCAGAAGCTTTGAATCTGGGCAGGCTAAATTCCTTCCAGAAATATTCATCCTGTTCCCTGGCATTTCTGGCTTTGTTTGGTATGGTCTTAAAATCAGCATCAAAAGAACCTACAGTGGACACACTAAATACACGCAACAGACTTGTGAATTAGTTGGGAGTTGTTTTGGTCCGAAAATGCTAATCAGAGATGTCTGTGTTTGGTTTTTAGCAATTACTGCTCCACACACACACACACACACACACACACACACACACACACACACACACACACACACACACACACACACACACACACGGAAGCAGTTAGGACAAGCTGGAGGTTCACTGTGAGCTGCCAATCCATGCCAGTCGATTTGCCTCAGCCTATCAACTGTTTCCATGAAGCCAGTGACCTCTATATGGGGATAAGGCGAGAGAGAGGGGATGGGGGCGTTTTTGGCTTGGAGTTGAGGGTTATTAGAGTAGGAAAGTGAAGTATGCTTTAGCTCTGAGCGACAAGAAAATGAATCAAACGTCTGTTAAGCCTTCATGAATATGTGTGCATGAGGACATGGAGGGGAGGTTGTAGCTCTCGTTATATGGGTTACCTTGTTAACCTCTTTAAACTAACAAACACTGGGGAGTATTGCGCTGAGAGTTGGTTGGAGGGTTCTGTCCAGCATCATTAAAAACTTCTGAATCTGCTCAACTAAAACCATATGAAAAGAAGGTCATTGATTCTTTGCAGAGGTTTTTCCCAGATAAAGGCCACTGGACTGTTGCAACAGTCCAGTGGCCAAGGTAGGATCCTGTGAAGCAATGAAGAAAAAATCTGCCTGTGCTTTGCCCGCTCTGTTGGCCATAATCTTATTTTAGCCACTACGTAATGGTTGCTGAATTACATAATTGACCCTTGTCTACCAGCTATGAATGCACCGGCTGTTTTAGAAGCGAGTGTAAAAGGGGCCACTTTGTTTAACGCCAGAGGTAGAGGAGAAGGAGAAGAAAGTAATATATACTTAGAGAGATGAAAGTCACAGAGGGGAAAAAAATGAATGGTAGACGAAGGCTGTGGTAATGCCGAGCAGGAGAAAAGGCAGTCTCTTACCTCTTCAGTGCTGATGAGCCACTCCCTTATTGCGCATGCACTGATGCACCCACTTCCCCTATGCATACACGCTGCTGTGCAACACAATTATGTCACAGGTAGCCTTTTTTGTTTTTTGCTCATTGCCTGCCTAGTGACAAGATTTCAAGGATAACTTTGCCCTCATGTAATGCTCAGACTTCTGTTCTGTTGCTCTTTTATCTCACACAACAAAGTTGAAGACATTCAGTCACATCAGGACTACTTATCCTGAAATGTCTTATCGCTGAGAATATGACTTTTAATCAGATATGTTTGTTTGCTATGTCTTTGAGCTGATCTCTGCAGGAGTAATGCCCATGAGTAATACAAATTAAATAACATTCTCTTTGTACTGCACTGAGGCATTTTACACCTCACACATGTCCTGCTCAAACCCTGCTCCTTCCTTCCAGCCCACTAACACACAGCAATTCAGTGCATGTGCATTTAGCCCTGCACTTTTTCATACTTGTGGATGTTCGATTTATATGCCATC
Organism: Pelmatolapia mariae; assembly: GCF_036321145.2. Classification (NCBI taxonomy): domain Eukaryota; kingdom Metazoa; phylum Chordata; class Actinopteri; order Cichliformes; family Cichlidae; genus Pelmatolapia; species Pelmatolapia mariae. The sequence goes on from NC_086236.1 coordinate 61,760,770, forward strand.
ATGTCCATAGGTTTGAACCTGATGTGGTTGGAATGCAAACTTTATGTTTTAATTCAAGGCTTGAGTTGGTTAGATGCTGGGAAAGGATTAGTGATCCTCCATTTCAGTTGTCGTCTGTGGTCTTTCATGCTGTTTGGTGTTGCTGAGCTGGCCAGTGCATTCCTTCTATTTAAGAATGTACCAGATTGTTGATATGGCCACTCCCCAAGTTTTTGTTATCTCTCTGATAGGTTTATTTTGTTTATTCAGCCTAATGACGGCCTCCCTCACTTTCATCAACATCGCTTTGAGAGTTTCGGTAAAAAGATGCCAAATACAAGTTGAATCAACTCCAGATCTTTTGTCAGCTGGCCATGGCTTGTCAGTTAGATGTCTAATTACTTTTGAGCCTATAAAAATAGGGCCTATATATAAAAATGTGTACAATTCCTAAACAGTTAATGCGATACTTTTGTTAAACACCTAAAATTCAAGCTGAAGGTCTGCACTTCAATCAAATCTTAACTGTTTGATTTTTAAATCAACTGTGATGGTGCACAGACACAAAATTACAAAAGAATGTGTCCAAATTCCTATGGATCTTACTGTGACCTTTTTGTGACCACAGGATGCTTATTAAGTATAAAGATGTATAAACACAACATCGGGGCTTTATGTGTTGCCACATCAATTTTGTGCTGGCTAAACATTCAAAGATAATGTGATGAGGAGCTGAAAGACTTTAAAACTGTTGAGTTATTTTCTTTATAGAGCCGGCTGTCGGCTAAGTTGTTAATCTAAACATCTGTGTGGACTTGACATCCCAACACACAGCACATGCTCTACAGTCAAGAGTTCCCTTTGGGTTTGTTTATCCTGAGGTGCTAGCTTACTGTCAGCTCTGCCAGCTGCAGCTAAAACCATTTGGTCAAGGTTGGAAGAATCTAGTGTGCGTGCTTGTTTATACTTGCTAAAGAGCAGATGTATACTCTGTAGGCCTTCAGGTGCAGGGCCATGCTCTTAACAGTGTTTCTCAGTACTTACATGCTTGCTACTCTTTCCAGGGTGTTTCACATTTATGTTTCCATTGCCTGTTTTTTCTTTTTTTTTTCTCTGTTTTTCCATCGTTGCAGCCTTGTTCTTAATTTCCTGTTGAAGTGTGTCCCTTCTTTTTTTTTAATTTCTGCTCCACACTCCCTCTCCTCCTCCTCCTCCACCTCCTTCCTTACCAGACCACTGGTTTTACTTCTTCTGTCTTCCATAAGGTCAATATAAGCTATATACTGGTGCTTATAGCCACAGTTTGTTTTTTTGTTTGGTTTGGTTTCTTGCTTTCTTAGTTATTCAAGAGCTTTAGATTCCAAGATCACTAAAACAGGATATATGTAATACATAGAATCATTTTTTGGGAGTTTTTTTTTTAACATGTGTGTAGTTAACAAAAGAAAATCCTGATCCACTGAAGCCATGCCTGCTCTTTAAACAGTTGATTGGTTGTGCTGCATAAGTGGGTACATTTGAAGACTGTGCAACTTATTAAATAATTTTTCGTATCAGGCCAATTTTACATTTGATAAGCGAGCCGCTGCCTTTGTTATGTGGCCACATTTGGCCTTAAGTGTTAACCACAAGAGATGACTAGACCTAATACAGGAAAGTCAGGTTACCAGTTTTAGATGTCAGGCCTTTGTTGGTAGCAGCATTGTGATATATAAACTGCTGGAAAGTCCAAACTTGACTTTTTGAACAGTAGATTTAACAAAATGCAGCCACACTGCTGTCTTATTTGATGTGGCGTCAGTTTGGAGCCAAGTCTAAGCAAATTTTCAGAAAATGTAATCAAGCTAGTTTTCATAATAAGGTTTGGGTAAGTCCACAGTTGTGAAAACTTGGGTGTTCTTCAGAATCAGCTTGTTTCTCCTGCTGCTCAATGAGTTAGTCATGAAAAGCTATTGAAGCTATTGAAGCAGTGCCTGCAATTGTCTCACCAATGGGAATTTAATTGGATGAGAGCATATTCACCAAACAATCGACCAGATTTCGAGATCACAGTCTGATATGTCTAAGTGTCTTATTTAGCTTTTATTTTAAATATATATAATGTTGGAAAAGAATATTTTGAATATGTTTTAGCTGCAAGTCAGAGCAAAATGTGTAGCCAGGCCCTGTAATTTAAGGCCATTTGCCCCTATTCACACCATTATCATTTGAGTTCTGTTCCTCATTTGTTCAACACTGGGTTTCATTTATGCACTGCATTAACTTCCTTTTGTGGTTCCCATGTGAACTAAGAGATGAGTGGGACCAGAGGTTTGTTTGATTCAGTTTTGACTACCATGTTTCATGCGGAAACACTTGTGGGCACCAACTTTTTTTTTTTCTTTTCAAAATGTCTCACTCATTCTCATCTCCTTTCTGTCTCGCTTTCTCTCTCTCTTCTCATCTGATAGGTCATACAGGAAATGGTTCTGATAGCTTCCTGAGGAAATTACACCCACTTCCTGTCTGTGTGCCTCCCCATTTGCCACCTTCTCCAGTTCTTTTTTTTTTTTCCCTAGTCTTTTCTTAGGCTCCTCAAGGATCAGCCACTGGGGGAGTGGAGGAGCAGCAATACTGCTTGAAATCCCCCAGTCAGTGCTAATGAGGTTGAGGCCTGATGAGCAAGTCAGATAAACCATACAGCAGTACAAACACAGCAGGCAATGGCCATTAGCTGTTGGGTTATTTTTGGATGCTGCCCTCATAGCATATAGAGAACAGGACACAGCCTATTGTGACCAAGTATAAGAAGGGAGCAGTGACCTATGCGTATACAATGGATTCTGTAGCCAGGTGCACCAAGTAATTTTAAACAAGCATCTATCTAAATTTAGTGTTTTCAGTACAGGATGTATGGGTCTCCATCAACTGGTCTCTCACAAATTTCTCATATTTTCACTTAGAATGATTTCTTACTTATCAGATATTTACTCATTCCAACTTGAGAGCCACTTGCTCACACTTCCTTTTTTCCCCTCTCACAATCTCTTGGGTGGTTCAGTTTGACTTTTAAACCACTTTCAAAATATCAGCAAACCCTTGACCTGGTGTGAAAAACTTTTTCTAATCTCTGTGATTAAGAACTTCAAATTTGTTACTCCTCTTTGACATCACCGATGGGGCTTGCTAGCAGTGTGGTTTGTTGCATAAATATGAAATCTTTAACTGCAATAGTTCAACATTTTTTTAAACTAAAACATGAAAAGAAAAGAAGGGATCTTAAAGTTCCCCTCAAGACAAAAGTGTATTTTGTTTATTGTTACGTCACAATTGACCTCCTTTGTGTTCGAGGAAGCATGCTAAATTTTTACTCCAGTAAGCGGTTTTCATTTTCACTTTCTAAGGAGAGAAAACTACTGTGATCAAATCAAATGTATAAGGATGATTTTGTGATAGCATAACTAGTTTGTAAACTCCATGTTGTTTTGCTGTGAATTTCAACAGTGTCAGTACACAGTAGAGCTGGGCGATATATCGAGTTTTTTTAAAAATATCGATATATTTTCATATGAGATATAAGATGTGACAATATCGTTTATATCGATATAGTATGTGTTACGTTATAATTATACTTGTGGAGCCGCAAGTTTGCCTCTCTTTCGTCCATTTTTGTCTCTACGCTGCGTTACTGGGCCTCGCCTCTCTCCTTCACTGAACACAACTCCCCCTCCCCCATAGCTTCACCTGCAGGCAACGACAAGATGAACACGGCAAATCTCCGTTAACGAGTTACCGCGGATCGCCCCGTGCGTGGGGCTGGACGGCGTCAACGTGTTAGCGAGCTAACCGCGCTAACGAGCTAAACGAGCTAACCGCGCTAACGACATGCAGCCCACTGGGGCTGCATGACCTAAAATCCTTTCATTTTCTCAAAAATCGACAGTGCACCTTATGTATGAATTCTGGTTGTGCTTACTGACCGCGAACCGTTTTTATGTGGTACAGGGCGCTCAGCAATCTGTCAAAAAATGTTTTAGTACGACTTTGGTAAGCTACGGAGCCGCACCGCTTGATGGATTGTCGGAGCATTATGGCTACCGTAGTGGAGCCTCGCGGAGTGATACGTACTGTGCTTCAACGTAATATTACCGTATTGTGTGTGTATAAGAACCATAAATGGCACCTGTTAAGTGACATGGTTACAAAGAGGATTTCAAACTCAAGGCTGTCAGTAACGCAGTAGAACTTGGGAATAGAGCAGCTGTGAAATCTGTCTCTTTGTTATTATGTCATTGTGTTTCTTTTATTTATGGAGCATTATTATTTAATAAATGCTGATAATTTATTTTTGAGTAATTTCTTCATGTACATCTACGCTGTATGTTAATAAAAGTGCCTGTGTGACATCTGGGACACAGCTTTGACTAAACTCTCTTTTTGTTCTTACCTTATGGCTTATAAAAAAATATCGAGATATATATCGTATATCGCCATCCAGCTAAAAAATATCGAGATATGAATTTTGGGTCATATCGCCCAGCTCTAGTACACAGTTACTAAGAGTGGACCAAAAATCATAGATTTGGGATTTTCTCGTGAGCAAGAAGTAGAGGTAGTTTAGAATTTGAGAATTGAATTGATTTCTGTGTGTGTGTACAAAAATGAAATACATATCATACACAAGTTATTATGTAAAGCATGGATTTTAAACATCTCTCCTGAACATTGGGTTCTCTTTATCATTCATTATATGTTAACATAATGTGTCCACAGGAAATGATCAAATTCATCCATTGTTGCACTGTTTATCTTCGTGTGCACACTTGGCTGAACGTATGCTTCCACAGGTTTATAGCGTACCTCTTGTTGCTGGCACTAGTTTTTCAAACTGTGGCATGGTTCGAGGTGACCTCTTAAGCTCTGTAAATAAATGTCTACATAATATTATGTTAACATAATGTTGCGGTGGAGATTGCTCCTGTGGTTCAGTAAGCTGATGGTGTTTTTCCTGTGGATAATGAACCTTTTAGTTCTTGGTTTTAAAAATGTTGCCATGCCATTTCTCCTCTGCGATGCATCATTTAAACTTATTTATAACACAGGGGTCTGACAGCCACTGCCATGTGATTGCAGGAGTTTGATTGACAGGTGCAAGCCCCTCCAATAGCGGTATGGCTGCCGAAGATGCAGATTTTGGGGTGATGTCACAGTTTGACGACTCCACTCTTCTTGGTCACAGGAGTTGTGCTAAAAAGCTAATTGTTTTAATGTTTTGCAAGTGAATGTGGGGTTTGCATGAGAGCTGATGCAAGTGTTATCATGGTGCAGCAAAACCTTGGTGACCTGGTGGAAATATAAAATGTTAAACTGTGCAAGCTGGTTGCTGCTTTTTTTTTCTCCCATCTTTTTTTCCAATTTAAAGTGTTAGACTTCTGCATGGTCTGAGATGAAGAGGAATGCTTTGCAAAGACCAGCTGTCAGAGAGCACACACACAAACACACAAGTTTACCAGCAGTTCTCTACAATAACATAGGAATGGCCCCCTCCCATATACGTGCTAGGTCCTAATGCACACACATACACACACAAAGGCACGTACGCTTGATGGCTATCATTAGATTGATGCCACCTGACACTTAGTTAGTACTGGAATGTGATGGAAGGGAGGGGTGGTGGGCAGCTGCCGACTCAGGAGCACCGGACCTGATCTCCGCGCTTCTGGGACGCTCTGTTCAAAAACTCACACCCTTCCTTTTTTTCCCCTTAGCAACGTCTGTATCAGACTGGAAAGACGCTTGCAGCCTAGACCTTATGCCAGTTATCCTGTAATGTATGTGATGGGCAGAGGGTCTGGTTATTGCTCAAGACCCAGACTGTATCCATCTGTTGTCTGAATTGTGCCATATGCTGGAATGCACCACTTGGCTCATTCTGGTCAGAGGAGTCCCTTTATAGTCCTGACCCTGCCTACTTCCCTCTGAGTTACTGCAATTAGCTTCCCCTCTGCCTACCCCAATTTGTCTTTCAAAGTGTGAACTTGTACTGCAGCTCCTCTGAAATCAACCAAGACATAACCATAACAAAGGCTCAGATTTCGCCTGTCCTGTAATAAGGAGACTGAAATGCTGAGAATATTGTCTCTACTGTCAACTTTTTTGCCCCGATCAAGTGTCTATAAAAGGTAAGTGTCCACATGAAGGTGGTCACTAGCTCTATAAAGAAGTCTACCTATGAGGGTGTTCAGATGAAAGTGGTGTTGGCAGCATATGGCATAAGCATAACAGGCAACAGATTGATTTTACAAAGGAAAAAAAAACCCTAAAATATTAGAAAATTAAGAGGGTTAACCTATAATGCAGGCTGAAAGCAACACAGAATCTACAAATACAGCATTGTGACTGTGCTGTACACTAGTACCAGTATTAAAAGCATTTTATGAATGTTTGTATTTTATGAATGTGAACTTTAGAACCTCTTACAGATCTTACAGGATTGCTGATGCAATTTTCTGGTGAATTGACTGGTTAGTAGACATTTATTTTGTACCTGTAAGCGCTGCAGCATAAGTTACCATAGCAATGTACCCCGTTTTAAAAGTTGACCACTTTCATAGCACTGAAAACACAGTATTAGTAATGGAGTTACCTGGTTAAGCCCAAATCCTACTTCATAGTATGACCCTCTGGACATATAAATAATACAGTAGCAACTTGTCCATAATAGCCTTTTATAGTAGGTATTACTACTGATTAAATAAATTAAGCTAATTATTTCTGGTTACTTTTGGTTAAACTCAATAGGAATGACCAAAATTGTTCAGGAGTTCTGGGCACTTTTTGCCAAACAGAAGTAACCAGAAGTCAATAGGAATGGCTAAGATTGCCCAGGATTATCTTTCTCAGTTCAGTTTTTGTTCTCACGCACCTATTGTTAAAACTTGAGTGTGTGTTAAGAAACGTTCACAGCATTTTATCTTTCCACAAGTAAATGGGTATATATGTTTTTCCAGCATTAGTCATTGTCGTCATGGTGTCAGAGCTTCTTCAGTGGCATGATAAGGTATCTTTGATGGTCTCACTTTAGTATGGTGTTGGCGGTTGGGTCTATGGGTGTGAAAAAGAGGAGACGTTTCCCTCTGTGTCATGTTTGTGTATGTCCCTGCAGATGTGCGTTCATGGCCCTGGCAGGCCTGTGTCTCTCTGTTTGGCTAACCCCTCCTACGCATGTTGCTCCAACACTGGCCTTTCTCAACCTGCAGCCCACTGGAAATGGCCATGAATGAACACATTCTCTCACTTTCTGCCTGTCTGCAGTCTTACCCACTGTTTACGTGTACGGTGACTTTCATGTCTTTCTCACCCCACTTATCTTCTATTGAACACATACAGTGAAATCAGGCCATAAATCAAATAATGATCATCTGCACAGTCACATTTCCTTATAAACTCTAACCACTAAGTGAGTTATTTGTTCCTACTTAACAGACAACATGCAAAACCACATATGTGAGCAAGTTTACAATGGCACAAAAGTGTAAAGTATGAAAAGACACTGAGAAATTCTGTGGACTTCATGAAATCTTTTTTTTTTTTTTTAGAAGAAGAAGAAACTAATATAGCGAGTTTATCAAATATCTTACAAATTACAAGTTATGTAACTACATTGATGTAATAATCCTGAGAATTTAATATTGCTATAACAGTATCTTCTTGTCTACACTGGTTAAAAAATAGTAAAGGTACAATTACCGCAGTACAAATGGCGATGCAAAGCTGAATAGCTGACACCTTTTTATAGTTTGCACTGTATACAGATTATAATAGGAAACTTGCTGTAAAGAGCACAACACTTAACAAAATCTGACTGTCTTTACTCTTGACTCTGGGCTAGAATGGAATATGAAGCTCTGTATCATTAGTCCCTCCTACACTAAATACATACAGGTGCTATGCTATTTAAACAAAATTAAATAGAAAAGAATGAATGTAAATGAGTCCTTATACTAAAGAGGTGCTATATGAAACGTTCAAATATGCTTCTTGTTAACATTTGGTCATGACTTTCTCTTCTTTTTTCCCCTTCTCTGTTTTTAAGATGACTCAGTTTTTAACCATTTTGTCTCTGTACTCACTGTGCCTTGTGTTCTCACCTAACACTACAGTGCAGCTTTTTAACGTGTGTTTGTGTGACTGTGTGTATGTAATTGGGTGTTCCCTGGTGGCGGCTCTGGGTCTGCAACCTTCAGAGGACTGAATACAAGGGCTGTGTGTTGTTTGTGTGTTTTGGGGAAGAGGAAATGGTTTTGGCTGTAAAAGGGTGCGGCTAAATTGATGTACTTTTTTCCCATTCATCATTTTCTAAAGCAAAAATTAGAATAAACCTTTAATTTCCAATTACTTTAGCTGCATTTTTAGACCTGAAGAGCTTGTGTCCCATCTAGAGGAGAGATTTCTGCAGAGTGTTTTTACTAAACCCAACACAAGTCTGGAAAAATAAGGGACAAAATCTGGACACACTTCAGAGAATGGGATATTTTCCAATGCATGTTATACCCCAGGGAGAATTGAAGGAAGAAGTAGAATCCAAGGAAATCTCTCTAAAAAAAAAAAAAAAAAAAAAAGGAACAAGGTTGAAAACCAATATTTAAAGGCTGTTATCTTCAAGTCATCAGCCAGCACTGCATTGCAAACAGCAGTATAAATCACTGTGTGGACTCCAGAATTCTTCCTAAACCTATCATCAGTGAACACAGTTTGTCACAGGATCCATAATTGCCTATTAAATAAATTAAAGGTTCACTTAAGATAAGTGGGAAAACTTGAACCCATACCCTGGGTTTAAGAGTAGATGGCCATATAGTTTCTCAGTAGATGGTTCAAAAGCCTCTATCCATAATGGTACTACATGGGAGATGCAACAAGGCATGGCTGTCTTATTCATCTATAAAGGCCCCATCAATGCTAATGTATACAAGTTTTGCAGCAGCATATGCCACCATCCATATGATGTCTTTTTCAAGAAAGGCCTTTCCTATTTCAGCAGGGCAACATTCAGTTCATGTTACAACAGCACTGGTCTATGGAGGGAAGAAACCCAGGTGCTAAACTGGACTATGTTTTCTTATTGAGTAAAAATCGTAAATCAATTCCCAAAAGGTTGAGTGTTATAAAGGTACTCATTGTAATGTCATAAGTTCAAAAAGGGTACAGCCTCACCAAAATGTAAAGCATCCCTCACTCATTATGAGCCAACTGGCTGACACACGGATGGATAGGTATAAGTAGCTGCTCTCCACATTTGTGCAAACGGATAATAACGGTCAGCTTACTAACTTAGTTCCAAAAATACAACTATATGTGATTAGCTGTCTATCAAATTGTTACCTGTGGTGCCTCTAAATGGATTTTCTAAACTTTTTGGTGCTGGACTCTAGAGATAAGTTTTTGTTCTCCTGTTAATACCTATAGTAAGTTTAGAATCATGTATTAACATCTTGATCCATACTCAATAATCCAGTTAAAGTAAATCCCAGAAAGATGATTGTGTTCATCATTCTATTTTGATTGTTATGCAACTGTACTGTTTATAAGGTTGGAGAAACCTGCAGTGAGCTGAGACTGAAGAAGTCAGTGATGAAACATTCTCCCACGGTGCCTCCAGATGAACAGAATCAACTTTCTGGGAATCACCAGTTAACAAAACTTGTATAAATTTTTTTAAACACAAACTTCACACAGAACAGGAAGTTTAAACCCAGAACTTCTTAGAGTAAGGCAGCAGTACTAACCACTAACCACACCTATCTTGTCTAATATACTTTTTTTTTTTTTTTTTAATTGTGTTACAATGGTGGCTATATTAACACAGTCTCATAAAGCATTGTCTTCTAGTCATTTAAAAAAAACAACAATTTTAAATCAAATTCAGAAATACAGTTAGCAATAGTTCATTTTAAAAGAAGTAGTAAGGACATTGGTAAGGATACCCCAGCTTTTCATTTAACAGGCATTACATTTAAAATGAACAGATCTTCTTTAAAAACATTTATAAATTTTTATTTAATAACACTCATTATTAGTGAAAAATAAATAATGCATTGGATTTTTGTGACTTTCTTGGATTGTATGAATGGGATTCTACTAAAAGCAGGTCTCTGCTTCTAATACAAGGACCACAACTATTATGGCCCATCAGGATTGTCTCAATCTCTCTCCAGAAGGCTGGTTTAGAAGCTGTGACATTTTTCCCCATCTTTCTGCTTGAACTTGTAGTACACTGGGAAAGTTCACTGTGTGTAAACTGTCATCTGGCTTTATGTCTGGCTCTGCTCAGTGGGAGCCCAGGGCGTCAAAGAGATACCCTACCACTTCAAAGTATAGCACATAACTTTTGCTAATTGTTTTGTTTTCTTCCCCTCCCTGCCTCTTTCTCCATAGCAGGGTGTGTCTGGACCTCAGTGCTCTAACCCAGCCATGAGCATCATCGGGGCTGAGGATGAGGATTTTGAAAACGATCTGAATGAGGTGAGTGCAGAAAACAGTGGCACATGAAGGACTGAATGTTACTTGATCATCATATCTCAGATACGTTATTCCATCTCCTTTTACACCTATTTATTTTTGTCTGTCTCAGTTCGTGGAGGACCAGTCCAACACCTTTGACAACATAGAGCAGTTGAAGAGTCGGCCGACCCACCTGCTGGTTTTCCTGCAACATGTCATTCTGCAGTTTGACCCTGCTCCCCTGGTGAGAACTCACATTATGCAAGGTCCACTACAGCCAACCAGCTATATGAAACTGAGATAACACAAGCTTCCACAGAGCAGCTACTGTTAACAGATATTTTTACAAAGTTAGTGACGATAATGATGAGTAACTCTAAATGTAGAGTTAGTATATCACCTTTTAGATATGATCTAATCATGAAATCCAAATCATAATAGTCATCAGTTTCTGTCTGGCTTGTGTGAAACACATGAAACAGCTATTTTGATGTCCACTGTACCTCAGTGTGGATTAAGACTGTTTTACCTATGAGTCCAATTTTATTTTTCAGAGTTAATATTTGGATTTAGGATAAAGGTTAGAATTAGTTGTTGGTTGGGGTTAAATTGGAGACCATGGAATGCATAATACCGATGAGTAACCCCCACGGGAATAGTGAAAAAGGTTTGTTTGAGTGTGTGTGTCAGTGCTGATAAAAGGCATGCCTGTCCTTTTCCCTTTATTCTGCATGCAGAGAACGTGACCCACCCAGGTACTGTTACACCTTTCACACCCACGATGTCCTCCATCACCCCCCTGCTTTTCCCTCATGTTTGTCACGACATGAGTGGTGTAGTCTGTTTACAAAATATTTGTAATTCTGCAGCATTTAAGAAAAAATTGTATCTGTGGTTTGCATCAGTGGTTGCGTGCTCAATTTGCTTTGGGGTTATAGTGCGTCCACTAGACAAATGCAGGTTGGGGTATGTGCATGATTATCTCTGGAGGGGACAATAACTACTTTATGGGATACTGCCATTAGGATTCAACTATTAAATTGATTTCAGTCATTTTATGTTAGACATGTAAGCACACTGAGTCAAACTGAAGTGAGGTTTTTATGTCTGGCATGCCTTTATGCGATGTAGGTGTTTGTGATCTTTAGTGGTCATGTCAAATAAAATTGTGACAGCTGTGGTCATAAATTGGCACAAGTAGTTGTTTTAAAAGATTTTGGAGCTATTCAGTACTAAATAAAATTGTCTTTTTCCCAATTGTCAGCTCTGTTACCTCCATGCTGAGCTCTTCAAAAACCTCAGTGCCAAAGAGACCAAAAAGCAGTTTGGGGATTTTTACACAACCTTCTTGGACAAGGGTGCAGTAAGTAGCAGACTACTCAACATTTCTGTCTTTTTTAAAGCCATCTCGATTATCAAAAATTGGCCCAAATGTTTACACCTTTCATAGCCAAAAAAGAGATAAAGATGTAAAGCTTGAAACATTAAATTTATTGCAGACTACATGCAAAAAACAAAAACACAGAACAATTCAGTACAGAGAGGGAATGAAGTCACTCTGATAATTAAATACAAAGTATTTTATACTCTTTATACTCTTTATCTTATCTGTCCTTATTTACCTTTTGCTGTAAATGGAGTTATAATTGCACTGTAAAAAAAAAAAATTTTGATAACCACTAAAATGATTTCTTCCCTCAGGTTCTTTTGGCTCGTGGCCTGGATGATCAAACTATCAAAGTTCTGCTTGCATGATTTGAAATATACCCATAATAACAGACTGTAGGGTTGGCTCCCTGTCTATGTATTTTTAGATCATTGATATTCCCATAATTCTTAGCTTTAAACTTATCTTTGAGCTTCTTAACTTTAAGGTTAGTAAGACAAAAGTAGCCTTTGTATGATCAGTACAATATTGTGTTTTATTTTTCTAAAATTATGAATTTACTGAGCTGAGAGGAATCCATTGTTTTTGTTTGCTTTGTCTGTACACACCTGGCCCGCATTACTGTCTGTTATATTTGCTCCTCAGAGCTCATGCACTGTACATGTCTATCAGTTGAGTCAAACTCCCTGCCAGCCAATACAGCCTCACAGCTTCCTGTCAGGATCGTGGGAAAGCCCTGTAGAAGGAATCATCTTCGCTCAGTCCCTCCTTTTTTCACCCTGATCTCTGTTAACCTATTGACGTAAAGTTGGCCCATGTGGTTATTTTCATGTCAATGACAGAGCTGACATGAGCACAGAGCATCCCCCTTTGGAGTATCTGTTTTTTCTCTTATTTTTATATTTCCTGTGTTAAAATGCCACCCTGTGGTGACATCTAGCTACTGCACCACAGTGTTTTACAAAACAAACCGAGAATCCATACTGTCAGTTAGCACATCTTAGTCTGAATGTTGTCTGAATCGTATCTTCATTTTTCTGTTTTTCACTCTGTATCTTTTTGTCATTTGCTTCACATTGCAGGTTCTGAAAGTGGCAGTACCAGCTCACGTAAACTCTGAGTTGGGTAAGTTATTTTCCAGTGATGTTTATAGATGTAAGTCAGTGCATTGTTGTTTTGTTTCTCTCTAGTTTTTGACTCACTCTTTCCTTTCTCTTTTTCGTCTTTTCCTTAAGACCGATCCCGTCTAGATGTGCTCACAGATGATATCCAAAAGCGCTTAGCTCAGGAGATTCAGAGCGTCCAAGTTGCTGAAGTGGCCAAACAGTTGGAGGATTTCAGGTGAGAACTCTACTCAGTCTTTCCACTCAGTCTGCTCAGTCTTTACATACTTTACTAAATTGGCAAGTAGTTTATAAATGCACAACAAGCATCTCACAACATGATTAGAACATCCAGGGTTGGGATTAATATGTGATCAGGGACATTCTTGAAACTTTGGTTAATTAATTTTTAAAAAATTACTACAATAATAATTACACTTTTTATTAATCTAAAGGTTGGTGTTGTTGGTGTTTCTCCTCACTAAAAAAAGAAAGCTTCCGTTTGAGGATCTGTCTTGTTAATGTCTTTGATACATTTTCAGTGAGTTACTTCAAAACAAGCTGAAAAATCATTTTCAAATTTTGATCTCAAAAATTTCTATTGTTTGTTGTTGGAAATGGGAGTTAAAAGGTGTAACAACACCTATCTGGACACTGAGATGCTTTAAATTACCATCTCAGTTCTTTTGCATGGTTAACCCAATAACTACAATTTGGCATTACTCAAGTAACTTGAAACAGTTTTTTAAAGTAATTAATTGGATTCAACTTCTAGGTCTAAAGCTATTTATGAATGTTAGTATTTGACAACATTCAACAGTTATGTGAACTTAACATTACCGTGCATATCATGATTGTAGGTATGTAATTTATAAAATCTAGCCCTCCTCCATTTAGAATAGTAACAGTGACTAATACACATTAGTCACTAAAGTTATGTGTAAACACTACAAAAGGTTGTCTTGTCTTCACATTCTCTGTTAATGACACCTGTGCTTAGGTAAACAGAAATATGCAGGCCACTCTTTACTAAAATCTATATGAAGCACACTGATCTGACTTTTGAGAGTAAGATGACAAAGGAAGGTTGAAGGTCATGGAGAAAAATGAGTAGGTGATTCTATAATTTAAAAGGTTGATAGTCAGCTGTTGCTGATAATGCCCAATTTTTTGCCCATTTCTCAGTCCTAGATTTATGTGTACCTTTTAATGAATTAGAAAAACATAATGTACTTTGCAAAAGTCTTGAACCACAAAAGTCTTGAACCACCCCTCATTTTTTATACACTGCTGGGAAAATGTGCAATCTTAAATTGAAATACAGTATATAAGGTAAAAGAAACCCAGTTTGAACAGTTCGAAGAAATTTTAAAGTAAGTATTTGGTATGACCACATTTATCCTTCAACACTGCCTAAACCTCTTTAGGCGACTTTCTTGTCATTTCTTTAAGTACTCTTCAGGAATGGTCCAAAGCTCTTCTTTGGATGCTGGCTTTCTTTGTTCACTTTTTCACCAAGATGAACTCACACTGCTTCAGTGTTGTTGAGGTCTGACCTCTGGAGAGACCAGTCCATGACTTGTTCTATTGTACGTTTTTCTATCTGGGTGTGCTGTTACTGCTTTAGCAGTGTGTTTGGGGATCACTGTGATGCTGACAAATGATGCTACTGCTACTCCTACACTTACCAGTCTGTATTACATGGTGGATCAAAAGCTGACTGTGCTTTTCTGTTACTTTTGCACAACACTGTCTTCATTTTATACTTTTAGTGTTAAATGTTTGAGATGTTTTTGCTAAACTTGATTCCCTGCTCTTGCTCCGTCTTGCCTAGGCAAAAGAGGATGATGGGTATGACCCTCAGTGAGGCTGAGCTAAATGACGTGGACAGCCACTATCCCACCGACCGTGTCCCAATGGAGATGAAGGAGAAGTCTGTTGCTGAGAACCTCCTAGAGAAGATGTCTGAGACACAGTGAGTTTTATTCCACTTTTCAACAAATATTTCAGGTATCCAGCCTTCACAAAGTGAAGTTCAAGTCATTTTTTGCATAGAGATTCTGCTGGATGTGCTTAAAATGCCAACGATTACTAAGAATGGGTAATCAATTTACATATTACAATAATTTTTTGTTAGATGTTCTTGGGAGCTATTTTCTCCGCTATTACTTTCTGCTGTGCACATGAAGATGACTGATCTGTTGGCTAAAGCTGGTAGTTTTGGATTAATCTTCCCTTATCTTGCTTCTAAACTTCCTTTAAAACTATAAAGGAAAGCGTTAGCATTAGTCGTGCACAAATCCATTTCCAAACAGAGCGTATAAAGCAGGTAATTGATGAAATTAAGCTGACAAGAGACCTGTGATTGAAACACAACAAAACAGAGCCAGAAAGACATGAGGAAGCGGAGAAGAAAAATGGAGTCAGTAGTGCCACGCTGGCAGGAAGGCTCTCCCCTGGCATTTTGCCAACTGAAGGAGGGCTGGTAGTGGTAGTGGGAGGTGGAGGGGGTAAGACAGCAGAAGAGACAAAGGGAAAGAAAGGGCCAGGGGGTTATCAATGCTGGATAGCTCCTGCCCTGAACACAGTTAAAGAAAGAAAGTAAGAGATCTAGGGGAAAGTTAATCTATCCTTGACCCCGTGGCAAACTACAATGTGTTATCCTCTACAAGAAATGAGTCAGACAGAGAGGGAGAGGAGGCCAGGGAAAGGGGCAGAAGACTGTCTAACTTCATCTTGTCAAAGAGAGAAAAAAAAAAGAACAGCAGAAATGAAAAGAGGTGCACTGTGTACAAGCAGCACTCATCCTGTGAATATAACCACGATGAGAGTGGAGGAGACACAAAAAGCCTGCAAAGGAGTCTCTATCAAAGACGTGATAATTCAGTTTTGACTCACTCAATTACTATCACACAGTTGGATCTCTATCTCCAGTGCACAAACGATTCATTCAGCCTCACTCCATTCAGTCCTGCTCGCTATTCCTCTCCGGCACTCCCGCACTCAGTCACCCCTCTGCACTCACACGCACACACCTCCCTCCATTCTTGACCACAACACAGTGACCTCACCCCATCTGTTTCTTATTGGTCTCTTTGGTGAAGCGAACAAGGCAACCAGTCGATGTGATTGGATTATGTAAGGAAATCCCGGGGAAACCCCTCCCATCCTTTATGTTCATCTCAAAACATCAGTATCCAATTTCCACAGTCTTGCCTGCATGTTGCATCAGACAAAAACATGGTTAAATAGACATTTCCGCTGTGCTGGAGCACTTCTGACTTTGCTTTGCAGGCGGCTGACTGAAGAGACAAACCAGGGCAGAGAATTTTTGACACTGAGGACAGCAGTTTGGTTTTCCTTTTGCAAATTGCCAAGTGTGCAGGTTGAGTTTAAAAATTTTGGAGCAGGCAGAAGAGTAGCTTTTGATGCATCTTTTGCACTTTTAATCTTTTTTTTGTTTTAGATTTTTAGTTTTTCTTACCTTTTTTGGTGGATTCTTAGAATATGATCAATAGCTGCAGCTCTGACCCCAACAGCATAACAATCAGTTTCGAGTTGTATCAAGAAAAGCTTAATCACTTCAGATTCCACAGGCCTAAAACAGAGTTCATAATTAGTCGAGCAAGAGAAAGAAAAAATGTTACTTAAAAGAAAGTGAGTTAGATGCAGCATCAGAATTACTTTTGTTGTTTGTTTCTTTGTTTTGTTTTTTCTGTCTACAATAGTGACATCGCTGACACTTGTCTCTGTTCTTTCAGATCAACAGGTGCCTTTGATGAGGATAAATGGTGAGTCAATGGTGTTGTTGTGTATATAAATTTTGTCTTCTTTGTGAAGCAGCTTTGACCTCTGCAAGCCTGGGTGTGGTCCGGCCAAAAATTTGGCATATTGTTTCAAAATGTATGTTGCTGTAGAAGTATGTTAGAAAATCCAGTCCAAAAATATATCTTTTTTCTGTATTTTCACTGCACTCGTTTTTATTCTATTTGCATTAAATTTTTCTTTTAATGTCCTTATTAGACAGTATATTCCCTTAGTGCATATATTTGACTAACCTTGTCGTGCATGCCTTAGTGTCTTTCGGCTACTCTCTGAGGACTCCTAGTCCTCTTCAGTTCAAATTCTTTATTGTACGCCTTGTACTCAGGCGGCAGACTCTGAGAAACTGTGCAGTGTCTGGTAATGTGATGCACTTTTGTTCTATGCACATCCCCAGTGTCTCCTCCCTTTCCTAGCTCCTTTAATATCTCCTCAGCTCTTTGTGTGTCTTTTTTTTTTCCTTCCCACTCTTCTGAGCTCCTCCTCTCATGCTCCTCCTCTGGACATCGGCAATTCTCCAACTCCCTCTTTCCTTCTAGTCTTTCATGAAGTTCGTCTTTTTTTTTTTTTTTTTCTTTTTTTTTTTAAACCAAGTGTCTCAGCTGTGTTACTTGGAGATTGAATAAGCACACTGGTATTTTTGCTGCCATTAATGTGAGGATGCATGCGACTTTAAATATAAAAAATATATATATAGATATATATTCTGGGAATTTAAGCAAGTTCATTTGTTTAAAAACTATATATTATTATTAACACAAGTTTCTTGTTTCTCCACTAGCCAAACCATCTTTAATGCTGTGGTCTTGTACATGAAACACCTCGGGGTTAAAAACAGGGCAGCTGACAGTAAGAAGTCCAAAGGAGGTTTCTTCAGTAGAAAGACTAAGGTAAGGTAAACTGACAGCATCGGTATCCTATTAGAAAGATAAATAAATGCATCAACAATCAGAACAGTGCAGGGCAATTATTGGCCTGCAGTGTTCTTCTTAAACCGTTTTGTAGTTGAATTTGTATTTTTTCAGCCTTTTGATCTGATTTTAATTTTACCTTATTTTTTAATTTCCTACCTGGTGATATAGCAGCCCAAGATTAAGGATGATATCCCAAAGCCCAAAAGAGTGTTTCCTGGTTTACAAAACTGGATCGGTGTGTATCAATTTTTGATTTTTCCTGTGTTATAATTAATATACTAAACTATATAATATACTGACTTTTCAAATTTGCTAAGTGATGTTGATGAATAATGTGGATATGAAAATATTTTGTCTTACCCTTCTTTCCAGTTACAGTTGAGTCCAAAATTAAAGTGGATGAAGGTAGTCACTGTTCAGAATCCTCCCCTTCTGCTTTTTAACTTGTAGATTGAGAATGGTACTAATTAACCCGCAAGCATGTGTGCATGTCCTGAATCAGTCCAGGAAAGCATGTGGGTGGAGCATTGTTTAATTGATGTTGTGCATTGGAGTGGTTCTTTACAAATACTATACTAGCACTGAGTCTTTAAACACTGAAAATGTCATAAGTTTTCATAACTATTTCCTAATCTAAATGGGTGTTCCTCAACTCTTAGACCTTGTTGGCTAAAATCACTTGTGTGGCCCCCTAACCCATACCCATCCAAATCTCGTAGTTGATGACTTCGCACTTTAACTCAGGATTGCCCATTTGTTTTGTGTCTTGCAGAGACTTGCATTAATCTAAATTAAAACATTATTGATATACTTTTTGTGTCAAACCAGTCCTTTTGTTAGCTGCAGAAGTCCTGTCTGTCTGACTTACAAAATCTGCTGTGTGCTGTTTTTTGTTTGTTTGTTTGTTTGTTGTTAAGTGAATGAGGTTCTTTGTGGTCATGGGTTTTTTTTTTTGTTTGTTTGTTGTTGTTTTTTTTTTCTTCGTCCTCTCAAGCAGACAGGGATAGAGGGTCAGTCGATCGCAAAGGTCTTGGCGCTAAAACCACCCTGAATGACCCTGGAGTTCCCACTATATCATTGAACAAGAAGCAGAGTCTAATCCCTCCTGTGCAACCTACGGTAGATGTTGATTCCCCAAGCAACAACGCCACCAGCACGACTACCATAGAGTCACACAGTGATGGTAAGGTTGCTCATTGATACTGATGAATGAGATACACCACAGTTGTTTTGGTGTCCCTGTGAGGCTGTGCTAATTAATGGGTTTTGACTCTATAACGATAAACTTTGCTGCATTTACACTTGATGCCCACACAGAGCCATAACGGGCTCAAGGTCTACATTTTAGTGTGGATAGGCCAAATTTTGTTGTCATTTCTGACCTTTTAGTATTTTATTGCACTGCCCCTTACATGGTGTCATGACATGCTTTTTCGGGAGATTATTTGAAATGATGGTGAAACATTCATCTGGCCAGAAATAATTTTCAGTTTAAAAGTCTTTTCTAAAATGAAAACATGTTGTGATTTGGGCTAAATGCTAACATTCTCCTAAAAGTCACACCCTGACAGTACTAATGTACACAAGATATACCACATAGGCATTCTATGGGCACATAAAAATTGTATCACTATTATATTATACCAGCATTCAGAGTGATTTGATGTGTTCTTGTAAAATGATTTCCATTATTTCTTTTGCTTAAAACTTAAGGTCAATTTTATTTAACAGAAAAATGCTAAATTTAATTTTCAATTCTTCTAGCTGTCCCAAGCAATCGTTTAGAGCTTCCAACTCTGCAAGATGACTTGCCCTCTGGGCCTGCAGGTGGGCTGATCGAGCCCATCTCACCCATCTCACCCAGTGACATCCCGCCTGAGGAGCCTGTGGAGAAAGAAAGGTGAGAAGGACGGAGATAGTAATAACAAGTATTGTCTAGGGAGTGAGGTAATATCTGCAGTGTAATGAGTAAGAGATTATAAGCATTTCACAGACTTAGAGATTGTAATCAGATTATAATTAGACTTTATGGGAGACGAATGACCAGGGTAAAGTGGGGGAACAAAATGTGTTTGAATTGCTGAGGCTGGGGCGAGCGTGGTAAAACTCCCCCAGCAGTCTGTCCCTGCTGTGTGCTAGCTTTTGTCATGCTGCCCATTGCTCGCTAGCTAACAGAGTCTTCAGTCTTGAGATGGACCCCGATCAGGTGAACCCAAATCCAGCCTTCTACTTCCAGCACTCTGCCTTTCCTTCCCTTCCCTCATTCCCTCTCTCCTTTTTCTTTTCCATAATGGCACGTGTGCTCTTTCGAATATCTTCTGTGTTTTTTGTGTCTGCGTCCTTTGCATCTCTTGTTGATGTTTACAGCAGAGCTTTATTGCAGGTTTTGTCGCATATAGACATCAGCTGTGCAATTCTATCTTTTTTTTTCTTTTTTGGGGGGATTGAGGTACATGTTGGCAATAAAAAGGCATATTTATCCATACTTACATATTTGTGATCATAACAGTGCCACTGCATCAATATTGACTCTTTCTAAGTCACAGCCATTAGCCTTGTTAAGCCAAAGTAAAAGCTTTATAAGAATTTGAATATTGGCAAGTTGTTCTACTGCCAGGCTTGAGACAAAACTTTACACTATGTAATTACATTAATAGTCAAACATAGACAGTACATTAAGTTCAGTGTTTTTAGTTCATTAGAGCTTTTTATTTTGTGTGCTTTTCAAGGTGTCTCCGTCTGTTGCCATGGTCAGGGCCCGTCCTTTGTCCTGCTTGTCTCCACCGTATGTGGTGTTAAATGTTGTGCCAGGGGCTTTGGCATCGTTTTTGGCATGCTATTCTGACAGAGGTTTTAAAATTAGTTTAGGATATTATGGTGGGATGTGCTTTTTGAACGTTTTGGTTGTTACTGTGGCTTACAATAGTTGTGTAAAGGCGAGTGTGTAACAATGTGGTGTCCCGTGTTTTTGCAGACGGAAGACAAGGTGGGTGTCAGCGCCTTGACAGAGTCATGGACATGCTTCAGGCCTTATACTGATCGCATATCACACAAACACAACACTCACATGCACATGCTCACATTGAGCTTCACAGTGCTTTGCAGATACGTAACATAAACATGGTGAAACATTTTTAACCTGCTTGTGAAAGAATTAGCTGACTGTTGAGATTAGCTGGATTTTTTTGTTGTTGTTGTTATGCATGTTGTGTGAAACTGGAGAACTGCTGAGGTAGCTTAAAGTTGCAAAACTGAAAACTTGTACAGTGTAGTCAACAAAGTACAAGCAATGCCTGGCTAGTTTAACATACCTTCTGTACATTGGCAGTTTAATGCAGTGTATGAAATATACTTTTACTATCTAAACATATGCATGTCATATCATGCATATTTGCTTGTTATCCATTTTCTTTTTCTCTATCTTTTGCTGATGTGATTTATATTTTTGTGTAAATTCTCTATTGATTTATCTCATCCTCTTTATCATCCTAATTACCTGTCTTCATATGACTGGTACATCTGCTGTCTTTTCCTTCTACTATGTTTTCTGTTTTTTCTTTTTATTCTCTGGCCTCCCTGTTCCTCTTAAAATCCACACATTTTCCTCTTTTCTTCCTGCTGCTTTCTTTTGTTTCCACCTGTCATTTCTCTTTATTCTGTCTCAAACTGACTCCTTCCTCCCACATCCTTTCCCAACTTCAACCCCTTCAGTAGGAAAGTGGCACGCAGTGAAAGTGCCCGAGTGGACCGACAGTCATCTCGACGGCGTGGCTCTTCTCGGGCCAAACAGTCTCGCTCCCGTAGCGATGTGGACCTGCAGCCACCCTCTACCACGACAACAACACCTGCCCCGCTCACCCCCCAACACCTCCATCCGTAAGATGGGCAAACCTTCTCTTAATGCCTCTGTTCCTCATGAGGTGCACAGCAGGGACAGACAGGATGTCAAGTTGAAGTAGAATCAGTGCTGCAGTCCTGAAATAATGAGGAAGCACTTAAAAAATCATTTTGAAGGCTTAAAGCCACCTGGCTCACCACTGTGAAGATCACTTAGGAGGCATATCTGTTAAATATTCATGGAAAAGAGGCACATTTCTGTTTTCTCCTGTAAAATTGATCACTCTGGCACTGTTACTGACTAACAGTTGCCTGACAGATAGGCTGCTTTCTAATAGTTGACCTGTGCTGTGAGCATCGGGGAGTGAAGCATTTAAACAGCACTCTCATTTACAATGATAACGAGGTTCTTTAGGGGAACGAGGTTGGTCAGTATTGACCGTTTGCTAAACATTAAGTGCCCTTTTATTAGCTTAACTTACTTGCTGTTTTCCGAATGTAAAGAATTTTGCAGTTTCTTCTTTGATTATATTTTTATACAGTAATAGGAAATGATGCGTTTTTCAAAGTTTAGGTTTAATCTTAATTATTCTTGAATCACTTTAAAGCCAAAAAAATCTGTTTTACCTGAGCCATTGCCTGTTTTTTATTGGTGAATTATCACAAGCTACTGAAATTGTGTTATTCTCAGTGAACATTTACTACCTAGATTATCTAATGTTAACATGTCACTGATATGCATTTAGAAAGACCAGCTGTTTCACAACTACTTTTGTTCCACAGCCAACAGCCTCCAGCTGTGCTGCCAGAAAGAGAGTCCCATAATTTGATAACTGACTGGTCGCATTTCGTGTAAGTTGTAGTTCTTGTTCTAAAGTAATCCCTCTCGCCCCACATTCATTCCTCAGCCCAGAAGGACTAAGTTTAGCTCCAGAGCCTGGCCACTCCCCCACCAGCCCTTTCCCGCAGGTGGAGGAGGTGGATCCACGGCTGCAGGAGTTTGAGTCTGATCCACCCAACTGGAGGGAGCTGGCCTCTCCTGAGGCTCTGTCCAGACTGACCAAGAAGGAGACCAAAATGCAGGAAGTCATCAATGGTAATTAGAGAGAGACAAACAGTTGATGAGAAGATAGAGGAGTTTGTAGTATAGACTATATTTAAATTTCCTATTTATTACTCATACTTTTACTACTGTCTTTCCTCTCAGAATTGTTTACAACAGAGCACGCACATGTGCGAATGCTGAGTGTCCTTCAGGTGATCTTTGTCAGACCATTGGAGAGAGAGGAGCTTCTGACCTCAACTGAGCTGGCCGCCATCTTCCCCAACCTTGATGAGATCACTGAAATGCACAGTAAGGGCTGCTGCAAAGAAGCATTTGTAAACACAGCCAGACAGCTGAATATAGCACCCTTCCTTCACTGAATATGCCATTATGCAAATAACACTCTTCCTTACTCATTAGTGAAATCACTAACTGCATGTACTACCTGCAATTGAGGGCACTGTCGTTAAAAAAGCAGGATGCTAAATTTGTTCTGGCCAATAGTACCAAGTGTAGATACAAGACGAATGCATAGTGCTGCCTAAATTGCCAGCACAGTGTTAGGAAAGAGAATATGCTCAGTATCTACTTATAAGTCAGTTGTCTTTTTCTAACTTTCAATTTCAGGCAACTTCTATGAGAGCCTTAAGAAACAGCGTTTGGATAACAACTTCATAGTTAAATCCATCAGCACCACAGTGCTCAACAGAGTGAGTCGTCACAGTCTTTCACTTCATTTCATCATACAATATTTCTCTTTTCTCTCTGTGCGTATTGTACAAAGTCAGTATGTGCCAACAAGTTCATTTTACACAATATTACTGTAAAAATGCAACAAGGATTTTGGCCTTTTCTGCACTTCTCGAGTTTGACTCACTTCATTATTATTATTATTATTTTTTTTTTTTTTCCGACTAGCCACAACACAATCTTTAATTGTAATATTTGTGTGTGCACGTGTGTTTCAGTTTGGTGGTACAGAAGGGGAGTGGTTCCAGAAACTGACAGCAAGGTTCTGCAGCCACCAGTCATGGGCCCTGGACCAGATCAAGACCAGGCAGAAGCGAGATCCACGCTTCAACATTTTCATACAGGTACCACATACACACAAACATACCCCCCGAGATTGAACAGAGACATACATGGATGCACTTTGCAGATGCAAAGTAATGCAAAATGTGACAAAGGTGTTCTAGTCTGACTCTGTGTGTGTGTGTGTGTGTGTGTGTGTGTGTGTGTGTGTGTGTGTGTGTGTGTGTGTGTGTGTGTGTGTGTGTGTGTGTGTGTGTGTGTGTGTGTTGATCTCAGGAGGCGGAGAGTAAGCCCCAGTGCCGTAGGCTGCAGCTCAAGGACATCATTCCCATAGAGATGCAGAGGCTGACCAAGTACCCACTGCTGCTGGAGAATATTGCAAAGAACACAGGTGTGTGTCTGTATGTGTCCCTGGTCTGTTTGTTGCTCACTTTCATGTCTCAGTATATGTACATCGATATTGTAAAACGTTTTGCATTCTTACTTTCTTTACATTCTTACTTTTTACATTTATTCTTTCCTGATATATAAGATAGTCAAATACATTTTTATTACACTGTGTATCATCATATTACTCAGCTATATAATGCTGTATATCTGGGTTTGAAAATGTAATCGGAAGTACCACCATCACCAGTGATTATGATAGATGTTTGTGGTGTGATACGTGAACATGCACATGCATCATCCATAAGAAATCCCCTCCTGCTCAGAATCTCTTTCTCTCTCACTTGCTTTATATAATGCTCTGTTTGTTATATACATAACAAGCCGAGGAAGAGAATGGTGAAGGAAGGTGGTTTAAATGACTTTGAACCTGGCATGATTTTTGGTGCCAGATGAGCTTGTCTGAGCATTTCAGAAACTGCTGCTCTACTGTGATTTTCCTGCCCAGCCATCTCTTGGGTTTACAGAATGATCCAAAAAAGAGAGAAATATTCATTGAGTGGTTGTTCTCTAAGCAAAAATGCCTGGTTGACGCCAGAGGTCATTGGAGAATGGCCAGACTGCTGCAAGCTGATAGAAAAGTAAAAGTAGCCAAAATAACCATTTTACGATCAAGATATGCAAAAGAGCATCTCTGAATGCACAACTCAGAGTATTTACAGCAACTTGTTAAATCTGTGACACGGAGAATTAAAAATGCATAGATCTGCGATGTTCTTTAAGCGACATTAAAGTAAAATAAACATATCTTGAGAATTTACAGCCTAAAGAGGTTTCAGCAGGATTCCTGTCTTCCTTCGTTTGAAGGATCAGCATAGAGTTCTATTGCAGTAAATCTTTTATATTCTTCAATGCCTCCATCAAAACAACTCGTCTTCTTCACTGAAATAGGCAGCACCCTGATGGGGTATCCCCAAGAGTATCGTAGAGTATCCCCAAAAGCTAAGGAAGAAAGCCAGAGTTAACAAAGAAAGTTACTAATTGCCCTTATGATAGCTGTCATCTCTTGCTTCAAAGTATATCCCCCTTCTGCAGGGGTTGATGTATGACCCATAACATAACACTTCTTGAGTACTTTGACTCTGTGACCAGAAAGTTGGTACCACCAGGGGGACCAGTGGAAAGTTTTGGTGGTTTTTTTTGTTTTGTTTTGTTTTTTCCTAGAGAGTGTTTTGTTACACTCTTGATTTATGGCTTTTGTCTGGGCTTTGCTGTTAAAGACATATTTTCCTCATCTCTGTATTTCTCTCTCACTGCAGAGGACCTAACAGAGAAGGCAGCAATTGAGAAGAGTGCAGAGTGTTGCAGAAAGATCCTCAACCACGTCAACGAGGAAGTCAAAGTGATGGAAAACCTGTTGGTAAGAAATGCTCAATTTACCACTCAGCCAACCGCTGTGTGGTAACTTGGCACCAATTAAAGTTTTGTAAATGAATTTTGAGACTTCTGTAGCTCAGTGCTTATAAGAGTACATCTTTTTCTGTGCTATGTTATCAAACAGACCACAGTCTGACTCCTAATCATTCTCTCTGCTCCCAGACTCTGAGGGAATACCAGCGCAAATTAGACACATCAGGACTAAAACCCAGTAATGAGCTCTATAGTGAATATAAGGTGGGTTTCTTTCAACTAAACTTGTCTTTTGCACACAGTGTCGCAATATTCCCTTTTTTTTTTTCCTCCAAGATTTTGTTGAAACATATTCACGTTATTCTCCTCCTGTCTGTACTAGAACATTGACTTGACTCAGAAGAAGATGCTTTATGAAGGCCCGCTGATATGGAAAGTCACCAAAGAAAAGGCTGTTGGTAAATATGTGTTATATTACAGGCCTTTCTTTCACAGCAACAAGGTCAAACATTTCAATATATTGCAAAGTCATTTTTGAACATTGTTATTTTCAATAAATGCCTTAACATTGTGGGAAGCTCCACATGTCCCCTCCCTGAATTTAGTTCCAATGGATTTGTCTCTTTGTGGTTGTTAGGCAAATGTTCAAACCACTATGCTTTAGAAACACTTAATATCTATCATTTATTTAATACTTTTCACACTTAAATTAAAAAAGATTTTTAAAAAGAAGAAAAGTTTTTGTAGTTTAATAGTTTAATAGTTTAATTATTTATATAGCACATTTAATTACAACAGGAGCGTTGACCAAAGTGCTGTACAAGAATACAACATACATAATAAAATAACTGTACAAGAATTCAACATACCTAATAAAATAACTTAGAGTATTAAAAGCAAACACCAAATATGAATTAACAAATAACTCTCATGCTGTATTAAAAGCCAGTAAATAAAAATGTGTTTTAAGATAAGATTTAAAAAGATTGACAGTGGGAGCCTGTCTGATGTGTAGGGGTAAATTATTCCACAGCTTAGGCGCTACAACTGCAAATGCTCAATCACCTCTATGAACCAGCCTCGACCTTGGTACAGCTAAAAGCAAAAGATCACTTGATCTAAGAGATCTAAAGGGGGTATAAGTCTGCAAGAGGTCAGACAAATACCCGGGAGCCTGTCCATTCAGGGCTTTGTAAGTCAACAATAAAATTTTAAAATTAATTCTGAAGCGGACAGGGAGGCAAGCACCGGGAAAATGTGTTCAGAACATCATACAGATTTTATGTCTTTAACTTCTCTTTTATGAACATCAAAATCGGCAAAAAAACCAAAAAAAAAAAAAAACCAGACTGACATAGTGATTTATTTACTTCCCCTTTTTTTTTTTTTTTTTACATTATTTCAGTTCAATTACTGAAATATGGGAAGTTAATGAGAATCAAATAGGCAGCATAATGGCTGGCCTGTTGCCTCGCAGCAAGAAGGTCCCACTCTTTCTGTTTCCTGTCCTTCAGAGGTGCAGTGTGTGTTGCTTGCGGACTTACTGGTGCTCCTCCAGAAGCAGGATGACAAGATGGTCCTCAAATGCCAGAGTAAGAGTAACATCGCTGCACAGGAGGGCAAGCAGATGCTGAGCCCAATTATTAAGCTGGACTCAGTCTTTCTCCGTGATGTGGCCACAGGTTAGCAATGCACCGCAGTACAGTAGTTTGCAAGTCACTCTAATCATGAGATCAGTCTTTGAATTGCTGTTTTTTCCTGTTGTGTCAGATCGAAAGGCTTTCTACGTGATATTTACCTGGGAAAGCGGCGCTCAGATTTATGAACTAGTGGCTCAGTCTGTTGGAGAAATGAAAAGGTGAATGTCAAAGAGAATTGTATTCATAAATCATGTTTCCTTTTGATTTCAAAACGTAGGATGATTTTTTTTTTTTTCCCCGTATTTCCATATTTTTAGTTGGACTCAAGTGATAAAGAAAGCAGTGGATGACCTGAAGAAGAGTGGCAGCACACCCAAGAAGTTGACGGTGGCTCCTGGAGGTGGAGTTGTAGGACCCCCCTTCAGTCCCATCAGGTAAGTGTGTGTGTGTTCCTGTCTAGCTATCTTTGTGAGGACCAAAATCTGCATTCTACTAGTGAGAACCAACAGTCACTTGTGAGGACACACTCGCCGGTCCTCACAAGTTTGAAGGCCTTTTTGAGGCTCAAAATGTGGTTTTAGTGTCAGGGTTACAATTAGGTTATGGTTAGGTATTAGGAAACTATGGCTCAGTTATCTCCATTTGGAGCTCAGGTGCACGGTCCTAGCGGCCGACTGGACCCTTATTCTCCTTATGGTTAGGGTAAGGGGCTAGGGAAAGCATTATGTCAATGAAGGTCCTCACTAAGATAGCTTCTCAGTGGTGTGTGTGTGTGTGTGTGTGTGTGTGTGTGTGTGTGTGTGTGTGTGTGTGTGTGTTTTGGGAAAAAGTGAGAGATATTCATATCTTGCCAAAGTTTATTTATCAAAAAATCTAATTTCCTTGTTTTTACTTTTTTTTCCCCCTCCTTTCTTTTAGTCTGAATCCCCCTATGAGCCCGATTGAGAATGGAGCTTTGAAAAGTAGCAGTGGTGAGACCGTTGTGACTGCACACCTACAAATTTACCATTGTTACACACTCATAAAGACATAAGCAACATTTAAGACTTATCTCTGTCTGTAGATCAAGATAAGGACAACTTGAAAGATGAAAAGTCGACCGATCCCAGGCACAGACTGATTGATTTCCTGTCTGACAAAGGGTTTGACTTGATAGGCCACACCAAAAACGATCAGGAGAAAGTGGCTAACAGTGCATTAGATGAAGGTGAATAGGGGTCTTCCTTGTACTTAGTCATTTATAGTTCATGAATATATCTTTTGGGCTTCACTTTCTTTCAAAGTAGCTTGCCTATCCTAATAAAACCAATGAATCTGTCTCCTCTGTTAGTCATGTCCCTGAAAAGGCTGCTGATCGGCAGCATCAGTCTATCAGAGGACTCACAACCTGATGAAGAAAATGAAGTAGGGCAATCAGAGGGCCCTGGGCAAGATGTGGAACAGCATCAGTTAACAGGTTTGGCCTGTTTTTTTTGTCTGTCTTTTTTTTTTTTTTTTTAAGGAATAGTTTCATAGCGATAGATGAAGAGAAGCTCAATACCACTCATATCTGTAAGCTAAATAGAGCCATCTTAGCTTAGTCTTGTTAGTTTTATCTGTACGAGTTCCCAGAATATTTTTTTTCTTAAGCAGTGACTTTCCAGAGTTGTTAACATTAGCGGATGCAGCAAGGCTAGCTGCTTCCAGTCTTAATGCTAAGCAAAATTAACCATCTCCTCTTGATGAATTGTTATTAAGCATTAAATGTTGAAACCTCTGGCATGTAGTTTCTTGTCCTTATTTTTCACCCTCAAAAACCCAGTGTTACCTGATTTTTTTTTTTTGATTTTTTTTAATTAGTGATTTTCTATTAATTCCCTTCAAATTGTTATTAAATATTCTACACATTAAAAGTATTAAAGTATTTCTAATATCACAATTTGATATCAGTATATCCATTTTAAAAGCAGGATTGCAAATCCCCTCGCATTAAAGCAGGATTTTGTGTATGTGTGTGCTATTCTATTTGACGCACTATTACAAGGAACTTACAATGTCAAAGGATTTTTGTAGTGCTAATTATTAATGGCCAGAATTTATTATTATTTAAAGACTGCTGACTCTTGACACTTTCAAATTAAATCTTTCTATCCACAGATGAAAGTCAGACCACGAACGAAGTAGCTGAGGAGACGAACCCCACGAGTACAGACAAAGAAGGTCAAAACCCAAAAGGAGACGATGAGAGCATCAGCGCGCCCCTAGTGCTGTCCCAGGAGAGGAAGGAGGAAGTGTGCAGGAGGCTACGCAGCCTGGAGGAACAACTGAAGAGACTACAGGTGAACAGAGGGGGAGATGGAGGGGAATATTGAGAGAAAACTGTAAGCAGGGAGCAGGACGTATGACAGGGGCAGATAGAAATGTCAGCTCTAACAAAAGATTGGAACTGACTAGAAAGAGACTCAGAGCTGGGCATCAAGATTTCAGTGGGGATAACTTGAGTAAGGAGTGAGCTGTGGACAAATGGGGCCAAATGGCACAAAAGAGAAACCAGAGAATAGAAAACCATTTAACTGCTGCTGTTATTGCTTTGCTGAAAATTGCCTTGTGAAATTGGACTTCTCTAAAAATGGCTATTATGTCCAGCACTTGCAATGGGATGTGTCAGAGAAGCAGCGAGGGAGACGAAGAGAGGATGTTAAGAGGAGAAGGTTGAATTGTGTGTGTGTTTGTGTGTTCGCAGTTCCTAAGGTTATATTGATTTTGTGTGTTGCAGACTGTAGAAGAGGAACACCACAAGCTGCAGGAGGCCCTTTCCAAGTTCTCACTGGAGGGGGGCAGCTTCCAGTGACCCACCTTAATGCCTCCTGCTGGCCGTTAGGTGAGAACACTAAACTAGATAGTCATGTTAAGTATTGAATTGTCATTATGATTAATGGTATAGAGCCATTTCCACTCATGAATGGACAAGGTTAAAAGAATCAGGTTTAGCTTTTGGACAGCTTTTTTTTTTCACCCTGAAAAATATGTGCAGTGTTATTGTTAAGCTGTGTATATCTCAAGCAAAATCCATAAACAAGTTGGGGCAGCTTGTACGTGGCCTGAGAGGTGAAGCCCAAGGCAAAAACAAAAACCACTTACTGCTGGTAGTTGCGACTATTGGCCGTGAGCTAATGGCAACATTTGAAGGTGACTGATGACAGCGGCTGCATTTTTATGAGCTCTTCTCAAGCTGCATTTGCATTTTTTTGACTGTAAAGTCTGAAGAATCAAAATGAGACTACAAAAATACTAGATTAAAAAAACAAACAGGATTTATATTTAAAAAAAAGTTTGGTTTTTTTTGTTTTGTTTTGTTTTCTGTGCAGGTTTGGACTGAGTGACTTTCAGAGGCTTTCCTGGAAATTCCTATACCATCATACGTCTATGACCGGACCATCGATACATTTCTTTTTCTTCCCCCTCTTGCGTGTGTGTATGTATGCGTGTGTGTATGTATGCGTGTGGGTGTGTATGTCAGCTTTTTGCAGCCAATCAGAAGTTTTATTTTTGTTTTGTTTTTTTTTTTTCTCCTTTTACCAATTGGCCATTTAGGGAAGGGCTTTGTGCACAGTGCAGTGGTTCAGTAATGGAACATGGGAGGTGTGTATGTGTATGTGTGCGTGCATGCTGGATAGAGGGCTATACAAAAAAAGAAAAAAACAATCCTAAATTGGGGTTTGACGATGCTGTTAGTGAGAGGTGCCAAAAGAAATGAAGCAATATTTTGCTGTTAGTGAGTTGCTGCCTAAGAAAATATAGTGATTTGAGTCTGCTGTAACACACATACGCAAACCAGAAACATGCATGATGGAAAATAATTTACAGTAATGCCAAATTCTAATGTACAGTAAAAGAGAGAGCCTTAAATGGCCACTGTAGCATTAGGTCTATTGAAATACTACTACTGATATATAGTGTTATTTCTAGTCTATGCCAAAGTAAAACAGAGATGCACTTTTAATCAAAACAAGATGAACGCACACAGTTATTGCTAAATTTGTTACTTTTAGCTCTGTATTCTGTATGGTTATTAAGGCAGCCCTCATTATTGAAACGATGCATGCAAGAAAGTGTGTATGTGCGTTACAAATTTTTTTAATAAGGATATATTTCTTTGGATGATTCTTACTGTAATTAGGTCACATAAAAATCATTTATAAATAGTGGCAGTATAAGTAATCTTGCTGTTAATAGTGGAGATTTGTTTGTATGTACCGCTTTTATTTATTCCCTTGAGTCCTTGTGTGTCAGTGAGCTTCTTCACCTGAGTGAAGCTGATACAATGCCAGGCCAGAAACAAAAAGCGATGTGCAACTGTCGGACAGGACAGACAAAAGCGAAGCTGGCGTGTGTAAAGCAGATCAGAGTGGAATACAAAAGTGAAAGTACTGGAAACTGGTTTCAAGGTGCTTCTTAGAAACCTTTAACTTGATGGTCATGAGAGAGTAGAAAGTAGGAGATTAGGATTTGCGCCCCTATATTAAAAAACAAAAAAAATACAGGAGAAAAAAAAATATATATATATATGAAATATATAGAGAGCTCAGTATTACTAGCTCATATCATTTCAGAAGTTTCAACTTACCTTTAGAGAGGGTTCCCAAATGCTCATCCAAAACACTTTAGTTGGGGTTATACTTTTCAGGCGTATTATGAGATCAGATTGATTTGGTATATTGAAAATTTGAGCTACGGCGATATTTTATTGAGCAGTTGACTATGGTAATATAATTTCTGATCTGTGGCGTAACTGGGGCTGTGCACACAGGACCAAAGAAGTAACAGCAAACCGCTAGATCCTCATTTGTACAACAGCTTTATTAGTGACGTGCATCATCTGTGTAGTAGCGTGTCACAAAATGTTGATGCAGGAATGGTGGCTCAGTAATGCAGTCTGGAATCAGCAGCCGCCTTTCTTCACCCCAAACACGAAGGGATTTTAAAAGCACACTGAATAGTAAAAACACATTTTTTTTTTAAAGTTAATGCAAAGGAAATACCAAGATGAAAAACATTAGATTATTTGGGATTAGTCATAAGACATGAGCAATCTATAGGACTGGGAAGTTTAACATTGAACGAAAAAGTTGCGCTATAGAGGATTAGAGACGCACCGAACACGCCCCTGGTACTAAGCTGAACATATGGGGCTGATACTGGCACAGCAGCAATACTGTAGCCAGATGAGGACACAAAGGAAATGCTGAAGGTCTGGAGGAAGGAAAACTGTAGACTCATTCCAACATCACTCTTACCAGCACTGTAATCAGGAGCACTTCCTGACGTGCATTCTTATTGTTGTTGTTGCCACAACAACAAATGCCACCTTTGAACCTACTGAACCTCACCGGGTTTGCTCATTTTGATCACTTAAGGTGTTCATAGGCTTCAAAAACTATATATGATTCTAGCATCTCTCTCCATGTATTGCTCTTTTGAAGTGTATATAAATGTAGTTTGAAGGCAAAAAAGACAAAGACAAAAAAATAATAGCTCCCCTCTGTGTGTTAAGCTTTTTTTTTTTCTTTTTTTTTTTTAGCTACACACTCTTCTTCATAACACACTCACACCTTTTATTGCGTAATCACTTGTTTCTACTGCACAGTTTTATCCTACATTTTGTGTATTGAGTCACTTAAGTAGGTTGGGGAGGGAGTATTTTCCACAGAGGCTTTTGTAATTTTTTACTATACATTTTCCACAATGGTGAGAGAGGCAGGACTTGCCTGTAACTTGTCTTTGCATTTTGATGATTGTGAATCAATTGAAAAAAAAATAAATAAAATTCAGTGCCAACCAGCTCTGTACTGTGGGTACTATACCTCAGGCTACCCACAGTGCTTCTTAAATTTTTTTTAATGTCAGTGGTAGGCATTTGGAGTCCAGCTACCACCAGCATCAGTTGATTCCTTCAGTCTCCACTGGCTTAACGACTACTACAGGCACTTCTCGCGCTCTCTCCTTTAAATGCTTTTCCTCATGTATTCCATATACAAAATGTATAGAAAACTTTATTTATAGAGTGGTGCCTTGTTCTAATGATTAAGTTGTTTGCTTCATAAAGGACTCTTTAGTTGAACACAATCACTGCTGTCTGTGTACCTCAATGAGAAACATGACTAGTAAGCAGAGAAAAATCATGCCAGGTTTCTGGTTTTGGTGGTTTAAGGTTTGAGGGTTGTTTCTATATGTAGATTTAACTTGGGCTTCATCGCACTATTTTTGTGTCCATCTCTATCTCATAGTGAGGATGTAAGCCCTCTGCCAACTCAGCCGACCAGTGCCCAGTATATTAAAAAAACAAAATAGACACTGCTCCTTGCCATACTGGTGTTTGCCACCTTATCTATAAACATTGTATATGCAAGAACTATACTGTGTATTTGGGTTTGATTTTTATTGTGTAAGATGCTCTTTAATGATGTATACCTAAAGAAATTTGTGGTACGTTCTGTTTTTTAATTCTTTCTTCTTCTTTTTTTTTTTTAATAAACTGGGGAAATTTTTTTCTGTTTTCTTATTTACAGTTGGGAGAACATCATGACAATTGTTTAGGGTTCAACCATAGTTGGGTTTGAAATATACAGTCAAGTCCCAGAAAGGTATTTAAAAGGTAAAGATAATTCATTTAGATTTAGATCTTTCTAAATGTTGAATTGCAAAGAATTTACAGGGTTTTTTAAATACGCAGGGAACAAGGCTGAAAAACATTAAATGGATATTAAGCCAAAGCTGTTTGAAACAATAGATTTCTGTAGTGAAAGGCACTGCATTAGTTCATGACACTGCATGCACCAATTAAACAAAGCTCCACTGTAAAACAAAGGTAAACAAGATCCAGAAACTCTCCACCTATGGGTCTGACCTCATTTGACACAACGTGTATTCTTTTGTCTGATTAATCTAAATTTGACATTCTTTTAGTTTTGATGGGTGCATGCTGCAACAATCCAGGTATATCACTGGAAGGTTTGGATCCGCCATCAAACAGGACAAGAACAGACTACAAAGGACTGTGAGGTCTGGAAAAAAAAATAAAAAAAAGCACACCCTAGACACGACCTCTTCCAACTATTCCCCTCCAGTAGGTGCTATAACAAGCAGTGTCACTACTAGAATTTGGCAACACTGGGACCTTACACAGGTTATTCCAACTCCTCCAGGAAGGTACAGCAATACTTGCCATTGCCAGAAGGTTTCCAGTGTCTCCCAATAATAGCCTTAAGAGCATGGAGGAGCTTCCAGGAGACAGGCAGTTACTTTAAGAGAGCTGGAAAGGTACCTGCTCCTTTGTGCAAGGAGGAACAGCAGGAGAACTCCCAGAGTCCTACAAAATGACCTTCAGCAGACTTCAGAGGGTGGCCTGAGGCATTGATGTCCTCTAACGGGTCCTGTACTCACTGGAGATGATATGTATTCATATCATTAGCAGGTAATGTGGATGTTTAAATGTTAGGGATTTAAATGTTAATCAGAGTGGTGATGAGTGGGTGGAACAACAGCATGGCTCCAAACTGAAATAGTCTCCTCCAGTGGAAACACAAGGCAGACTGAAAAGAAAAACGACTGACCAAGGCTCCAAACTGTTTAATAATAAGACTTTTACTTCAAAGCTCGAACAGTTTGTCTCCTGAGTTAAAGCTTTCAGAGAGAAGAAGAAATGCAATACATTGTCCCTCTATCAACTGTTCCATTTCCACTTTTGATATTTGCAATTTTCAGTCAAGAGCAGCATTTAGTTGCTATTTGCATGTTTAACAGACTTTCAGACTTTTTTTTTAAACAAGGTTCTATTTTTTAAGTGTTTGGATGCAGCACTTAAGCAAATGTGGGCTGGTGGAAATTTATTCAAGCATAAATCCTGCCACTGAAAAACAAGACACCAGTGTGATCTTGCAGAAGAGAAGACGGAAGCAGTGCTGTGTGTAGAATTTTTTAAACTTTGTTTTTTATCAGAATTTTATCCGTTTTTATTCCTAGATTGAATTTTGGCTTACGAAAATGGGAATGGTTGTAATATTTGTCCTCTCCAGCTTGGTCGGTGAGTCAGATTATATTTTTAACACATTCAAGTATGTGAACTTGTTTTATTTAGAAGTAATCATTGACATCATCCATTTATTATATATTTCAGTAATCTCAGTTATGTTTTTGAAAGATTATTTCAGCGTGTCATATTTCTACATATCGGTTCAGTATATATGTATTTATGTATTAATTTTTGTTTAACTCTTTTGAGTTCTGCTTCAGTGAACCACATTTCCTGTCAAAACAGATGGCTGTGCTATCATGATGACATTTTTGCTTCAGTCGTTCTGGTTATTATGCTATACAATTATAGATCATTTGGCATTTTTAAAGCATATTTTAATACTTTGTCAGTTTTGAATATGGGTTGTGACATTATATGCAGTCATCATTAAATAATCGGAGACCTCAATAACAAATCCTACAACATAACATGTCTTAACTTGCGCTTTCTTCAACAGTGGGTTTTGCTTGGGGTGAGCTGATTTTAGAACCAGACAGACCCTCACTGAGTGTGGCAGTCTCTGAAAACGCTTCACTGGAATGCTGCTATAAATCACTGTCGGGGAGAGTGAATGTCAGCTGGATCCGCCATCATAACGAAACTCGGCATACGTTTTTAAATCAAACAGCTGAATCACAGAAAGATTCACAATCTGGAGAAATATATTGTTCCCAACTAAACTTCCCTAAAGTAGAGCTGAAGGACCATGGATTTTACCAGTGTGTGCTGAATGATAATGGCTACACACATTGCACACATGGAACCTACCTGCGTGTCTACAGTGAGTGTGTGTGTGTGTTGTGTGTGTGGGGGGTGGGGGGGGGGGGGGGGGGGTTGTCACTACTTCATAAGCCATAAATCCTGTTATTGTTAATCTGCCCAAGAGCTGTGAAAGTGGCAGCATCCATATATATTCAACTTATTTAATCTTTACATCTTCAGGATTGTTGCACTGCAGTATGCTGCACCATTCATTCACTTTAAATAGCACCAAAATTAAATCAAATTTCAGTCAATGTGCAAAGGCATTAGTCACACTGAAAGGCCACTTCACACACTAATCTCATTAAAACCAGATGGTAGATGAGGAAACATAAAACTGCCAATCTGAGGGATTATGTGTGCGATAACCTGCACTGTTAATGTGACTTAACAGTACCACCAATTGTATGTTTAACTGTGATCCTTATGCTAAATGTAACAGTTATATAACAAAACTATCAGTCTCATAATAAATAAGGCTTTTGAGTAATCATTTTGTTAGCCTGCGTTTTCATGTGTAGGCTAACAAATACGCAGCATTCACGTGTTCACACTTAAAGCAGAAAAAGATAACTCGAGTTTAAAAACCAATACGTGCAACTGCTAATTTGTTTGTTTGACCTCTGAACCCTTTCTGCATTCCTAGAGCCAATGGAGAAGACCATAAACCTGAGCGAAACCACCAAAAACAAGATCCTGATAGCTGAGGGATTCTTACTGTTACTGTGTGTGATGCTGCCTTCTGCCATTCTTCTGTTCAAGGTCAGAACGTTGCATTATTATACAATGATCAGCAGCACTACTGTTGAAGCTATGCTTAATTTCAAGCATTTTCCCAAAAGAGCATTACTTTTAATGTATTATTCATGCATTAAAAAGTAATGGCAGAGCTGTGCAACTCTGGCATGGATTTTATTTTCTTTCTTCTCCGTCAACAATGGGAATTTGCAACATTTGACTGATTTATTACTTTTGGTTTGCCCTACAGTCAAAGAAGCTTAATGAACTGGAGAAAAAGAAAGCAAAGAAAGAAGAGGAAAATATATATCAGGTCAACATTACATATTCTCAATCTCTTTCCATTACACAAGGCAAAGCAGGAAAGCAGGAGCTAAGAAATGAACACCATTTCTAGTTCTTGTTGTTGATGATGTGTATATCTTTCACTGATAATAGCCTTTGCATGATTTCCTTTTTCATTTTCTCAAAAACCAGGGGCTAAATCTGGATGACTGTTGTGCAACATACGATCAGATTGAACGCTCCCAAGCACAGGGCCCGTACCAGGATGTGGGCAACATTAAGGAAGAAGAGGAAGAAATCCAGCTGGAGAAACCATAAAACAAAGTGAAGAACAGACGGTTACGAGTGTTACATGTAAATAGCAGGCTTCTTACAACACGCTCTGATTTCAGAGTTTTGTACTCTGAAGGATTTTATTTTTTAAGCTTTTATCTGTATTTGTCAAAACAATCTTAACACAATATCCACTGGTCTGCAACCAGGATTTTAGAAATACGTGCTTATCAACATATCAACTATAAACTTTTTTTCAGTTGTTTTATGATGTTTTTAAATATACTCATTTACATTTTTAAATATATGTGGGTGTTTTGCTTTAGCTTTTTTATTCTAATTTTGCACACAGGTTCCAGAAAAAAAATGACGGGTCAGACTGGTTACTTATGCACCCCAGGTTGCGTTGTCGGCTTTTTAAATATTCATTGACGTGCATCTGCAACAGCTATGTGCTTTTTGCTATTTCTGTGAGTGCTGGAATAATAAAATGATGTTAAAAAAAATCCATCAAATCTCTCTGTAAATTGTCTTTGTAATACAATTGCCCTCTGTGTGCAGTGAATAGGATAAGGCTTTGTTTCTTTTAGGGGGTTGCACAATAAAGAGAGTAGGGCGGCACTTACGAAATTTTGATTTGTCCTGATTGGTTACTGAACAGAGGTAGGTTTTCATTGGCTTATATTTCTGGTGTGGGCGTGGTCTCATGACTTCCCAGGTAGCTCTGTTATAAGAGATGTGAGAGGCGGTGCGTAAACACAGTGGGCGAATATGGCGTCCAGCAAGAAGGGTAGTGGGACTAGCAGACTGGAGAAAGGTGTGAATGGAAGGCGCTCGTCCAAACACAAAGAGGGTCCAGTGGGTGAGGGTTTTTTTTAAATTTTAAATTTGGTCTACCTACTACGCTCCCTCTGTGGCTTGTCCCTTTAATAACACCCCCGCCCCCCAATTTGTACGCTGTGTCCTCCTGCTAGCGTCCGTTAGCGGCTAAGTTAGCTGTCCTTTGATAGCTGCCGCTAGGGCTGTTTTAGCAGTAAAAGTCTCGTGATTCTTATATGACAGAAAAAGGAAGGCGCTGAGTTAACATGTGTGAGCTGTTGGTGAAAGAAGTGTCCAGACAAACTCTGACACTCTGTTGCTGGCATGTCTCTAGTTAGAGCATCCTTTAGACGTAGTAGCCGCCTGCACGCCGTTAGTAGTCATTGTAACGTTAGCAGCCAGGTTATCTATGTAAAAGACTTTAATTAACGGGACTCATACTGTATGTAGTACGTGCTCGTATTTATGTTCACTTGTCACTTTTCGTGACTCTAGCGTCGACCGCTGACACCGACCGGACCCACCTGAACAGGTACGCCAAAAACAACCACTAGAGGAGGAGACTAGATTAACCAGATTAAAGCTGTGAGCGTAATACATGCACACAAAGGGGGAGTTTATAGTTGTACTGCACTGTGCATTAATCGATTAAGGTGGACTGATGGTGACGCTGTCACTAGTTCGACCGGCGTGACGTAAGAGCAGGGTGACACATGGTGACTAACAGCAAGCCTCTGAAAGGCGGTGGCAGACTTTCAAAGCACGCTGCTCGTAGGGACTGTGGATGTGCTATTATTACTAAACACACTCTCGATTTTGCTCTTTTCGTCTGGTGACTAGTCTTCTGTCTCATTGTATTTAAGAACAGTCCAGCCCACCACGTTCAAAAGGCCATATTTCTGACCGCAGTCTGAATCTTATCTTTGTCTTTGCTATCTAAACAAGATGAGCGCTTCCCCTAATCTTACTTGTTATGTAAATTTCCTAACATGCTCAGGTTTTATCATCAGACTTATAATTTTCTTTTCCTATAATGCTATGATGTTATAAAACTTACGTGAACCTATTTATGTAAAGGGTGTGGAGGCTCATTGTTGCAAGTTTCCTGTTGTTGAGTTTGGACTTGTGTGCGTGTGAAGGTGCTCTGTCTGGTAGAAAGGTCAAAACTTCCTTCTCATGATACTATTGGGCTCCTGCTGTACGCTCTTCCGTTTTGCCTTTGCCCTGGACAAAGATGTCTTATAGATTTAATTTTTTGAGTATGACACATATCTGCAACTGTCACATCATATGTAAAGAGACCATCTTTCAGAGGTTGTGCTGTGATGGAGGGTGCCTTTTGAAAAACAGCCAATGTGTTTTTATGTGCTTGGGATTATAATTACCCACTTTTCTACAGCATGGGTCTGTTTAGGCTTGATAAAGTGGGGAAACAAACACCAAAGAGTTAGAGAAGGCTTAGACAAGATCAGTACAGTAAGTCAAACTGACATTGAGAAGATACTTCAATATAACAACTTTGGTAGTGTTTTCTGAGTGGAAGGAATTTCAAGTGAGAATTTATAGTCAAGACAAAAGGAAAGCTCTTAAGTTCTCTTTGCCCATTTTAATGTCTCTAAATTATGTAAAGTTTTCATTTGCTTTTAGCTTTGCTGACAGGATTTCTTTTACAGATGACAGGCCTACTCACTGCAGTCACTTGACATTTGGAAAAGCACAGGTGTTACAAGCAATGACAAGAATTCCCATGGGGCAGTAAACCAGTCCTCACAGTCAGTCCAAATCCAGATGGAATTCTACACATTCATTTTATTATTTACATCTCTTTCTCATTATAAAATGTTTTTATATCTCCTGAAAATTAACATAAAAATAAACATCCATCTGTCCATTTTCTTAACTGCTTAAGAAAATGAGAACAGCCCTGTTTTACAAAGCCAGTTCAATGTACCAAGGTATTTTTTTTTTTTTTTTTTTTTTTGTCATAATCTGGATTCACTTGCTCTTCCCTGGTAACAATAAAAGCAATAAAATTGTTTGATTTTCAGCAAAGAGGGAAAAAACAATCAAGGAATAATGTTGTGACTAAGAATCTCTGTTTCTTAGTAATGCTCATCAGGGACATAAAATTAAAAACAAACGCATATGTCTCTGTGTTTGTGTGTAGGTCATGGAGATGTGTGTGTGTGTTCGTGAGTTTGTTTATCTCAGTATTTCTATAAGTAGGTGAAGGTTCATGTTTCCATTCACTGAGTTATGAAACTCATCTGTGATATCAGTCAAAAAGTTCTCACTGAGGTCATATTTTCCGCAAGAAAAATATCCTTCAAATCATGTTTTCACCATCTGTTTTTGGGTGTTCACGTGCTGTCCATGTCCTGCATTCATCCCTGAACATTAGTGTTTCTCAAGAGTTGGCACGAACTGCATGTTTCTGATGCTTAAATTAACACAAATGTATCAAAGGCACCTCAAATACTCAAAACTCTAACACATGGGGTCACAACACTAAAGTGTTACTGGCACTTTAGGTGTAATGCTTTATGGGTTAGGCTAATGCTAGTGCTAAGTGGTGGAAGGTTTAGTTAATTAATCATGTTTTGATAATTCAGACAATTTTAAAGTGAATTTTGTTGGGGTAACCATGTGTGAAGGTATTCTTAGGAGTTTTTATGTAGTTTTTCCTTAAAGTCTAAGTGTTAGTTCCTGGTAACAAGTAAACTTTGTTCTATTTTATTTAAATATTTAATATTAAAAAACAAACATTTAAACAGTTAAAATATTTCTATCATATCGTAATCGTATGGTTGTAGTTTGCCAATTAAGTTTAAGGTCACAGGGAGTTGCAAGCTGATCTGCCAATAGCAAAATAGCAGGGAGAAAGTTAACTGGGCCAGGGTCGTCCCTGCAGTCCGTCCTTTTTAAAAGAGGCATGGTTAGGATCAACAGAGAACACAGGGAAGAGCAGCATATTGCTTCTGGTTACGACGTCTGAGAGGTAAAGAGATACATCGCAAAGACAAGCGAGCAAGACAACAGAGCTGGAAATCACTTTCTCTTTCCTTTAGGCAACACCAGCATCTTTTTTCTTTCTCTCATTCTCTCCTTTTTTCCCTCCATGCTCTCATTGTGGAAGAGAGGACACAGACATGGACAGAGCCTTGAACTCAGATGCTGGTAAACACTTTTACTTTTTTCTCTTTAAGCGATTCAGTTTTTCTTTTTCCCCATTACTACTTCATCCTGTCAGTTGTATGTTATGCCAATGGCAGTCTGCAGGTATTTTTATGGATGCTAAATTCACACTGTCTTTGGGCCCCACAGGGAACATTATGTGTCTGTAATGGTGTTGGTTGTTGTACATGACTTATTAATGCTGACTCTCATCCATCTTTAATGTGGAGAGACCAGGTACAGCTTAATGGTTGCAGTGGCCACTTGTTTTACAAAAATATGGGAAACAAGGCATGTTGAGACATTTTCAGTATTGACATACTAGCTAGAGGAAGCCTGGAGCATTTGTGAATGCATACAAAGCGGATGTGATAAGGACAGGTGAGTCATGTCTGATGGTATATTTACCATCTGTAAATGTACCATTCCTGTAATGTTATCAGCTTGTGTGGGTGCATGTGTTTCATTATGAAAAATCCTGGCAAGATGACAAGATTATATGCCCGTAGAGAAGTTTTATCAATGCAAAACTTTGTCACAACTTTGCAAGACGGTTTCACAAAACATCACCAGTCTGTAGTCGAGTCTAGCTGAAGATGAATGTGGTTTTATGCATGGTGTAATGTACCATTGTTTTTGCCAACACATGGGTTGAATGCCAGCATTTGACAGGTGTTTAAATGCTTTGCAAGATACTTTCTAGTAACAGCTTTCCTTTTCCCTCTGTTCTAGGCATTATCATTTGTCAAACAAAGGTGAAGTCTTTATTGGATCATTGTATGTTTGAACTCTTAATAAGATGGTACTGGTTTGCCTAACTTTGTTCATTTGCATTTCATTTGCGTGTGATTTGGTCCCTGCAGTTAGATAGGGTTGTAATGTCTCCTGGCTTAATTTTCATTAAA
The DNA here is from genome assembly GCF_036321145.2 of Pelmatolapia mariae. Lineage (NCBI taxonomy): Eukaryota > Metazoa > Chordata > Actinopteri > Cichliformes > Cichlidae > Pelmatolapia > Pelmatolapia mariae. Next base: position 61,802,817 of record NC_086236.1, read on the forward strand.
CAAGTTTCAGAGCAGCTTATGCTTATCCAAGGGTTCATAAAGTTCAGGCCCTTTCAATATCAAGCTTATTGGCATGCTCAGATGAGAGAATTGCACCGCCGGCTCTAATTAGGCAATGTAATTTTAATATTGGGTATGTGCCCAAACTGGTTTGACTGCATTAGCATGACTTTTGGGTGATTACTTGACTAGCACCACTCACTGTATCACTTTAGGTCACACTGCTGTGAATGTGTTTATGCAGAAAGATGAAAGTATATTTATAGATGCTCTTTGTGTGTGTCCTTTGGTGCTTCATTCTGATGTCATTGTACATTACATGACTGCTTCCTGTGTTGTCAGGGTCTGAACATTTGCAGTCCACACATAATCCACTAGCTCTTGGTCAAATCCTGAAATTGAGCAAGAATTGTATAGATCTGCAGGTAGCTGTTGAGTTGTTTTGAGTCTTAGTCTAGGTTTACTTCATTGATCTTTACCAGGAATTTGAGTAAGTAATGCTTGTGTAACATGTCAGGGTGAGTGGGACATTGAAACTCTGGAAAACATCCACTGAATAAATGTAATTCGCCATTGTTTTCCTTTGTCTGTTACACCTGGGCTTGCTTGCAAACGTGGACGAGTCAATCTGAGAAGCTGTCAATTTTGAGACGAATCCAAAAAAGTGAGAGAGAAGTCCTAACAGTCTATAAAGCTAAAAAGTCTTGATGTTTAAGGATAGTTGTCTATATTTCTAAATGATAAACTCGTGGCTCACTGAATTTCAGCAGCATAATGTTTCAGAATCCCCAGAAATCATGGGATGATATTAGACCACAAAAAGTATTCCTTTCACATGGCTGAACTGGTTGGAAATTTGCCCTGAAGCTGCTTCATTAAGCTTTGGATGAATAAACAGAACTTTATTAAGCTGATATTTTTTTTATAAAAGAAACCCTTTTCCCACTGCAATGCTGCCCTGTTAATTGATTTTGGTTCCACATTTGTTTTGGTCTTTCTGTATTCCCCAGGGTCAATAAATGCAGAAACTAACACTGCTCACATAAATTCAGAGGGTTTTGTGTTTGTAGATAATTAGAAGTTTTCTGCTTTTGACAAAAGCAAGTTAAAACAGACACAACTAAGTGGACAGTTGACATAATATCACAGCACATAATGACTGGTTGCTGATTTGGAAAACAAAAAAGCCTCAGCTCTGTAAAATGTGGACTTGGAATTAGGTGCATGTAGATAATGCATATTTTTCCGACTTTAAAACAATCAGGGGAGATCTGCTTGATGTAATTAAATCATTTATTACTAAGTGTTCAACAGTTACAAAAGTTTTTATTTTTTAAAGTTGATTCTTCAGAGGCTGTCTTCTAGGATATGAACAAATTGTTGTTTGGGGGGGGGGGGTTGTTGTTTTGTTTTTGGGTTTTTTTTTTTTGTCAGAGTAGGGGAGTGAGAAGCAGATGCCAGCCAGGAAAATGAGCAGCTGGGCAGTTGAAGGTGTGTGTGTGTGTGTGTGTGTGTGTGTTATAAGTTGTCTGGCTGATAAATGTCTCTTTGCAGATGTCAGGGGACATGATTCCTCCCAGCAGTCTGAAATTGCCTCTCCTATTACTCTTCCTGAATGGCAGGGAATAGCAGAATAATTGTGCGATTAGGGCTCCATTATTTCTTTGACCCTTGAAACAATATTTCTCTTTGTTATCTGTTCACTTTTCAGCATGCAGAGCCTACTTCTGCTTCCCAATCAATGATGTCCCTTTGGGCATTGTTTTACCAGAGTTATTTATCTGCATTTTTTCTGTATTGCTTTTTCAAAGTTGAAAATGTAAAATCCAAGTTAAAGGATTGAGGCTAATTTTTAGAGTTGTCATTTAATTTAGCATCACTTAAGTGGTGATAATTTACTCTATGAACTGATTACTATCGACATATTGCCATATGAATAAAAATGTCAATCTATTAAAACAAGAAACAACAAAAAAACCCTTCTGTTTCCATTTCTCCCATAATTTCTCATCTCTCTCCTTTTTTTTTTCTTTAACTTTTTTGTGTGTCCAATGCCCCTTCTTTTCTTTCCTCTTTCTCAGCATGCCAGACACCTTATACAAGTACCAGCTAGTTCCCAGAGATGATATGGAAACTCTGGTCTCAAGTGACTCAGTAGGAGAACGCCATCCTACACTGATAATCCAACAGGGCAATAGTGCTACATCTTTGTTATTATTATTATTATTTTTTTTAAATTTTGCTAGAGAGGTGGGCACACTTAATAAACACAGTCTGCTGATGGTTGTCAACTGTATACCTCCCTTTGGGATTCGTATGCGAGTTTGTTTATGTGTTTTTGTCAGTGTATGACTAATCTGTGTTTGTTTCCCAGCAGCGTGATACCAGATCTCGGTGGATTTTTGGTGCGCAGCTTTGGTTTACATCATTTAATTTCAAGCCTCGCTTAACACGTTTCAGTTCATGAGATTCCATACATCAGGATGTAGGGGCTCAGTTAATAAGACTAAGAACATTTTGTAGGATATATCCAAAAATATCCCACTTGGTACAATTTCTACATGCTGATTACAGCTGTGGGTGTGGTGCAGAATATTGATCAGGGTGCTACTTTTTATGGTAGTTGGAGCAGATGCCAGCTTTCAGTCAGGTTTTTAGAAATGCAGCATATAAGAATACATTTGGGATTAGAAGGATAGCGGTATTAGTAACAACGTTACTAATAACTAGTAACAACATTGTTACTAATAACAGGAATTGCAAATTATTGCGATTACACCCCTAAATCATCAGTTGCGTGCCTACAAGTGAAAAGAGACATTCCCCAGTGGAATACATACTCATGTTAAAAGAATGTTGTTATTCTTACCCACAGTAAACCTGATGCTTTCATTGTTTCATTCTTGGCCTTTTCCTTTTGTTTCACTGCTTTTAGTGATGGATACCAAAGCAGTATTTGCGGCCCTGTATGGTGTGTGCGAAGAAAATGCAGCTTTCTTCTCAGGGGGAGCCAAGGGGTCACAGGGTGATGCTGCACGGCGGCTGGTGGAGGCCATGAAGCAGATTCAGGAGCACGCTCGCAATCTGGAACCTGTTATTTCTGGCTTTGCTAATGTTTACCATCACTTTGATTTTGATCCACATATACCAGCTAATGGCTATCGCTCCCTGGTCAAGGTAGGCTTTCTGATGTTTTAAGGTCTTTCTGCGTGTGTAAATGAACTCTTGGGTGTGTGTTGTTTTTTTTTTTTTTTAATTTAATCTCTGTGCAGCTTGGAGAAATAGTACCTCTGCTGCAATACATTCTTATCAATATTCTTTCCACACTGTGAGAAACTATTCACAGCACCTCTTTGCTTGAATATCACTTTGTTTCAAGGTCAGTCCATTTGTTTTACAGATTGATTTTATGTTACAAAGTGGGCAAGATGAATTCCTCCAGCTGCGGAATAGCTGCCTCTACTGTATCCACTGTACTTTATCTTGTACAGTTATTGATGAAACATCATGACCTTCGGTTACTGCAGTCCACCACAACAGAATGAGTCTAGTAGAGCAGCAAATGAATCCTGTTCTGTTTTCTAGCTTCTCTGTTTCCACATTTATAATCCTTCTCATTCCAGCAGTACCACTCTCGCTAATCTGTAACACCCAGTGAAGCAGGAAGTTTTTTACATGTTCTCATTTAGCCATGCTTTCACACATCCTCTCCTTTCCCTTTAGGCTTACCACACTAATCTTAATCACAACTTAAGCACACCCAGAAGACTTGTCTCTTTAATGAGTGCACAAATGGAGACTTACCATTAGGTTTTGTTTTTTTCAAATAATGCATATTGCTGTGTATCTTCATTTCAAGAATAAATATAATTCTATAAAAATTGTATCCCTTTATTACCCAGTAATAGAATGTTTCCTAATACTTATATTAGTACTTAATAAAGTTTTTAAGGTTAGTGTAATGTGATTTGGAATTTGCTGAATGTCAAAGTAAACTTTATTGTGTGGGGGATGTTTTCTAATTTTAGGTATTTTATTGTCACATTTTTTTATTTTCTAGGTTGTGCGTTGCTGCCTTCTCCACATTATCCACAAGGGCCACTACATCACAGCCAACCGCCGCAGCATCTTCTTCCGAGCAGCACATAATGCAGGGGAAATGGAGGCGTACTGTAATGCTCTGTGCCAGCTGCGTGCCCTGCTTTACCTGGCTCAGCGCATGCTACATGACAACAGCCACGGCAATTTGTTTTTCCAGGATGAAAGCGGGCTCAGCGAAAGTTTTGTCCGTGAATACGCATCCATGCACAAGGGTTGCTTCTATGGCCGTTGTCTGGGCTTTCAGGTGAGATGAGCTGTTTTAGCAGTCATATGATGTGACAAGGATAAGCACTGGGAACTGTGGAGTGGTGAGAGGAAGAAGTGGCACTACTTTATGCTTCATTGTCAAAAATCTCTTTTTTTTATGAAGCAAAATAAGAAGACAAGAAGAATAAATTCACACAGCTGATATAAAAATGTGTTTTCTGCTTTAAAACTGTTATAACAATATAGATGAGCAACTCACTGTACTCATAGCTACAGTTCTGGTAAAGGTTATATACATTTTTTTCATTCATCAAATTTTTCATATTGCATTCTGCACCTTTAATTTTTTTTATATTTTGTGTTGTGTTAGGACTAGTTAGTTGCAGAATAGAGGTCTCAAAGATTTCTATAGTAATTTGTAAAGTATTCTTTAGTTTTGTAAAAGAAAGAACTTGTTTATTTTTGAGGCAACTAGCCTGTTACCTGGTCTGTGTATATTCCCCTGCTTTTATTTTAAAAATAGGAATTGACCCTAAAAAGAGATGTTAAGGCTATGAGAAATGCAGAATGACGATCTGGTCATCTTTACAACAGTTCCCATTTTTCTCAGTTGAGCTTAACAAGGGAGGCTGAACTCTCACAGCACAGAGGTCAAAAGCAAACTAAAGGGAAAAAATGATGAAGCTCCCTTTGCATCTACTCTCTATTAATTTGTAATGTCTTACAATTCTGATATTATGAGATCTTCTCATTCTTTTTTCACTTTGTCTTTTGTAGTGATTCTAGTCATATTTGTGTTCTATTTCTTATGTTTAAATGTGTGGATAGTGGACTGGAATTGAAATTATTTTCTGTTTTTGTACATGCCTTCTCCCCTCTAGTTCACTCCAGCCATTCGCCCCTTTCTTCAGACCATCGCTATCGGCCTTGTGGCCTTTGGAGAAAACTACAAGCGGCATCAGTCAGGAATAGGTCAGCATCATCTTGTCTGCATCTGCACCCTCTCATCATCCAGCCAGATCGTTTTCATTCATAGATCGTACTCATCCAGCCCCACACCTCTTCTACATTGCTCCCTTGCCCCTGACTGTGTACCTTTTGATGTTGTGTTTGGATTGTAGATGCTCTTTCATCCCTTGGAATCTTGAGGGCTTGCTGCTGTGCTGCTTTTATATTTCAGAATGTTTTGAACATGCACATAGTTATGTACAGAGGCAGCAAGAGAAGAACATGCACTGTCATAGACACACGTTTTGTGCATGTGTGTACACACACAGAAAACTATTAAACATTCAGTAAAGAATTATCCATTTCTCATGGTTTCTTGTGCTCTCTGCTGCACCACAGTGGAAGCAGGAGGTATTGCACCATATGGTGAGTGTGCTAGACCATCACCCCTTTTATAATATTCCTCTGTAGTGGTCTGTATAACTGTGTGAAGAAACTTATTTTATTCTAAAGCTCTTACTCTGCCAAATTGTTCTGCACTTAGCACTGTAAGCTACATTAGCGTTCCTGTGCCTGTATATCATCATGATAAAAGGCCTTTCCTTACTGCCCATCCTTGACCCATAATGGTGGGCAGTAAACAAACCGCTGAAAGCAAGAGAAGATTGATAATACAATTGAGTCCTTGTGGCTTACCATGGGCCCAGTACAGTAGACTTAAAAATCCCTGTGGCAAAAATGACCGTAGTGTTTTGACTATGTAAAAGCCAATTTCACCCTTGTCAGTTTTTTTTTTCTTTTTTCTTTTTTTTTCTTTCTTCTCCCTGCTAGGGACCAGACACTTGAAACTTTAATGTTAATTCCCTCCCCCACTTGTTCCTGTTCTTTGTCTGTGTGTTAAATGTGGCTCCCTTACCTGTTATTTTAATCTTTTCTCCTTGCTATTTAGTTTCTGTTCCATTTTTAACCCATCATTATCATAATATGCATTCCTCTTTTTTTCCATTGCCCTATCTCTGTCTCCTCCTCATCATATATGCTTCTCCCTACTTTTTTCAGGGGTAGCAGCCAGCTCTTTCTTTACCTCAGGAAAGTATGCCATTGACCCCGAGTTGAGGGGGACTGAATTTGACCGCATCACCCAGAACCTGGATGTACATTTCTGGAAGGCATTCTGGAACATCACTGAAACTGAAGTCCTGTCTGTGAGTAGACTGTTAATGTTTTTTGTGTCTGTCTGTTGACAAACACACAGAGACGCGCGCTCTTGGACATCTGTAATTGAGAAGAGTTATCTTTGCTAACCCATGCACCAGAATCTGCACAGTGCTGTTTTTAATTTGGGAGCAGTATCAGGGATATTTTGCTTTCCTCTGGTAATGGTACCTTTCTATCATTATGCATTTCACCTACAGGCTGTTAGTAATAATAGAGTGGAATTCAATTTATTCAATGGGGTTCATGATTTATTCATTCAGTTTCTCTTTCCCTCCAGTGGCCTGCCTCGCTCTGAAACTTGGACTTTTTTTTTCCCTGTCTTTCTTTGACTTGTTTTCTCACTAAATGTCTGGGGTTTTTTTGTTCTTTTTTTCTGTCTGTCTTTTTTACCACAGAGTCTTGCCAGTATGACATCCACTCAAGTCAAGGTAAACCGAGCTCTTTCTGTGCCTCCTGCGACCTTTGACCTTCCCTTGGCGGCCAACCACAGAGCATCAGTGACTATAGCTCCACCATCAGCGCACATCGGCACTGCTCCTGTTCAGATGAGACTCATTTCTTATGACCTGCGTGAAGGACAGGTACTTGAATCTTTATTCAGTCCATACTGTAGTGGCATACTTGAAAATTCAATAAAATCTTTATAATCTCAAACTCTCTGCAAAAGTTTATGGAGCTTTTAAAGACCAACGCTGGCACTTGCTGTACACTTGTCTCTGTCATTGTTATGTTGAGTTCTAATCTCATTCTGGATGACTGCCAGGGATGGGCTTGTAATACGTTAATGTGCTTTTCATGCCTGCGTAGTAGGTTGAGACATAATAACAACAAAGTCAAACTTGTGATCTGAGTGACATAAACAACCTGATGAAAGACCCTGGCGCTCATCAGATCTGATCTGATTATTCTCAAAAAGATTTTAAGTAGGGTTGTAACAGGTCTGAAACTGAGGTCAAATCCATGATCCTAGTGTCCATTGTCTGGATATATCGATCTGTCTTCCTTGTCACAAGCTGCTACGGATACACTGCAGGCACTGCCAGTTAGCATCTGACTTAAGGGCTTCATCTGGAAGCAAGGGAGGCATCAGTCGCAGGTGTTTGATCTAAACCTTGTTGGGCTGCACACAGCCTTGGTCTGGCTAGCATTTGTGAAGTCTGTTAATGCAAAACATATAAGGGGAACCTTCCTAACTCACAAGGACACCACCAAGGCAAAAGAATATAGAAAAGTGCAGCTACAAATTTAAACTGTCCTTGTGTTGCACACAATCCACATATGTCTCCATGGTAGAGGTTAAATGTCAGAGAAGTGGTTAGTTATTAGCTGGAGAAGATGGACAGATTCTTTGCTACAGTTCAACATAGTCACAATAACAAAGAACAGTACAACAAAACTAGTGGTCAGAATTTAAAAAAGCAAAAGATAAAACGGCGTGAAGCAGTAATCTACCTGTACAATGAGTGGAGGTGCAGCGCGGTTTGCAAAGTGTGCCCCTTGAGGAAATGAAGTGAACTACTGAAACTGTCTAACTCCTGTTAATTGATATTTATACAAAGCCGTTTGTGGAAATGAACTCTGTCTATGCTCACTCTGGGCTAAAAGGTAGCTAAGACTTGCAGGTTACAAGACAACTGGCATACGCAGTAAAGCACTGACAGCCATTTATCCATCCATTTTCTGCTGCTTGTCCAGATCACAGGGGAGCAGTCATAGCAGAGATGCTCAGACCCCCATCTCCCCAGCCGCTGGCTTCAACTGTTTTGGAAGCACCACTGAAACTTTCACAAGCCCAACATAATCTATCCAGCAACTGACCCAGAAGGCAACCGGGAAGCATCATAGACTGATGTCCAGACCACTTTAGCTAGCTTCTTTTAATGCCATGCAGTATCTGCTCTTCTCTGAGCCCCTCTTGAATGCCTTAAGCTTCCCACTGTGTCTCTAAGGCTAAGCTCAGGCTCCCCACCACTTGTAGGCACAATTTTATTCTTTCTGTAATTACCCACAGCTTGTAGCTGTAGGCTATGTAGCCAGCTTTGCCTTTGCACTCAGCTCTCTTGATCACTTCAGCCCAGTGCAGTGTCTGCATCACTGGAGGAGCTGCACCAATTCTTTGTCAATCTTTGACAGCCAGTGACAACAAATACAACCTGAGCACTTAGACAAGAAAATAAGTAGACGGCCAGTGCTGGGTGCTAGGCCAGTCCACAGGTTGTTTGTGTCAACCAGATGACACTTGCATCTTTCTTGGTATTATCTGTGCGTGTGATGCATATTTAAGTAGCCAACTCTGGTGGTTAGGAAAGTGTACTGAAATAGGTTAGTTTTCCTCCATGTGTTTTTGCTGACCTTACATATATCAGACATTAAAAAAAAATCTTTCAGTGAACAATTCAACAGTATTTGTTGGCATATGTGGTATTTTCCTTGTTTCTTGATTAAACAGCAGCTTGAAATCATCTTAATCTGCTTAATTCTCTTTCTCTCTCTCTCTCACTCACTCACGCTCTCTCGCTCTCTCTCTCTCTCTCTCTCGCGCTCTCTCTCTCAAAATGTCATTACTTTCTTTTAGTTTTTTTTTTTTTTTTTTTCCTTTGCCTCCCTTTTTCTCTTGGGAGACTCCCCCTTTATCAGAGCTGCTCTTTGTAGCCTGGCACTTAACCAGACATACAATTTCTCACATTGATCATCCAACAAACAACAGTCCTTTTTATGTCACAAAACACAAGCCTGCATCAGTCGAAACACTCTTTCTTAGCCTTCGTCCTTGTTTCTGTTAATTAATGGTTCCTGCAGCCAGGCAAGGTTGTCAGCAAGCTGCTGCAGAACAACTGGTTAATCCACTTCTCAAAGGAACCCTGTTGCTAACATTAGAAAATTTATCAGCAATAAGACACTGTTTGGAACCACAGACTCTGTAAATACTAGACCCAAATAAGAGATCTTGATTATTTGTCTTTCTGTTCATCTTCTAAGTTATTCGTTCTCCTAATAATGGTTTGTTTTTTTGTTTTTTAAATCTCACTCTCTCAGGACAGTGAAACACTGCTGTCTCTGTCCCGCTCCGAGGGGGGTGCTATCTCTCTTTCCCTGGGGCTGAAGACCAAGCGCCTCCCCTCTTCTCCATGTCTCCTGATCCATTTCCATGGAGGAGGCTTTGTGGCACAGACCTCAAAGTCTCATGAGGTGAGAAACTACTGTTTTACTGAATTTAGCTCAGTTTCAGAAGTGTTTTACTTTGACTAGAGATTCATTATGATTACCTCTATCTTGCATGATAAAACTGGTTAGATTCAATGGACTGCTTTTCCTTGTATTTAACGGAGGTTTGTATAAGACAGTATTGACGTGTTTGTAAGATTTTATAATAGAACACAGACCAAGAAAAGGTGGCACTTACCTGTCAAAGCACTAACAACAATACACCTCTAGCATTAGATACCAAGTTCAGGTTTTGAGCCCCTATCACCAAAGCTGTCATCCAGCTAATTTCATCCTCTCATCCCTTCAATCATGTTTTCTCAGACTAATTGTAATGAAAACCCAACTAATTAAAGTGTTGATGAGACAGACACTAGTTGACAGCAGAGGAGAAGAGGGGTTACCAGTCTGAGTCTCGTCCCCTGTCAATAGTGTGACATGGATTGAGAATTTAGACTAATTATTTTTATAATTATCCCCTGAAAACTTAACAGAGACTCTCTGACCTTACTCTGTGGCTTACTTACTGGTAAGGTGCTTGCAGAGCTGACCCTTGTCTGTCATTGCTTTCTGTCATCTAATTCATCCTCACTCCTTTTTGTTCTCATAAAGGAGGAACTTGTATCCTAGATTTAATTTCTGGATCACTGTGGTAGAAAAAAGAAGCACGCAGACACTAGCCTTGTATATTATTACTATGTAAAAAACCCTTAGTCTTTTTTTCCCCCTTTTGATCATAAGTTTAAATTGGTGGCAGTAAATAAATTTTAACAGGAAGACTGCACATTAGTGTGGTTTGTTGATTATAAATAGGAAGATTTTTTATATAGTTTGTACCCCTGCACTTTATCCTGTGCTTGTGTGGTCATTATGTGGCATCATGCTACTTATAGCTTCTTTAAGACAGGGCTCTGTGAAATTGCAAAGGACATTGGCATCCTTGATCTGCAGCTGCATAGCAACCAAAGGATGAGAGGGAGCAATCAGAGAAGGGGTGTGTGGGGCTGTCATGTTGAATTAACAGAGAACTGTACAACCCCGCAGAGAAAGATTACCCAGGGCACTAATGGAAGACTTGTCAGACTATCCTTCTCTCTTTTTTTCTAGGCACTCGTTTTTTTTCTTTTCTTATTACATCCTCCTTCTCAATCTTTTTGATATTGCCAAATCATTTTTGTTCACTTTGTGTCCTTTTTCTACATCTCAGTTTAGTTGTATTTGGACATCACTTTCTTTCCTCCTTTTGCCTTTTTTGATCCCTCTACCAAGACCCAGAAATGAGGAATACAAAAATGAAAAATTTTATGATGGAGTGAAGATGAGCATTTTTGCCTTCAGTCGCTCTGCTCATTTAACCTCTTCTGGATCCTGTATCTCCCATCATATGGGTGAGATGAACAGTTCAACCTCAGATGAAGAAGCCCGTGGTGGTCTCAGTGCATAATGATGCTGATATCACAGGAATAAATGTACTTAGAGTCTATGTATTTAGTAACTTGGGCACAAACCCACATTCAGTAAATGTTGAGGTATTTGCAGATTAACTGCTATTTCTGTCTAAGAATCAGTAGGACAGCAGCTCCTCTTAATTCCTGCTTAGAGGATAGATTTGGGATCCTCTAAAATTATGTGTGTGAGGAGAGTTTCCTGAGTCATTTAAATTTATACAGCCTGGTTCCCACCCATTAAAACTCATGCACACACCTCTTCTCTGCCCAGTGGGGCATTTAGAAAAAAAGAAAAAAAAAACTGTAAATACTTAGCTCCTTTTATGCAGGCAAATGATGAACTGTCTGACTAGCAGACCTGCCCATTGACTCATATTGACTTGTTGTAGACTGCCAGTAATGGCTGTTGTTCTCACTCAGTAGAACGCATATACACCTTGGGAGCAGCTTTACTGATTTGCACAAACTCACTTTGCCTTTCCTGCTCAGTGCTCGGACTGCATGCACACACTTATCTGTGTCCTCACACCGAGATTTATCGTGACAGGTAGAGTTTTAAGACATCACAGCTGACTGCTGGAGCTGCTACTTTTCTTTTTGTCATACTAAATCAATGAGGGGTGAAACAGCATATAAACATGTACACACTGTGCTCTTCCTGCCATTGTGAATGGTGATCTGTTGCTTTCACCAACACCTATCATAGCAAAGTTAAAGGTGTTGGAATTTGATAAAGACAGAAGAGGAAAGGGTGAATGCTTTGCAAGAGTAATATTGTTAGAACTCATCATGCCTTTCTCACATTTCAAGGTCACTGCCTAAGCAGAGTAAACACTTAACCTGACTGTAATGATATAAAACAACGATCAGTATTCTGACAGCGAGTCTGTATCTATGGATTTTCTTTGTATATCCACGCCACCTCCTTCTCTTTGTCCTCTTTCTTCATACTTCACAAAATAGGACATGTGGGCACCTTTGTTATTGCAGTGCAAAAAGAAGGAAAATGGATTTGACTGTGAGGGCAGCGCTCATTCTCCCTTTGTCTAGACAGTAAGCCAGAAAGCAGACAGATGACATCAGAAGAAAGCATAATTTTCATAACTTTTTGTCCTTCTTTTCAAATGTTCCACACAGCAGGCTTTTCCTCGATCACTTCTCTTTTTATTTCTCTCTCCCTGCCTCTGTGTTTTATTATGGCTGCTGTTGTGTGTCATAAATTTACCAACATAAAAAAGCAGTGTTTTTCCTTTTATAAAGTCACGTCTTTGTATCCTTATCTTCTGTTTCAAACAGCCCTATCTAAAGAGTTGGTCCCAGGACCTTGGTGTTCCCATACTGTCAGTGGACTACTCTCTGGCCCCTGAGGCACCCTTCCCACGCGCCCTAGAGGAATGTTTCTATGCCTACTGCTGGGCTTTGAGAAACCACCACCTATTAGGTATATGCATCACACAGCATTGTTTATACTTGAGTGTGGCTTTGTATCTCTCTTGTATATTTTCTGTTTATTCTTTAAAGTCATGGGAATAGTATACAGCAGATTCACAAAGTACTCAAACCCTCTCATATTTTGTTCACTTTATTGTACTAAAGATTTAATTTAAAATGGATAAACAAAGCCATGGAGTCAGCTGGGAGCTTTCTGTAGATATATGCAGTAAGACTTGAGGCATAGATCAAAGTGAGGGTACAAAGCAACTTTTAAATCTGAGTGTTCCCAGGAGTCCGGTGGCCTCAATAACTGTGAAATGAAAGAAATTAACTACCAGGAATGTTCCTAGTATTAACTTTGTGGTGACATAGACCTTCAGTGTGATTTGATAGACATATTGGTCTTTGGGCAAAACTCTGAGCCTTATACCTTTCAAACACCAGGCACTGCTCATTACTTGCTAATACTAGCCTATGGTGAGGCATGGTGGTAGCAGCATGGGGTTATGGAGGAACTCTGTGACAGGATAAGCAATAACTTGTCAGAACTGAGGAAACGCAGCAATGATTTCAAGCATGGAAAGGCATTTTCTGGACCACTCAAGGATCAAAGTATGTCCTAAAGCCCACAGTTAAACCCCAGAGAGTGGAGATACATCAAGATAGTAGTTCATTTGCTTGCAGTCCAGTCTGTTGGAGGTTGAGAGGATCCGCAAGGAAGAGTAGATAAACTGCCCAAATCGAGGTAGCTTGTATAAGCTGCCAGGGATCTTCTGCAAGCTACTGATTTCATGTCTGAATACTTTAAATGGTTTTAAAGGAGTTTTTGATTTCTGGATTTCTGGTTTTAAAAGAAAAAAATAATTAAAAACAGAGAAGAAAAAAAATCTAAACAATTTTGTGTTAAAAGTAAAGCTGTGTGTGTGTGTGTGTGTGTGTGTGTATGTATGTATATATATATTCATTCATTCTACATCTTTGTATGCAGAAGTAACAGTATGTCCCTTAGGCAGATGAAAGAGAAGAAAGTTATTAGAATTACTGAGCAGGCACGTTGAAGGGATAACACCCACCTATTTCAGCGTGAAGGTTTCTGTGGAGTGCTTCTCTAAATCCTCCACTGCGTTCACCAATTCCTTGTACCTCCTGAGAGGATTCATTTATCACTTTGAAAGTGATCATGCTGTATGCTTCTTGCACTTTACTTGCTGTTCAGTGCTATCACACCAGTTGTGATGCTCGGTATTTCGACAGATAAAAGAAGCCATCTGGTCGGTTTGGGGTACGCTCGTCCGCTGAAGCACACTGTGTCAAATTAACAGAGATTGCAGTGCAATATGCTACTGCTGTAGTACAAGTCCTCAATATCACGGCTATGAAGTAGATAGGGAAACCCTAGTTCAAAGAGCTGCCTATTACCACAATGGTGAACAGAAAAGAGAGTGTTGCTGTTACACTGCCTTTTTTTTTTTCATTTCAGTAATGTCATAGTTTGTTTTGTTTTGGGTTTTTTTTATGTTATTTTAGAAAAGATGTATATTAAAAAAAATGTTCTTGTCCCCTTCATGTTGTCTCATTTTTCAAAGTTTTCCCTGTGAATTACTTTTCTTTCTATCCATCCTTGTACCAGAAGTCTATAATTTTTATTTATTTTTTTCTTACAGGATGGACTGGAGAGAAGGTGTGCTTGGCTGGTGACAGTGCAGGAGGCAACTTATGTGTGACGACATCGATGCGCGCTGCTGCTTTTGGTGTGCGAATGCCAGATGGCATCGTGGCAGCCTATCCAGCTACCCTGCTGACAGCCTACGCATCCCCTTCCCGTCTGCTAACGCTCATGGATCCCCTGCTGCCACTCAGTGTGCTCTCTAGGTGTCTCAGTGCCTACGCAGGTATTTTTGTGTGTGTGCATTTCTGATTTTTACCTGAAGTCGAGATTTAAGTTGAATCCTATTTTTCGTTTCTGTTGAGCACATCTGTCTACTCCTTGTTATACATTACATAAACGTATTGGTCAACCACCAGGTGACAGCTTTACTCTACTGGATGTATGATAAATGTTTATTGAAATAAGTTGTCAGGTGGGTAACAAACATTAAAAGATAAAAGGTCAAGTTTTCAGCTCAACACACAAACAACTCACACAAAAAGCCTAGAATTACATCACTATATTCAGGAGGCCAACAACAGCAGGGACAAATGAGTTCTTAAATCTGCATCTTGGCAGATTAAATCTGCAGCTAGAAGGAAGAAACCTGCACTGTTTAAAATATCATTCTATTTGGTTATTGTCCTAAGATACTTGTACTGCTGAACAACTTTAACAGCCTGGCCATAGAAATCTGTAGGAAGAATGTAGCAAGACTTTGTCCTAAAGTCTATTATCATGTCCTTGTAGTTAATCCAGTCAATAAATTTCTCCACCACTGGTCTATGGTTGGCTTTTTCATCACTGAGCAGTGACAGAATGACAAAATTATCAGTGAACTTGATATGTCTGCCCGCACTGACAACCATTTATATATTAAAGACAGATAAAAATGGTGAAAGGACACAACCCTAGAGGGAACAGGTAAAAGCTAAAAACGCATCAGGAAAAAAATGAATGACTTTGTCATTTTTAAGACCTCTCTGTTCAAAAGTTAAACTGTCACCATGCTAATCCAAAGCCAATGCTGTGGATGCTGTTTAGACTGTGAAGAGTACAGCTAAAACCCGAGGAGAAAAACACAAATTAACAGTACTAATGTGAAAAAGCAAGAATTGAGAGCAAACACTTTTTTTTCCCTTCAAAAATTGAAGAAGTTGACTAATTTCACCTGTTTTACTCTTAGGATTGTTTTCCTTGTTTTTGGATATCATTGTTGATTGCATGTAATAAAAATCCACTTTTTAAAAAGGACAAACAGCAACAATCCTTTCTGATATTATAAGTAGGTAATGAGTCATTAAACCAGATGGTTAATGACATGTCTGGTTTTTCATAAATGATCACAGTGCTTGTAAAAGCTGAAGAAACTCTTTTATTTATTTTTATATATATATATATATATATATATATATATATATATATATATATATATATATATATATATATATATATATATATATATATATATATATATATATATATATATATATATATATATATATATATATATATATATATATATATATATATATATATATAAATAAATAAATAAATTTTTTTTTTTTTTTTTTTTTGATAAATTTTAGTTTCACAGGGCAGGAGAACTGAGGACTATGACTGACTGCAGGAATTGGCTAACAATATGTGACAAAGAGATTGGCTATGCTGAGTCTCCTTTCAATAACTGAACTAAAACACTCATCATTTTTCTGTTCCTTCCTGCTGTCCTCATTGTGTATTGTTGGCTTTGCAAATAATTGTATGGCAGTATTGAACGCACTCTGTCAGCGTTTACTGGACTATTATACCTCTCTTATTATTGCTTTCCTGTC
Source organism: Pelmatolapia mariae (assembly GCF_036321145.2). Taxonomy (NCBI): domain Eukaryota; kingdom Metazoa; phylum Chordata; class Actinopteri; order Cichliformes; family Cichlidae; genus Pelmatolapia; species Pelmatolapia mariae. Next base: position 61,818,860 of record NC_086236.1, read on the forward strand.
TTCTCTGTTGTTACTCATTTGTGCTTACTGAAGAATAACAAATACTTTTATCTGTTTTGTACATTTACTTCCTTTTTCTTCTCCAGGCAGTGGGCCACAGACCGAGAAGCAGGTGGAGAAGGTGAGCACGCTGAGCCTGGTGAGGAGAGACACTGCACTTCTGCTGCGAGATTTCCGACAGGGAGCCTCCAACTGGATCCACTCTCTGCTTGATTCTAGCAGAGCTCCAGCCTCCACCAGCACAGCACCAGAGGCACCAACAGAAGCCACAGGTATACAAGTAACTGTTATAGTTGTTAGTTGTCAGGTTGGAACATTAGGGGTGGCTTGAATGTATTTGATAGGCAGTTGCAGTCTGCCCGTGTCTTGGTCATACGCCCCTGCTCAGATGTGTGTGGGTGTATATCTCCCACATTCTCAGTGTTTTCATTGAGCCAATTAATATAAGTGTTCCCCAAGTTCATTTACACCTCTCATGAAAGAGGTCAGTGACATGAGAACTTGTTATGCAGCATCTAACTAATTATTGCTTTAGCCAAACCATTTGTGTAGTACTCCTGTATCCACATTCATATCAGTTCTCATCTTTGGGGTAGCAGAGCATTGACAGTAATTGTTAATTGTAGCCACCGTAAATCTGGTGGCGAATTGTAATTTTCATGGTGTGCCCCTTACCTTGGTGACACCCCCACAGCTGCAAGCCCAGTCTAATGAGAGTGTCATTGGTGGGTGTACATTATTAAAAGGCCATCATGGTGCTGAGATGGTTCATTATTAAAGAGATAGGAGATCGGTAGAGCTTTGTGAGACCAGCTACTAACAGCTGTGTTTTGACAGTCCAGGGCGGGCAGATGCTATCATCGTGACAGCACTTTTTGAATTTCCTCCACCTACTTCTCATCTCTTCCAGATATAGCTCAATTTGCATTCTAGGCTTTTAACTATTGGCTGTCAACCAGAGGACATATGATAAGTGGAAACAGTAGATGAAGTGAAAGTGATTGTGTGTCACCAGTGTTATTTTTCATGTGTCCTCCAACTGCGGTTAGTCCAAATGAACTAAATGCCCTCTTCATTCTTAATATGCTCTGATGATCTGTCAATCCTGTGTCATTTCTGAAACTTAATTACACTATATGTTTGTTTCTCATTGGCATTCTTAATTTCAGTTGTGCATTCATCAATATGGTTCCTTCTGTCCTTGCTTCCTAGATGCAGTGAGGAAGAGCATTTCAGAGGCGAACATCTCTTCTCCTCATACAGACCCACCTGTCCCCACGGATCTCTCGGAGTTCCCCAACAGGAAATTATCAGTGAAGAGCCAGACGTGCCAGAACTTGGGATCCCACAGCAATCCCATTCCCAGCAGTGCACCGCTGCTCTCTGAGCGTGCTGTAGGTCATGCTTGAACATGCTTGAACAGCTTGCTTTCAGCTGATGCTCTTATGCAGAAGAACCTAACAGTATTAAACGGCCAAGATCTGTTTCTTTAATAACACCTGGCTGTTAGTGGGAATCATTGTGAGAATTAAACCTGTCGTTATTTGACGATGGGTAATTTAATGATGATTGTAGCACCATTTTAGTGAAGTGAAATCCCACTAGCCTCTTGTCTTTGATCAGGATATCTCTGCTTTCAGCTTGCGTTAAAAGGATTTGGCACGCAGTTGTAGCCTTTTTAAGAGGTCGAACATTTTTGGGGCATTGAAATATTTTGGCCGTTGATCAAACAATGCTGTCTACCCTGCAGTGATGTGCATGTGTCACTTTGATGAACTCATCCGAGATTGTGTCACCCATCCCTCACAAACAGATTTGGCTTTGAAATGCTGACAGGATATCAAAAGTTTTTGGTTGTGCGAGTACTGGCAAGGTGTTGCAGATTATCCTCGTATTTTCTCGCAGGCACACTGGATTAGTGGCTGGCGCAAGCAAAATTAGCAAGCAGAGGTGACGTAAGATATTAAATATGCTTTTCCTTCTGAAATGGGAATCGCTCAGCCAAGAGTCAGGCACTGAGCCAAGATTTTTACAAGGACAAAGTGGTGTGTGTGTTTGCATAACTGTGGCTCATGGCTCATCGCTAGGCAATGGTGCAAGTTTCAGTCATTATGCAATTGTAATGTTTAGTAAGTTTGGGGAAACCTGCAGTCAGCTGAGATTGAAGAAGTCATTTGCACGAGTGATGAAGCAGTTCTCTCATTGAAAACTGAATCCAGATGGATAGAATCAACTTTATAGGACTTACAAAACCAACTTTTCTTGTAAAATTGTTTGAGCCTTTCTTCTTTTTTTATTGATATAAAGATATCCTTTGAACTAACCTAATATTTTCTCATCCTTTATGTAGCCAGAAGATGTCAGTTTCTTCTTTGCCAAAGATGAAGATCCCTCAGTGATCACTGACCTGTCTTCAGTGGCCATACCACCCCCTGCTGGAGAGGAGGGCTCACAGCAGGAGCACCCCAGGGAATTTCCTCTTGGGTTTGAGCCACTGCGCTCAGAGCAACTGGCAGACATGAAGGTGGAGAGCTCTCCAGTGGTCAAGGATCCTTTCTGCTCACCTCTACTGGCCCCTGACAGCATGCTGAAAGGGCTGCCACCTGTACACATAGTGGTAAGAGGACATAAACGGTTAATTACACTGGTTCGCAGATTACTTGTACAAATCTATTGTTTGTGAAGTGTTACTCATTGTGTGCTAACAGTAGTCTATATTTTATAGCAAAGTGTTTTCTGTGAGAAGGTGTGTGAGATTCAACTTCAAGTATAAGTTGAGCATTATAAAGGTAGACTGGCAAAAGCACACGCTCCCATGGTAGCGGCTATGGAGTTTTCTGTTGAAGCGCAGCCTCCCTCAGTAGATGGAGTTTAACGGTGTGTCACATAACTGTACATATTTACTGTCTAGTTTTCTGAGCACTTTCTGAAGACTTATTGTTCACTTAAAAGTTGAGACTTGGGGGGCAATGGTGTCATCACTGGCTGGAATTGGAGCTTTTGATTGTATTACACAATCCCTTTCGATGCATTATATACTATACATGGAGCTGCAGAGGCATTAAAATGTTAACTGACAGCATACCAAAAGATGTACGTGGTTTACAGATATTGAAGTGAAACAGTGTGATGGGAGAGAGAGGGTAGGTTAAAGTTATGTTTTTCCTTTTCTCTCCTCTTATTTTTGTTGTTGTTGGGTTTTTGTTTTGTTTTGTTTTTTAAATTCGCTGGAGTGAGTCAGCAAGAATGTAAAGAAATCGGGGACAAAAGAGACTGAGGATGCTTGCCTTCGTTTTCTTCATCCACTAATTAAGATTCATGACATGTCTGAAGGGAATCCAGATTTGCTTCTCACCATTTCTAACCCTTCTTTTCCTCTCTCTCTCCCCACCCTCAGGCTTGTGCACTAGACCCCATGCTGGACGACTCTGTAATGTTTGCCAAGCGTTTGAGGAACATAGACCAGCCCGTCACTCTGTGTGTGGTGGACGACCTACCCCATGGCTTTCTCAGCCTATCTCAACTCTCAAGGGAGACGAGGGAGGCTGCCAATGTCTGCGTGGAGCGAATTCGCGCCGTCTTCACACAGGACACACCCCCAGAGCCACGGAAGCACCGCAAGCTGGAACGGACTGACGGGGGTGTGTCAGCATCTTCAGGGGAAACCAGTTCTCTCTTTGTTGCCCCCATTGAGGGAGGAGAGCTAGCTGTCGGGAGAGGGGCTAAAATTGCTGATGGGGAGGGCTCAGTTGCTGTGGCAGCCCAGAATAACACTGATGCTGGTGGCATCGGGGCTTAAATAAGGCTATATAATAAAAAAGGGGGACTGCATTTCACTCGAGGAGCGAAGGGAGAAGGAGTAAATGAAAGTTGGACAAATTTAGGCAGCGCAGTGCCTATATGCAAGACAAAGCATCCTGAAAAGCAGACAGGGGGTGGGAAATGCAGTCTAGCATATCGCCCAGTGTTTGAGAGACAAAAAAAATCAGCAGAGGAGGAGCACTGAAATATAACTTCCTCTGCTTTACAATTCTTGCCACTTGTCTGTGCACCATTATACACCAACGCAAATCTGGCAGACAAAGTGAACACACCCACAAGAGACAGTCATGTTTTAGAATAAAATTATTCAGCAGCTACTTAGATCAAAGACCAGCGCTCACCCCCACACACAGCAATCGTACTTAACAGAGTTGCTGTGAGGCAGCAAAGGCTCGGACATAAAGAGGCACAGACCATTCTCGAGACGAAGCCTGAATGGGTGATTCATATAGGCCGAGGCAGTGATTCGAGGCCCTAATCAGATAGTAGTAGGGACACTATATGCTTCAGTGTGGAGTCACCTCTATCAGAATGGCCATTTGTCCGTTAGGGAGCGACTCTAAATAACACTTAATAACTCCACATTGTGTTCTCAATTATGCCAGTTTAGCAGTCAATACAGCTCACTTTGTGGATGGTAACTGTGTAGACTCTCTCCAAAATAGAATTACAAAGCTAGAACAACAGCGTGAAACACTCGAAACTGGATGAATTGATTCACTTCTTTTCTCATATTTGTTGCAGTTTTAAATCATTTTATGAATTCTATGCAGTAGTATTAGTTTTGTTATTTATATCAGTTTTTATTGCAGTTATGCCAGGCTTAATTGTTCTTTTCTGTTCTATATTATATAATGAACTCTTTTCATTTCTTTCCCCCCATGTTTTTTAGTGTGCTGAATATTTACCTCTGCTTTTGTGTGTGTAGCAGCAGCTGTTCTGACATCGCTGGCCTTTCCAATTAAGCTTCTGTTCTACCCTCAGCAATATACAATGATCAGAGTAAATGTAGAACATTACACAGGGACAGAGTGCCCTGCCTTGTGCATTTTGTAGTGATATAGTAATGCTAGTACAAAGACTGGACTGCATTAGTTTGTAGACAAGTACACTTAGGATACATCTTGTAGGTCTTTCAGTGACAATCATTGCTTTGATATTAAAAAAAAATGTTCTTTTTTTTCCCTTTTTTTGTTACAGCAGCAGAAAGTCCAGCTCTCAGCTATCAATACACATTTAAAATTTCACTACAGTGATTTCCTCTCAAGTTGCCCTGGTCACTGACTGTGTGCTACTGTTCACTACTTCTCTGCACAGTAGGGACTGTGTCAAAGTGCCACTTCTCTGTAGCTGTGGGATTTCCTGCCTGACAACTCTTTTTCTTTCTTTCTTTTTTTTTTTTTTAATTACAAATCGGAGGCTTTTAGGAAAAACTTAAGCAAAGGAAAGAGATTGCAGAGGTGCGTTGTAAAAGCCATTAAGAGTTTTGTAAGACGTTTTTGACCAACTAAACGTGTCTGGTCCATCATATATATATTTTTTTTAGCTCCCCACTGTCAGATTTGGGCGTTTCTTTGTTTACGATAACCTGAGGACACTCCCTTTTGCATGTTGCTATCAAAGCACTTTAAAGTATGCAAAAATGTCCTTTGTAGGGTCAGTCCCTCTATCACATCCAAGTAAATATAGATGCCAACAATGCTGGCACTGTCCTGCCCTTGCCTGGTAAGAAGGCTGGGGTTGCCAGGTCTGTAGAGAGGGATGCTGTGTGATGAATTGGATTTAGCTGATGCTTAGAGAGCAAAATCCTCCCCCCGTTGAAGAGCAGGATTTTCAGTAGGAAAGTCATGCTACAGGATTATACCATACTCAGTTGTCAGCTTCAAGTACTTACTGCAGTATTTTTAGTCAGATTGATGGAGAGAACAAGGACCGAGAAGAGGAAGAAAGTTAGACAGTCGCTCTTTCCGAGATGCTGGGCTGAAGCAAGTGTTTGCTTTACTAGCTGCTGTTTATGCTCACTGTGCACTTTTGCAGTAGTTGCACTGTCGCTCAGTACAAGTTTAATTTAAGCAAAGCTTGAACATGTCACCTCCCTCCCCTCTCCCCCGCTTTGTGCCTCTGTCTGTGTCTGAAATGGAGAATGGCTGCACACATAATCACAGTTGTCTGTTACGTGTTGAGAAACATGAGCTCTTTGTGTTGTGTTCATATCAGACAGGAATAGCACTTCACACTTTAAACTATTCATAGTATTAATTAGCTGTTGTTGAGAGATGTGTCTCTAATGTAGTCAAGCCTCTGTGAGACAACAGTTTTTATCTGATATACTGTACACAACCTCATCCATACTGAAGTCAACACCGCACAGGACGAACAACAAAGGTGACGGGCCATTAGCAGTTTCTTGTATAAGGAATTTGAGTTAACTTGCTTTATTTTGATTCTGTTTAAATTGTGTCAAATTCTTATAGGCCTTCCTATGCCTCATATCCTTGATGACCCTCGTGCATCAGGCTAACCTGAGTGCAGGCGGTGGACCAGGGAGTCCTTCTGGTGTTCTGATCAGACATAGGCTTGCTGATTCTCATTTTTGCTTCTTTTGTTGAACCGTTTGGTGCTTTAATGCTGCCTACAACTATTAGCTGAAATATTTTGTTCAGTATTGATTCATTTAGCGCTCGGTTGATGTTGTCTCGTGTGTTGATTATTTTGTTTAATGAGCAGCTGCTGTGGTAGTTGTTTAATATAGCTGCATTGTTGTTGTTGTTGTTGTTGTTGTTGTTATTGTTGTTATTATTATTATTATTATTATTGTTATTATTATTATTATTATTAGTTCAGTCTCAAGTTGTGCAGTATACCTCTACAGTTTGACTCTATTCACTAGAGATTTTCTTTGCCTCAGGCTGTTTTCAGTGAAATGCAATGCTAACTGCAATACTGCTACAACGGCTCCAATGTTGAGCCATTGGAGCAACATTTGCAGCAAACTTGTGTAGTTACACACCAGCAAAATATTTTTTCTTTTCATTCCCTGCTTCCTCCATCACATTTCTTCCTCCGTCACATTTTTTTTCTTTTTGGTGCAATATGTTTGACTCACTTCAAGCTTACACTTCACAGCTCATATGTAGGTTCCTTGAAGCTTGCTTTCTTTACAAACACCTCTGTGTTGAACTTACTTTAAGCACTTTGCAGAAATGTTACATGTCATTCATTTATGGATAAAGTTTCAAGTTGAACCAAAGACTGAAGCCAGAGTCTTGTAACAGAGATGTGCTGACATTACTGCTTAATGTTCACTGTTCTCGTTGAAAATGCAGGTGCTAGTCAGTGTCATAGTCTGCCTGCACTCCATATGCAAATTGCACTGCATCAGTTCTGATGTAGAATATGATTAGCCTTTTAAAAAAAAAGCTTGTATACATGACAAGCCATAGACTATAAAAGTGAGATGTTTTTAAGTTTACTTGTTTTGTTGCTGTTCTTTAAAAACACCGTAAGTGCAAACCCATGAATAAAAAGAATGTATATTAAATATTATGATTTATGTAGATATTTTTACTTAAATTTGTTAATCAGATTGGTTGTAGATTGATTTTTTGACTGCATTTCTTTGCAGGTTTCACATTAGGGTGATGTGTCTGCTGCGCCAGGCTAGTTACTCCCTTTGTTGATTTTTATCCAAATAAAATTCTGTCATGAACCCTGCTGTTTTTGTATTTAAATTTTTTGAATTAACCTTTGTTTATCATTGATCTCACAAAAGGTTAACTAAAAGTCACAGAGACTATGACATGCTGGTTATAATTCAATCAGATATGATGACTTTTTATACAAATTGAATTAGGATTCGGGATTACATTTTTGGACAACGAAATTGCTTAAATTAACTTTTCTAACATTTTGATTCAGCTTAGACTTTGGAAAAGGTCAATAAAAAGTGTGACCTTTAGCTAAAAAGTGTCATCTAAAACCAAAAATATACAGCACAGACGGCTCTCTGGTATTCTCTGCAGAGAGGTGCGAAATGAAAAAGTACTCTTAAGTAGTTTTGAGGCGCTTGCCATTTGCATGAGTGTTTTCATGTGATGCCACTTCTCTCCACATTGCAGATGCAAAGACCTGCAGGCTCTCCAACTGCTGAACTTTTCTGATTGCTATAATTATTTTACAGAACAACGTGGTCATAAAGGTGATTGTGTGACTCGAACAACACAACAGCAAGTAAATATGTAAATTTGCTCTATTTCATCCGCTTCAATTGGAACTGTAACAAAGTAATACTTAAGTTTGCATATAGTAATTTTATTCTAACAGTATTTTACATCCTGAAAATGCCCTATACCTAAATGATGGGACCCCCATCTTTTTCTCATGGGTAATTTTCCAAGTAAACTCAGCAGTAACTCGGCCCATTGAGTCACGTTTCCGCTGATTCTTCTGGTTAGTAATATCATATTTTGGGCCAGGAGGCCAACCAGCATCTGTCTCAGCGCAACTTCATTAGAAGTGCGTGACCTCTAATGGAAACATGATTGTAATCAGCCATGGCATTTTGAGCGTGTGGACATGTCGCATTGACGAAGCACGAGCGGAACCGTGCGCGCGCTCGGCAGCCGCCACCCCCCTCCCTCACTCCCTCCTAAAGAACCACCATACCATCATCCGCCATCCAGCTTCACCTGCCGGAGGGGGGGCACATGCATTGAGGCAGCCGGCGCGAGCGCGCCTGATTCCTCTCTCTCCGTCAACGCGCGCTCTCGCGCGGAGACGGGCTTCTGGGAGCTCGGAGAGCAGACGAGCGGCAGCTGAGGAGAGAGAAAGATGGAGGTGAGGGTCGGGGAGAGACTCCTGTGCCTGGCCGTGCTGTCCAGCGTCCTCTGCATGGATTCAGTCCTCGGGAAATACGTCAGAGGCGTCGTCAACACAAAAGAGGTGAGCGTTTGTTTCCCCCCCTCTATTTTTAATTTGTTGCCTTGCGACAATGACCCCACTGCACACTGACAGAAGCGAAACCGACTTGACTGCGAATCCGCTCGCAGGTGTCTCTGTGGTGGACTGTTCCGTTAGATGAGGGGCCAACAGCCGATTCACGGATCAAGTTGCCTCGCATATGTGCACGGCTCTAGTGTCAGCGTGTGAAACACACTCACCTCTATTCTGCCCTAAAATCCCGCGCCATCTACGTGCGTATCAAGCGTGGCGTATGTTTTACCCTCATCACGATAGTCTTCTGTATTATTGCTGCCTCTAAAGCGGCATCACGCCAGTTCAGAGCTGGAAATAAATCCTAGGAAGTGGTTACTCTTCTTTAAGTCCCATCCGTGTGTCCGGGGTTTTGTTGCCATGCTTGGATGTAAATTAGCAGCGGCTTTTCTGTTTATGATCGGAGGACCTGTCACAGGTGTGAGTCATATGGCCCGTGGCGCGCGGCGGTGGTTTGCTGTTTGTTGAACCTGGGCTCAGTACCGCCTGTTAAGGGTTTGGGGGGAAGCTGTCACACAGATCAGCATCGGGATCACTGTTGTCCTGACGAGATCTGCGAGTTCAAATGTTGACCCTGCAGCTGGAGCAGGTATCTCTGCGCTGCTTGGAATTTACCACCTCCTGTGTCACATCTCTGCTGGCATCCACGCGAGTTTGTTGGGATCAACTTTTACATAAATGAGCAGTAGAGTTGGGTCGTCTACCATTTTGTTGTGAGTGAAGCAATAGCCCAGTCAGAAGAAAGAAGCAACCACCTCCGACAAAGTTATTAATGGCTGTTTTGAACGTGATCGGGATACTTAGAATATCTGGCAAAAAGCGAAGGAGACAATGTGGAATCAGCTGTTAGTATCCAGATTATGAAGTCAAAAATGCATATGCTGCTGAAGTAGTTTCTTTTTCATCGCGGGTTTGTTTTTGCTTGATAAAATAATTGTTTCAGCTCAACAGGAGCGCTCTCAGCTCTTAAAGCCTCCAGTTGCCACAGTGGAGTCACTCAGTGACCAGAAGCAGGGAGGTAGGGTCCATTGTTCCACTGTGTGGTTCAGATATCTCTTTGAAAAAGGGGGTGGTGGTGTTTGGTCAGATATTTTGCTCACGTCATTGTACAGTTTTACCTCACTCCTCCCAAAAAGAAGATTTAAACAGAAACACCAGACAATTTGCATTAATAAGCTTTAATGATTCCTCTTACCTGCTGACATGCACTGCTGGCTTGTGTGCTCTTGACTGCAGGTTTAAGAGGAGTTGAGCCAAACGATGACATTGAAGTCACCATTTTTAAATCTGCAGGATGACGATGGAGATCAGAATAGATAAATTGAACAGGAGGCACTCATCCATCCATCACGGCTGGAGAGATGCCCTTGAACACAGGCTGAATGTGCACCTGCTCCAGTGGAGCTGCACAGTGGCCAGCAATATAGGCTGCACTGGGCAACTTCCAACTGTTTGTGTGCATGTGTGTGACTGTCCAGCTGCTGAGCAGAAGGACAGCCATCTACTCTTCTAGAAAACCACAGTGAAAAAAGATTTAGTTTTTCTTTATTGCTGGCCTTGTTGTGGCAGGCTGGTAATAAAATATTATTCATGAAAAGTAAATCTCATAATTTCATGATCCACTGTAGGCTGATTTTTCTTTCTCACAGTTAATTATTTCATCAATCAGAAGTGGACAAAATTTCACCAAAAAGGGCGATGCCAGTGAATTTCTTTTTTTTTCTTGCTTAAAAATTATTAAAATAATTGCTGAAATTGTTGCTATTGGGTGTCTTATTTATTAGCATGTACCTTTTTTGGCTTTATTGCGTTACCAGAAGAAAAAAAAAAAAGAAATATTATGAGAATAAATAAATGAATAAAAGGAAAAAACGAAGGCTTGGTGTCTCCTAAAAAGTTGTGGTGCACTTTTTTTTGGTTTCGTTCTGTAGCTGGTCAGATATTAGTTGAGTGCCTAAAGAAAACAGAGCACTTTGAATGACATCCTGCAACACTGGGCTTGACATATTGATATTGCGTGTGTGTGTGTGTGTGTGTGTGTGTGTGTGTGTCTGTGTGGTTCACTCCTCATCAGTCTTGCTTGTGCATTCCTGCCCCAAGGTCATCCACTAACTTTACTCAACATCCTGCCTCTCTTAGATACACACACACACACACACACACACACACACACACTCCCACGCACACAATCATGTTGACTTCACACTCCTATCAGTCTGTCGCGCTCACACGCTCACTCATTGAATAAACTCGGCTTCGGTCCCTTGATGCGGTAGCTGTGTCAATGCCTGCAGAGGTGAAGGCTGAGTTTGTGCAGAGCTGCAAATTGATAAATGAAATTTACCTCACTGGGAGGGATGAGCTGTTGAAAAGTGCTGGACAGCTGGAGAAATATATGGAGAGGCACACGCCTAGTTGTCCAAAGGCAGTGGTGCGGACTTGTCAACAGCTTTCTTGGGGCTGGTCGATGTGTACAATTAGTCTAAGTGGCTCATAGTGTGTGGACGCACTGATAAAATGTCCCTACTGAGGGGTGGTGGTGCTGTTAGATTAAAGGACAGGAGAAGGACGCCATTTTTAAAACCAGTTGGGAAATTTTGAGAGGGAGAAAAAGTTTGCCCTTCTTTAGCACACAATGGCACAGGACCTCTGAGTAAGGCAGTAAATCCACCCTATGCTTCAGTCTGGGTCTCTTGTGTTAATGTCCATAGAAGCGTATGAGTTTGCAGCATACTGATATTAAAAATCAGCTGAAGCAAAGACTTTATTCAACCAGACTATATACAGCTGAGCTGTTTCTCAGTTACATTTTAGCGGCACACACCTGCCGTTGAACCGTGAAAGTTTAAGTGCCCGCCTTTAGCTTTGGTGTTTTAAGTACTAAACCTGAGAAACGTTAAATGCTCAGAAATCTTCTATTTTGTCCTGCCATGAATGAAACGTCTGTTACTGACACCATCCAAGCAAATATTGCAATCCAGTTAGAAAAAGTGAATAAACTTGGTTAGTGAGCTGTAAAAATGACTTCTTTGTATTTTTCCCCAGGATGCTGGGTGTTGATTTTAGAATGGGGGAAAAAGCCCATTGAGCAGAGGTATGCTGATAAATATCGTTGCTAATGTTTCCAATTGTTTTGCACCATTATGCAGACTTTTAAAACAGCTGGAACTTTTCTTTTCATTGTTTGACTTAGACAGAACAGATAGTTATAGATTTCAGTTCATTAAGGGTCATTTAATTGCAGTTAATCAAAGTAAATTTGTCTACAGCAGTTGTGAAGTAGCTAAAAAACTGTAAATTGATTTGTAGAGAAGTGTTGTTATTGAAGGAAAAGAGATGGAGCGGTTGCTGGGTCACACTTGTTTGATTAGAAACGTTTTGAGTATATAACTGCAATTTTAAAAGCAGTGGACTCTTTCAAATTACAGTTTTGATATTGATAAATCAGTAAATTAATCATTTAATCCTAGTTTTCTGCCAACTATTGGGCATTAAAAGGGGGGTGGGCTTGAGGATTCAGTGCTGAATACAGCTTATTAAATAAAAATGTCCATGAGCAGGTTTAAATGTTTGTGTTCTTCACAGTTAATTAAAAATTGTGGTTTTATAAAGAAAGGTCTTCAAACGGTTGCCTTTTGAAAATCAACAAATGGCCTTGAAACTTCTGTTTCTAAATGAAAAACCTAACACCATGTTCACCAGCATACTGCTGCCCACCGGGCCTTTCCCCGTCCTAAAAATCTGCACCTCACATCACATAACACTGACATATGTCTGGGTTGATAAAAGCAGCAGATCTGAAATGAGGGATTTTGCCAGGATTTCTTGGTTTAATAGGATCATGAAGTAAAAAGCCTCATATGTGATGTCTTACTTTAATTAATGCCGTGTCTTATCTTAAAACATGCCAGTTTTGAACTCTTGAAATTCACCCAGCAAGACTTTTAAGAGTCACTTAAAAGTCCTTTAGCTTGACTTTGAAGTAAGTTTTGGGAACCCTGTGTGGATAGTATTATCTAGTCCACAACTCAATCAGTTTTCCTTTATCTCTTTTTAATGAGGACATTGTGATCAGATACAGGTGCCGTATGTGTGTAAGTAGGTGTGGTGAGTGGGCGTTTCATGTGCTCATAAGCTGGGTTTGACGTGTATGTGTATTATGTCTGCAAACCCTGCGTGTGCTCACTGAACCCCCCCCCCCCAAAAAGACAAAAAAGAGAGCTGAGTGTGTTTGCATGTGTGCCTGTGCGTGAGTGTGTTTAATGCATTGCAGCATTGTGTAACCCTGACTAATGAATCATTGAGAAGCCCAGCGGGCCAGGGGTGACTTGACTAGCTGATTGGTAATTAATTGTTAATGAGGCTTAGCAAGCAAACAGGGTTTTTGGTGAGAAAGAGAAAAAAGATAGAAAGCTACTGAGATGAAAGGACAAAGTGTGAGGGAGGGAGAAAGAAAGGAGGAAAGAATAAGACTGCGAGAGGCTGAATTGACCAGATACTGCATCAAGGCATCGCACTTGATTAATGGGCGTACATACACACATGTACAGGTGCAACAATGCACACACACTCTGGAAGGTGGTTGAGTGACTCTGCATCACAATGCAGTGGCCTTGGGGAAATAGGAAGACTAAAAGGGGATTAAGGTAGACATCTCATCCACTGTTGCTGTTCTCCCAGGCTCATTGTCTTTTCTGGACTTCACACACACACACACACACACACACACACACACACACACACACACACACACACACACACACACACACTGGTGGAATAACTAGTGGGAACGTAGTTGTTAACGTTTGTGGAATTGCTCAACACCTGTGTTGAATCGTCTTTGCATCCATCCAACAATATACAAGCTTGCTGATGTTGTCATGGCTCAGTTAGACTCTGTTAGCTGCTTGATTTAAAGCATCCACTGTGGAATTGCAGTGCTGGGAAAGTTAAGTAGGAAACATAGCTTCATTTAAAAAAAATTATAAATAAATTGCTAAGTAAATAAATGAATACTGCACTATTCACAGAAAAATGTCATCCTTGACTCTGCATACAGTGCATGTCAGTCAGACCCCTGCCTTCTAGAAACTTGGGGGTATTGGACATAACATGATTAATAAGTCAGGCAACTTCACTGGTTATGTTTTAATAGATGTAATGAATCAGTACTAATAATGAGTATAACTGGAACCTAATATGTGCTAGTTACAGGTGAGCTTACTGTCCAACTTCCCAGAATCATCCTGAGACCTAAATCTGTCCCTAAAACACATCACCTCAGCACTTGTGGGCTTTTCATAAGAACAAATTACAAGCAATGTAATATTTTTGTCGGTAGCACATCTAGTTTGTGTTAAATATGGGTGGTCAGCAGGGGTTCAGTAATGTATAGTAATAATCCCCCAGATTTATAGTTTTATTAGTAAACAACACAAAAATGACAATTTGCATGTAACTTAACTACTGAAATCTAAAAGCACACATGAGTAGTTGATCTGCTAGCAAGCTACTGAAAAATGTAGTTAAACTGGTTTAACTACATTCATTGTATCGCATGCTGTTTAACTCTGTAGCAGCAGCAAAATATATTTTTCTTCATTTATTAATCCTGCTCATCAAATCATTGACTGATCACTTGATCAATAAGGTTGAAGGTTGTAATTATATACAGTCACCAGTCTGAAATCACTGTTTGGTGTTTTAGCCTGGAAAGTGACCAAAGCTACTCCAGTAATTAGAATAATTACCTGCTATACCAATAATATTTATTCTTTTGCGTTCAACGCTGGAGCCACATTTTCTGCTTCAGCGTGATAATATCATATACACAAAGGCAGGTCCATAGAAAGGGCTCTCAGAGTGTGTTGAGGAAATACTTGACTGGTGTGCACAGAATGCTCAGACCCATCAAACACCTTTCGGGATGAAGTGGATTGCCAATTGCAAGCCGGGCCTTATCGCTGACATCAGTGCCTGACCTCAGTAATGCTACTGCGGCAGAAAAGAACCAAATCCCTGCAGCCAGGTTCAGAAAACTTGAGTAAAGACTTTCTACAATAATATTGACTTTTATAGTGATATTCTTATGTCTACGGCTTAGGAATATTTGTTCTCAAACACATATAGATGTGATGACTGGATGTCAACGGGCTTTGTTCAGCAGTTCACATAATTTTGACTATGTACTGTGTTTTATTTTGTGTTTGGCTCCACTACTTTGTTGTTTCCCACACATAGACTTGGGGGAACCATCCAGGTCTATTAACAGTTGCCCAATAAAGGCAAATTAGCCTTTTTTCTTTTATCTATCCAAAATAATAACATAATCAAGCCCATTTGCTCTTATTGTGAAAGTTCAGTTGCAGGTAATCAGCTAGTCCTGTCTCCTGTTTCAGGTTGCTATTACGGCAGTCCTTGAAGTCACTCAGCTTGCTTGTCTCTCGATCATACACTCCTACTCCTACTTTACCTTCTTGGAATGCAGCTGGTAACTGTGGTCCCGTTTCGCACTGGAGACTTGCTGTAAGCTGAAGGGTAACTCTCACCAGAACGTGTAGCAGGTAGAGAGCTGAGGCTCAACGAAGCTGCAGAGCAGAACAAGGACTGCCATCAGTACCTGGGGTTCAAGACGGTGGAATTTGAGTCTGTTCAGGGGACTTGGACATTAGTGTGCACCCACTGCAGTCTAATTATGTGGCAAACACTGAAGTCTTTTAAGTCTATTAAGCATTTAATGGCAGTATGCATGACCAGTATATACTGGGTCACTCATTCATGGTTTAGTTGATGCAATGCTCAAATTTGAGATGAGAAATCTTCAGTAGGATCTTGATAACTGGTAATTCATCAACTCTGTTTTATTCTTGAGTCTTTTAGATTCACTTTTTTTGTCACTTCATTAATCAGTAATTCACTTATTTGAACTTGATCCAGAAATTAGTGTGTGAAATTCCTGACTGCCCTCTTCGGTGCGAGAAGCTGATAGAGTTGGCAAGTAAGTTGAACTTAAATCCGCATTGGACCTCATTGTTTGGACATGTCCTCTACTCCCGGGTACCTGTGCAGGAAATTGAAGGACAAGTACACGGCAAAAAAACAAAACAAGGATTGTGTGTTGCCTGATGTTTCTATGGCAGCTGCAAATGAAGGTATGCTGTGGTTGCTATGGCACTAATGGGGGAGGAGAGAGGTTTGTGTGTGCATTAAGTGATCTTTATCGAAGGGTAGGTATGTGTCACTTTGGCCATGGCATGCTGCAAAGTGTGTGACGGATGCATTCGAGTAATTCTGTGTGTGTTCGTGTAACAAAGGGGTCTTTCACAGTCCTGGCCTGTGGTGAGTTAAATTACACCCCCCACTATCTCAATAACCCAACTGGACCACCCCCTCTCTCCTCTCTCCAGGGATTCATCTCTGGGTCAGTGTTTTCCTCTCCTGCCCTGGTTGTCATGGTTACTGCCTTAAGCGTCACCCAGGACGATGCACGGAGGTGGGCTTGAGTCTCGGGCTTCACTGACTTTTGGAGTTTGCCATGAATTATAACCCAGAGGCTCCAGGGGCTGAAGCTGGCTGGCAGTAGCTGAAATATGGCTGCGGTTTTGTTTTGCTGTGATATATGGAGGCGGCGGCGCTAGCCATGCTACGCTGCTCTGGATGCACTTTATTTCTCAGCACAGAAATCACTGTGCTTGTTTATGTAGGGAGAAGGCAGGGCAGAGGTAATTACAGTATAATGGTGCATGGGGAGTTTTCTTGGTTGGTTGGAGATCAAGAGTTCATAACAACTAACCTCAAGGCTTGTTTTAATAAGAAAGAGGCAAACTGCGGTCTTTGAAGAGGTTGAAACGTGCAACAGGATGATACGCACACTGTGCAAGAAAATGTTGCTCATGTTTTGGATCAGTGTGTTTTTAACATTTGAGGAGCACAATTGATTTTAAGGATAGTAAATATTAAGCACAACTCTGAGATCAGCGTGAAGTTTGGACACACTAACCAATTCGTATAGGTGCTGGTACTGCACAATAATAACATATCTTATCCACATTTCAGGGACTATATCTTCTGTGATTTTTCTGCACAGCATGTTATAGTTTAAATGAGCTTTTTCCCAGTGAAGCTAAATTAGTTAATTCAGTTATCATCTTATATGTTATATGCATGTGCCTGTTCCATTGTCATAGCCTCAATAACAATCAGCAACCTTAGGTTAGTAAATAGCTTATACAAGTGTAACTTAACTTTTTGACCACACCAAGTCAAGCCGAACTAAAATTTCGAGGACAGAATAGAGTAAAATAGCCTCTACGTCCTCTGATGTGTTGTCAGATAGTATTGTCAAAGAAAAGCACTTTTGATAGACCATATGCAGCATATGGACCCAGCATGATACCTGCAATTTTTTAGTAGTGTTGCTACTTCAGTAGCATTTCCCTACCCTGTATTGTCTTATCAGTGAATTTTGTACAATTCAGCGAACTGTCTTGCTGACTTGGAATCGGCTAATATTAGCCAGCTTCTGTTGACAGATTACACACTCAGGCTGAGACCTGTTCACAGACCAGTGAAAGCAAAAGATAGATAGCTTCTGCTGTTAAGTCACAGCTTTTTTTCTCTTTTGTTTAGGTGGTGGACATCTGCACTGGTGGTTAGTTGCAATTGCTCTACGTGCGAGTGATTTATTTATATTTTTTTTCCTCACGGGATTTACAATCCTTCTCGCTTTCAATCAAACATTCATTGTGTCACGCTGTCATGATTTCCACCATCTGGCAGCTGCACGAATGGACTGGAGTTCCTTTTGACAGTTTAAAAATGTATTTTTAGGAGAAATGAATGTGTACAAACCACTGATACAGTAGACTAATGATTAATTCATACCTTTTGTGCAGTTGCATCTTGCAATAATAATGAATAGTTGTAAAAAGGTTGGTAGGGCTTCTTGACTTCTGATTGAATTGGTTTTACTGGAAATTTTTTTTGGTAAAAGCCAAATAAGATGAGTTTTCAAGTTTATCATCAGTTCAAGTCTTAATTAGGAAGTCAGAACAAATTGTAGTTTTATAGCAAAATTCTTGTATGGTTACATTTTTTTTAGAACAAATTAAAGTGCAAATTTCTTCATTGTAACTTACTGTAAACTTTTAGTGCAGCTTTTAGGATGTGATGATCAGCATGTGCTTATGTGCATATTGGTATCTCATGATAAATTTTTGTGGGAGTTTGCGAAAGGCTTTTTGAGCCTCGTTTCTTCGACATATGTGACAGTGTATTTCTTTTATATGTTTCTTGTCAATTAAATAGAGCAGCAGCATCTCTCCTTGGGTGACAACCTCAGAGAGTATCTGGGATTGTGACATTTGTAATGCAACACCTGCTGTCAAGGTTACCGTATGCATCTTATATAGCTTGTAGAACCACTTTTAACAGGAATAATTTAAAGCAACCATTTTCTGTATGACTTGATAAGTCTTCCATTATTGTTGAGGAATTATGGCTCACTCTTCTTTATAAGGTTGTTTATTGAGTTCATTGGTTTATGGGCATTTGTTTATGCACAGCTCTCTTAAGGTCCCTCCTCAGCATGATGAAAATCTGAACTTTGTCTAGAAAACACCTTTTTAATTATTTTGTTTTTCAGCCCTTGTTTTGGTGCCATTGTCCTCTTGCATGACCAAATTGTGGTCAAGCTCCAGCTTGGCTCTACAATACTTAAGCACACAGAAGAGTTCATGTTTAACTCAATTACTGCAAGGAACCCAGGGTCTGTAGCTGCACAGTAAGCTCATATCCTCACCTCTCCACCATTGTGCTTGACAGTTGGTGTGAGGTGCAATATGAGCAAACATCTTGCTCATCTCGTCTTTGGTGAGATGGTCTCATCTCACCAAAGACATTGTTCCATAAGTCTCACGCTTTGTTCAGATGCAACTTCACACACTTAAGCTGTGCTGCGAGGTACTTTTTAGAGAGAAGATGATTTCTGCTGGCAAAACAGGCCATTCTTGTTCAGTCTTCTGAGGCCTGTAGAGTCTGAGATGTAGCACTTGGGTTTTTTGCAGTTTCCTTAAGCATTGCATCGTCTGATCTTAGGGTGGATTTGCTGAGACATCCACTCCTGGGAAGAATGATGTTTTCCACTAATGAATCATCATTCTCACTGTAGGTGGAATTCAGATTGTTTGGAATGACCTTATAACGCTTCTTAGATTTATGTGCGGCAACAATTACTTCTTTAAGACTGCTGATGACTTTCCTCTTTAGCATTTTGTTAACACACGCTTGAATGCTCCAGACCATCAAACAACCAAAACATCTGCATTTATAGAGGTGGTCATACTTACTGATGATCAGTTAATTAAGTACATTTGATTAGCAGCGCCTGGCTGCTCCTTGTAAATTGCAGCATGTAAATTGTTCTAATCTTTAAGATAACAGTCTTGCTTCATTTGACGTCATCTGTGGATCAGTACTAAAGCTTTTTCGTATTGTTTTTTTTTTGTCACCAATACAACAGAAGCTAAACTGGAAACTGTTTTAGTGCTGGAAGTAAATACTGTAATTGTAGGTAAGTACAGCTCAGTGTTTGTAACAAAAAATGTGTTGTATTGTATGTAGTTTGATTTCAAAAATGAAAATTGTAAAAAGAAAATTAGGAGCTGCTTTTGGCTGCTCATTATTTCTCATGGGGTTACTATGTTAGATGGATCTGTATATTTGATTTCCCATTTTTATACTGGATGCTTTTCCTGATTCAAGCCTCCTCTTTATCCGGACTTGGGACAAGGGTTAAGTCTCCTGCTGGTCTCGAGCCAGGGGTCCTAGTGTGCAAGGTGAATTTGTTAACTGCTACGTATAAATCAAAATTCACAATGTTTCTTGCCTCAATGATTTATTTATTTACATTTCAAATGCATTGTATAAACAGCATTGTATTGTGTAACTATCAAAATTTATCTAATACCAGCAGTGTGCAAACCTTTAAAAATGACATCCAGCAGCAGACGTGAGCCAGAAATACTTTGACTTTGTCAGAAACGCCCAGCCTGTACCCTAAATTTAATCATCTACTTTTGTAAACTGCAGAGGCCATTGTCTGTCATTTTGCTAGCCAAGCACTTAAGATATTGTTAATCACAGGCGACACCCTAGTGACTGTGAGGCTTTTACCACAAACCTGCAGTATTTCAAATATAAATCCAGCCTCAGTCTTTCCCCTAATGCCATTTGTACAAATGAGACTTCTACCATTTGGTGTATTAATTTTACAAGATTAGCTGTTACAACTTCTTAAGGATTTGATGTCTCATTTTAGTTTTAAAGCAGTTCATTCATTCTGGCTGCCTCAGTAGGGCCTACTCGCACTGGGCAGTCATCCAGACGGAGAAGCGTGTGTAAACAACATATAAGTGATGTGGTGTTAGTGCTGTGCTCAGCACTATGATCCATATCTACAGTGTGTGTCTACCCACAGCTGTATAGAACAATGTATAGAGAGATCACCAGTGACTGATCCACCATCCTCACGCTGCTGCAAGTGCCTTATGTAAGCTCAGTGAAGTACACCATCAGCACTGTTATCTGGTCTCATGCTGCCAAGTTTATGGCTGAATAATATTAAGAAGGAATACTTTTTTTCTTCCTCTCCACCTCTCTTTCTTATTAATGTGCTCAGCAGCCCCCTAATGCCCTTTCTGTTTACCCTTTCTAGAAGTTTATGATCTTGGCACTAGCTCTTTCATTTATACTTTTCTTTTTGTTCTTATTCCATCAACTTCTTGGTTTTTCACTGCTTTTCTGCTTTATTTTTTTTTCTTTTAATGCTTCTTAACTCTTCCCTGCTGTTATAACTCGCTTTCCCGGTGTTTGCTCTTACTTGTCTTTATAGCTCCATTTATGTCCTCACCATCTCTTATTTTCTTTCTTCTCTTCCCTCCGGCTCCCCTTCCTTTTATATCTTTAACTTCCATATGTCTCCTTCCCCGCAGTCTCTCTGTTCTTTAGCCGAGCTGGTGCTGTAGCTTTCAGGCAAGTTAATGTCTGTTTACTGATATATCCAAGTAATTATTGGATAAGCTTTTAAATACATTTTGGATGCAATATCAGCATTACCCAGAGAATGTACACAACTAAAAGTTTTTTGTTTTTTAACTTGTGCAACATCTAAATGTCTAATCTATTCTCCAACTTTACCTAAAGAAAATACTCAACCATTGGAGTTGACTTTATCAGTCCTTGTGGAGGAATTTTGCCCCACCCTTTTTTTACAACGTTGCTTTAATTCATTGAGGTTTGTGGGCATTCATTTATGCACATCTCTCTAAGGTCACGCCGCAGCAGTTTTATGCAGTTTAGGTCTGGACTTTAACTGGGTCATTGCAACACCTTGATTCTTTTCTTTCTCAGACATCCTGCTGTGGATTTGTTGCTGTGCTTGGGGTCATTGTCCTATTTCATAACCCACTTTCAGCCAAATTTTAGCTATCAGACAGATGGCCTGACATTTGACTCTAGAATACTTTGGTATACGGAGGAGTTCATGGATGACTCAGTGACTGCAAGGTGCCCAGGTCCTGTGGCTGCACAGTAAGCCCAAATCATCACCTCCACCACTGTGTTTGACAGTTAGTATGAGGTGTTTGTGCTGATATGCTGTGGTGCTGTGCATCTCCACTTTAGTCTCTGCATTTTGTTTTCTTTTTAGAGAGAAAAGGCTTTTTCCTTACCTTTTTGAATTTTCATAACTTGCTTTAGATTAATCTAATGAACAAGTAAGAATTTTAATTTATCTAATACTTTTAAAATAAGCCTTAGTATTTAGTGCTAATTAGCTTATAGCTGGCATATAAAGATAATAATATGATGGGGACCGTAATTTGCTAGACAAGCTCCATGTTGTATTGTGAAACAGTTGAAACTACTGATTGAATTTATGAACTCCACGGGAAAATGTTTACTGAGGTCATAGCTCAAAATATTTCTCTGACAAGTTTAAGGCACTTCCACAGTCTTCAATCTTTAGACCTGGAAGCCTCCAAAATGGCCTCATCACTGCAGCCAACACTTTTCTAAGGTGCAGCTTTTATTTTGAAAGCAAACAGTCTCCTTTTCTGGTTTGTGTTACACTTATCAAACTTTCTTCACTGCTGCGATTGTACTTGGACAGTTCTTATGGATGAGGTTGCATGCTCCATGCAAATTACGGATGAGGTTTTTACCAACCGGTTGGGGAAAACACATTTTTTTCCTCTCAAACGTTGGTTGCCAGATGGTTGCAGACTGGTGTCTTGGCCCATGTGTGTCACTTGAGGCTTATTAACTTGATCCTATAGTGTCACAAATCCAAAATAGTGGACAATCTAAGATTGCATGGTTAGTGGTCTTTTAACTACAAAACCTCAATACAGTCTGATATTGACAGCAGCATGAGGCAAATGCTTAGAGAACTGCTGTGATGGCTGAAAAAATGAATAGTAGCATGCTGGTAAAAGTTTCATTTTACCTTGATCATATCAATTTTTTAATTTATTTTACATTTTCCCTCTTTCTTTTCTATCTTGATTACAGGACTGGGTTTTCCTTACACGCTTCTGCTTTCTTACCGAGTTTGGGCGGTTGGATTTCCGATTTCGCTACCCAAAGGTAGGATGCCTCATGTTAAGTTTAATGTGTGTCTGTTACACATTTGCATTCATCATCTGCTCTGTCTTCACGATTTTTTTTAATTGTTTAGTGTTTTCCTCTCGGCTAATTCTGTCTTTTTTCTCACCTAATAAATGATGCCACTGCTCTTTTCCTTCTCTCCTTCTTCCTCTGGCTGTTCCTGCTTTATCTGCTTCATCCTTTTTGTTAATGCCCTAAAAAAAAAAAAGGAGGAGTCCTTTTTTTCCTTTAGAGTGTTTTGTACATCCACTCCATCTTTTCTTTCCCTTGCGTTGCTTTACTGCTTTTGCCCGCAGACTTTGGAAACAATTTTGTCATATAAATCTCATATTGTTTCACTGCCTCCTCTCTGATATCCACAACCCAGCGCAATCTCTTTCTCATTCTCCTTTTCTCTCTCTGTCTCCTCTTTGCAGTCTCGTTGCTGTCAGAACATATTGCTCTACTTTGATGACAGTTCTCAGTGGCCAGCTGTGTACAAGAGGCCCGAAAAGGTGAGACATCGACACCCTCAGCATCATGTCTTTGACAAGCTATTATCAAAGGAAAGTGCTGCTCCATTTGCTTATTCACATGTCATCGCTGGTGCTAATTTTCACATTTAAACCGTAGGATCACACGTTTCTCGCTCTGCTCTGAATAAAGAAAAGTTGTCCTTAAAAGCTGACAGTCTGGGGAGAAAAGGAGTTTTTTTTTTTTAAACTATCTTTTTACTATTTACTATCAGGCAATCGTGTATTATTGATGATACTTGCAGTGATCAAGTATGGTACAATCCAAAGTTGTGAACACAAAGCAAGACACTAGGGAGCCCTGTGTGAACCGAAATGACAGAATAAGCTTCCTTCATATAAATGTCTACTTTCTGAAAGTAATAACACAACATTAAAGGCTGGTTCAAGAACGTTTTTTGTTGTTCCTGTGCTTTTCCCTAACATATTGGATTACAGTGCATACTCATGAGCTTGATTTGATCACATTTACATCAGTTTTGGTGAGCAACATAACCTTGTCTTTATACTAGGAAACTGATCAAAGGCTGGGGCTCTATCTTTAAATGGTCTGTAAATCCTTTGCTCTGACTAAATAGACTTTTAACTTCAAATACCCTCAAAGCAAACAGCCTGCACTTCATTAGTGTATTAATGCCGTTTGTTTAAAAATCCAATATGCTCGAGAGAAAAGGCAAAACAATAGAACAATTTATGTATGTGCACATATCAACCCACATTTAGTAAAAATCATAGATATTATATAGTTTATCTTATCCAATGCTAATTGGTTGTTTACAATACAATGACTAAAGATTGCATAAAAATGCTGAGCCATTGAAACAGTGCTTTTTTTTTTTTTAGACCACCCAATGTAAGGTTTATGCCATAGCTGACCTAAGTTAACAGTATTGTATTGGTAATTACCTAAATCTCTTTTTGATGTTTGTTGTAATGGTTAATCCACCAATATGCAGAAGCTCTCTAATTGAGAAGATTACATTAAATGACTTTTAATGCTAAAATATAATTATTACTATCCACTTTTTCAAATTTACTGTTAATTAATTAATGCTTGATTAGTTTCTGACTTCCCAGAAAAGACCAGCATGCCGGCTCAAATTTGGGCATAAAAAGGTGAACTTATATTGTTTATTTGCCTAATAAATAACAATATAATTTTCAGTTTCAAAGAACTTTTTGACTCATTTCTAAATAT
Source organism: Pelmatolapia mariae (assembly GCF_036321145.2). Taxonomy (NCBI): domain Eukaryota; kingdom Metazoa; phylum Chordata; class Actinopteri; order Cichliformes; family Cichlidae; genus Pelmatolapia; species Pelmatolapia mariae. The sequence goes on from NC_086236.1 coordinate 61,843,049, forward strand.
TAATGTTTTATTTTTTGTGACGAGTAGTCTAATAAGTGGTCTAATAATTTTGGACTGTATCCATGTGATGTGATAAGATATACTGTATCAAGATCTATATATCTTAACACATCACATGTTTATTGGTTGATTACACGATAATAACTAAACATTGCACAAAAATCTGATTGTATTAGAGGGAATAGGGAACTTTTAAATATTTTGGTTCGTGTTAAACAGAAATACTCCATTTATTAAAATGCAGCATTTTGCACTGTTTTCCATCTGAGATCTGGGGAAAAAGAGGATGGAGCTGGCATGTCACAGAGAACCCAGTAATGAGGAGATGTGTTGGTGTGTGTGTAAGGAGGGTGGAAAGGATCTGGTCAGAACAGTATGCTGTGCAGTGATGTTCTGCCGCTGATGTGGAAATGAAAAACAGAATTACATTCAGGATGATAAATTCTTCATTCCTGCACGTAATGAAGTCTCAAAAAGAACTTTTCCTTGTCATGTTCAGTTCTTGTAATTTAAACACAGAGTCTTGATGTTAAACTGCAGTTTTTTTATACGATCCTATTAAATGCTGCTGTAATTTTCTTTGTAAGTTAAGCTATGTGACGAGAGTGAAGGCATCTACTGTAGGAAATGTTGTGTTTGTCGCTTTGGTGAAAAGTGGTCAGTTTGAAGTACTTTTTGACCTTTGATTTACCCTCTGTCAGTATATAATTTTACATCTGTCTTCTGTAAAAGCCTTGTGGTCCAGCAGCATGTGTGGAAATGAAGCATCTGATTTTTTAAGTTTCTAGTGTTGTCTAAACTAGGGCGAATTTCAGAGTTGGAAATGGCTATAACAGTTATTTAGGTTATGAAGTGTTTTGCGGCATATTGGAAAAATCCGTGCTAAAATGGTTTAGAACAGCAAAAAAAAAAAAAAAAATGACCCAAATACAGTGCATTTCTTGGCTGGTGCACTAAAGTAATTTGGTTGGTGGTGTATTCTTCTTCTCCCTGACATCTTGTGACACACAGACATCATGTTGAGATATTTTCAGTGCACTTACAAACAGCACATCATTTCTCAGCTTTCAGTCAGTTTCTCGTGTCAGATTCTCTAAATCAAACGCTGCGGCCCTTATACTTCACACAGCTTTTAACATTAATGTCAAACAGTCAGACAGGGAACAGAAATCCACTGCAGAAGAGTCAGAAAACATCAGTTTTATTTGCAGCATTCAAACAGATCAGAAGCACGTTTTCAATCAGATTTCAACTAAAGTCACCATGAATTCTGTGCACTGAGAAATATCTCTCTGGGAGCCCAACAACTGTGGGTACATCTTGTCCTGAGGTTTACTGAAAAGCACTTTGTGGAGGCTTTACAAACTTGTTTTGATATTTTTGTGTCTGCTGATGTCAGAACTGCTACCAGAAGGAAGCCGTGCTGAGGCCTGAAAACAACCAGGTCATCAACCTCACCACACGCTACACCTGGTCAGGCTGTGTGGTAAGAGCATCACACAAACACAGATTTATATATACACGCACAGTTGCACTCTACAGCATCTTGTCCCTAAGCGAGAAACAAAGCAAATCTTTGGAAATCCAGTGCAGGGTTGCTTTTCTGTATTTGAAGTTGACCACTGAGCTTGCTGTCTTGAACAGCATGTGTGTCCTTTACAGAGTATGATGTTTTCTCCTTTTATCATCCGACAGTTGAGCATATTTTTTTCGTTCCTATTGTATACTCTTCTGTAATGTAAGAGAGCAAATCAGTAAACCGAGAGGGAGTGAAAGCTAAAGGCGAGTAATGTGTTTGCATAACGTTTTACTTATTTACATTTTTCCTCTGGTAATGATGCATCTCAATCAAACAGAAAGGTTCCCAAAGATCTTTCTTCACTTTAACACTTTTTTTTAACCAAGCAACACAAAGTGGTGTATTACTTTAGAATGTGTGACTAACAGCATGACTCTGTTGTTGTTGCGGTTACTGGATCTTGTTGCCACATTTCAGGCTACACTGGGGTGTGAAATATGTTTGTATCTTGATATTTCAGGCTCCAAAATCTACTATGACAGCTCAGTGTCTCTGTGAGGCAAAATGTGCTGCATTTCTGGATAATAATACGTGCATTTCTTCCCCTCCCAGGTGGAAGGGGATGGAAACGAGGAGGTCCTGAGCTGCGTGGGTGGCCGCAGCTTCCGCTCGGTGAGGGAGCGATGGTGGTATATCGCTCTCAGCAAGTGCGGGGTAAGCACTGACCTCTGACCCTCCACAGCCTTCCCTGACCCTGCTGCCCTGGTTTTCTTTAGAAAGAGCAGGTTCACCACCAGACAATGCCGTGGTGACGCAACACCTTTTTAAATAGAAAAACACAGAGAGAGCTCACAAGCAAACCCACTCCTGTGGTCACTGTGTGATTCTGTTTGTATTCTAAGACAAACACACGTCATTACTGCCATCATTCTCCACGTCATCGTCTACTCTTTCCCTTAGGGTGACACTGAGGAAGCAGGGAGTTATATTCTTGTCTTAGATACCAATAAATTGATTGAAATGCTTTTTTTTTTTTTTTTTTGCATTCCGGCGGAAAGCTCATACATTTCTGGTGCAAACAGCTGAATCAGATATTAAAATAGGAAAGCTCAGGCAAAAATATATCCAGCATACCCCGAGGAGGGCTCTGTGAAATATTGGATATTTTAAGGCTACTTTTTTGTGCTGCTTCCCAATAAATTTTAAATCAACGTGAGCATAATTTCTGTCCCAGTGTATGCTTACCCATTTGGGCATTTTGCACCAGGCTAGACTTTAAATAGTGGAAGTAAAAATATCTAAATAGGGAAAAAAGAATTATAATCCAGTGATTTAGAGTAGTTATTCAAGCTCCTAACCCAGTTAGACAGATACTCTTACAAACATTTAGAAACTGGTCTTTAGATAAGGATTATGCCACATGTTACGTTAAAGATTTGTGTGTAAAATGCCACACAGACACCCCTAAACTCATCTCCTCAGATGTTACAACCGATCCTTTATCTGTGTATCTGTCTCTGGATTTCCGCCTGACACTCTGAAGTGCCTTATCTCTCCCTTCATACTGCTACACTTTCTGCATCAAAGCACAGAGACTCTGAGTATGCAGCCGTCTGCTTCAACTGAGTTAAACATGCCTTGTGAGGCCTCCGCTGTAGCTGACTGGCTCGCTTTGGGGACATTGACGCATTGTGTTGCTTTATAATGGGATTGGTGTTGTGGTAATGGTGTGCCGGAAGAAAATGACCAAAGTGCTAGCTGTGGTGTGTTGTTTGTTGATACGAGTCTAGGCCGGGGCACCCTGTCCAAAAGTTGTGAGCCTGGATGATGATAGCTCAGTGATGATATATCCTCCTTCAGTCAAGGACAAATCCCAGTGATAGCTGTGTTTTTTGTTGTTGTTTATTTATTTTTAGAATGCAGGTAAGAGAAAGTGTTAAATATCTACTGAATGTGTACCCCAGTATGCCTACCTATCAATGACACACTCACCTGTACGCGAGCATGTCATGCTCCGATTCTGTGTGTAATTGTGTGTGAGCATTCCTGGCCTTGTATTTTTTGGGGGAGGGGTGCGTAGGGTTGTTTTTGTGCTGCCACTTGAGAGCCCTAGCTGAAGAGGGATATGATTAGAATGGATGCTTCCTGGAGAGTATGGTTTAGTGTCACGCCAGCATCCGCTGAAAGACACGCTGCCTAATGCTGTTGGACTTGAGAATAAAGGCTCGCCTCCACTCCTGGGGAAATATGCATGCTACGTCCCGCAGCCAATTTCCACCCCTCGTCTCTCACGGCTTGCGTTCTCGCTTCCGTTTTGCTTTCACACCTCTTCATCTTTCTTACCTCTGTCGCTCACAATCTTTAGCTGTGTCTCTCTTTCAACTCTCTGTCACCAAGCTGTGACGCGCTCCACGCCATTTCATATCTATTTACTCCTGCATCTCCTGTTCCTCTCTGTCAGCCTGTCCCTAATTGTGTTTCTCCTCTCCATCTTGCAATCTCACTGGTCTCATTTCTTTTTTTGCCTCTCGCTCATTTAATGCGTTTTTCCCAGCACCCTCACTTTTATCTGCTACTCCCTGTTTCCCACTTTGTTCCTGTTTCTCTCTTTTCCGGCTCTTTTTTTTGTTTCGTGTACTTTCCATCTCACTCTTTACCTGTGGAAGTGGGTCTAAATCCAAATCAGCTCCGAAGTCCTTAAAACAAGAGGACGTCTGTTCTCAATTGCTTTGCCAGCATAAACTGGTAAAATGTGAGGCTGATCTTTATTTAACATTTCCAAGCAATTTCACTTGATTAATTATAGCAGGAAACCTCAAGGCTGCAAATAATTATTATTTCATCAGGGAAGGAAAAAAAAAGACATTCATAAATAAACTTGAAGTCATCCCAGAATTTCACATGATGATTCATAACATCAAAACTTTTACAAAGCTTTACAAAAAAAAATCCTTGTTGTCATTAAACTGTTTTGAAAAGTTGGTGTATTAATAAAACTTGTGATGTAGAACTAATTGGGTACCATCAATAGAAAGTGAAGAGAAAACAGAGCAAATGCAGAATAATTACTTGCATTTGTACGAGCAACTGTTGTCGGAGCATTAAGCGTTGTGTACTTTCAAACACAAGTGAAGATCTAGAAGGCTTTGAATTGCTGTAATCAACTTTTTCTTTATTATTCCAAGCAGAACTACTGCTAATGACGCAAAATTACTTCAGCAGGGAACCAAGAAAGAACTGAAATTAGGCTGGCTGTAAAGAGGCAGGGGTTAAAGAAACGGCCAGAATTTTGCAGCTGTCAGCTTGGCCGACCGACAAATCACAGCTACTGTATTTTGTCCAGGTTCTCCTGTTCTAGACGGGGAGCCAGTTTGAATGTGAAACATCGCGCTTGTTCAGTGTAATAAATAACAACAACAAAAAAATAACAGGATTATCTGACAGTGTTATGAGTCTTCTGGGAGATATATTTACCCATATAAAAAAAATCAGACTTTGTGATTTGTAGATTGTAGTAGTAGTTATGGTGTGAACACAGAGTGCAACAGTTAAAACTGTGATTCTAGTAACATGTTCCTACAGTACACAGTGTATGCACCATCTGTGTGTGAGCTGCAACTAACGTTTACCTTAACGATTAGGCGCTAATTACTTTTTTCATCAACTATCAGCTCACGGTCATCACAATTCCTGAAAGTGCAAGGTGATGCCAACACCTAAATATAAATTACATTATGTTATTTTACATTGTATAGATTAAAAAATATGTGGACAGGATCCCTCGCTGAAGAAACCTAACAAAAAAAGGGGAAAAAATGATTTTCTTTGCTGTGCCGTCTTTTATTTTACTATCTGTAACCTTCTTCTTCACTGTAATTTAAAAATTTCATTCATATGATAAATCGCCACCACAAAGGGTCATGGAGCAGTGACTCTGGCAGGGAACTTTTTAAAGGGTTTGCATGTTTTTATATTTTAAAAGCGTGAAAGATTTTGCAGCCATGATACAGTATATTTCTGTGTTTTGTCCCACACTGATACAGGAGTGTACTTTTGGCATGAAGGTGCTTATCATGGTCTGGGCTCTGCTCCTTAGATCTATAAAAGGAAATCTTAATCTGTTAATCTGGCTATCTGAGTTTGTTGTTGAAGCATTTCTCTGACCGTCTGGCAATTTCAGTAGGAGTTGTAGCACCAACTGCGAGTCAGGCCTTATCTCCCGACATCCATGCCTGACCTCACTGATACTTCAGTACCTGGCTGTGAGAAAATCCCCTGCTGCGGTCAGGTTATAAAATCCTGTGGCAGGCCTTCCTAGAAGAATGGCTGCTATTTCAGCATTATGGGAGATTTCACCTAAATTTTAATAACCACTTGAATTTACTGGTCATGCTTAGTGCTACAAGCTTGTGAAAGCAGATGTTTAATGGCCTCTGTAGCTTTAGAGAAGCAAATGATGCTTAAATAATCATAGTCATCAGGGCTAAGCTGACTTTAGTCAGATGCTATAATATTGCTACAGTGGTTTGGGTTTATTGGAGGCAAACGGGGACTACAAATCGGAATTTTCTCCCCAAAGATGTCACGGATAGATCATCAAATACAGCAGCTTTAGAAACCATCTGATCTTGACTGGTTGTATGTTGGACTTCACAAATGTTCAAAAAAGTCTTTCTGTTAATTAACTTCAATATTACCAGGCTAAGGGGTCTTATCCCACCTTCCCTTTATTTCTTGTAAGAAATAAATCAACTCTCATTTGAAAAGTGAGTTTTTTTGAGAGTACAAGTCATGATATTGAGATCATCATACCACAAAAAGAGTTTAGTGAATGTTACTAATGATCTGGACCATGAACTTGTGTCTGTGCTTGTCTGAGTGCAGCATCCAGCATTACCAACATTTTACGTCAGAGAAAAACAGCAGTGCTGGTTGGAGTCATGATTATCTGATGATGAATTGTTTTATTCATGTAAATAACACACAAAAGATAGTCTTGGAGTTTTACAGGGTTTCATTCTTGGGCCAGTCTGTATGACATCATCCATGCCTTGCTCAAGTAACATTAATCGAAAATGTTGCATACATTTCCACTGCTCTGCAAGTAATATTTAAATCTGCATGGCAGATAAACTACTATCAAGTCCCAATTAAATGAAGGCCTGGATGACTTGAAATGTTCCAATTCTAAATTCATACTAAACTGCAGTTACTGTATTTTTAAAAACCTTAGAAACACATTCTGGATGGCATTACCTTGGCCTCCGGTACTACTTTGAAGAACCTTGGAGACATTTTTGAAAAGGATACATCTTTAAACTCACACATAAAACTGACTGTGCAAACACAATTTTCGGAGAAAAGGGTTTGTTGCACTCAAACGCTACCCAAACATTTACGTTCCAGAGGCACACTCTCTCAAAAGACTCAGAAATCCTTTGAAAATATTGTTATCTGCAGCTTAAGGGATCACAAGTTGTATCAGACTGTTTTGATGTTGGGTGAGAACACGTTCAGTGTGCGATACATCAGTGCGGTACGTCGAAAGTGGGTGCCTTTTACACCTGAAACCACCCAGCAACCCTAAACTCATCTGTGAACCCTGTGGAGAGAATTCCTGCAGTGAAGTGCCACTTCTTCCCTCATCTCCCCTCTTTCCCATGCATCCATTTCTCTCTCTCCCTTTTTGCATTTTCTTGTTTCCTCAGCCTCCCTTTCTCTCTACCTGTATTTTAAACTTTCTCTCTCCACATCTATCACTCTCCTTATCTCTGTCTCCTTGCTCTTTGTGTCTGTATTGATTTTGTGGCAGTGCACGCTCCACGCTTCTCGCCCTTTTTTGATAGAGGGAGTGAGATGGAGTCTCAGGCTGCCAAATGAAATCAAAGTCTTTTCTCTCCCCCTCCCTCTCTGGTCCCTCGCTCAAGCAACAAGCGCGAACTCCATCGGCTTTGAACTTGCGTCTGTGAAATGAGCTCTCTGTGCTCTGATTGTCAACCCATCTTTGTGCCCTTTCTCTTGTTCTTGCTCCCCATACGTCTTTTTTCTCACCTCCCAAATTCATTTCAATTTGATGCTTTTTGTGTTGAGAACTGACAAATAAACATTCACATTAACCCAATATTGGCTTGCCACAGGGGCATGCTAGTTTTCTTTGTGGTGCTTCTCCTGACTTAAATAAAACAAATATTCTCTCTTTGTGATAGCTTTCATACCACTGCACTGTCGGGCAGTTATATCAGATCAACATTTGAAGATATTGAGCCTAACAAATAATTAAAATCACAGTATTAATAATTGAGACCAAGAATACTCAGAGAATTAAGCAAGAGAAAGCTGTTGCTATGGATATGATCTTTTCATCTTTCCTGTTAATTTGAGCATCTCTGGATTTGCAGCACAGTGTCGGCAGAACAGCCCAGATTCCTTTTTCTTTCCCCATTAACTTTTTCCGTACACCTGGAGGATCCTGAGGTGCGCCGAGGCCAGCTTGAAGAATGACTAAATGACACAGTTGCATTCAGTGCATTCAGTTGTAATCAGGTATACCATACCTGTCTCCTCATACTAAATTACCAGAGATGCACCAATTGCCATTTTCTTAGTCGAGTCCAATTCCTCTGTCGATTTTTGCAGAATTCCGATTTTCTTTCTGGGAACAATGACTTGCAGTATATGCAACCAATAAATAAATACAAAATATAATTTTCATAATAAAAGAAATAATTAAACTTCACAATTTCCCCCAAACTGGAGAAGGTTACAGAAACGTCTGTCACTTAATCAACTGAAAATAAATCACTCTGCTACTGGAACGAGGCACAGATAATTAACTGAAAAGGAATTGCTGGACACCCACCTTTACCTGACATATTTTTCACCTTACCAAACAAAAGCAGGTGCAACATATTTATATAACAAAACAACTGTCAGGCACTTAACATTTTTCAATATATGCGTAACTTCACCAGGATGTTGACCCTTTTTTCACTCATCTCCATAATTTTCCTAGTATCTGCTTTGATTTTTTGTTCATACTGAGGCTGCAGGCTTGTGGCTGGCTCCGGAGCTCTGGATGGCTTTGTCCAGTTTTCCTTTGTAACCTCTTTCAAAAAACCAATGTTCAGCTGGGTGGACGTGATTTACGTGCTGGAATAAGTTTGTTTTCATGAAGTTTTTCGTGGTGGTCCCCCATAATTTACTTTCATAAACTTTGTTTTTATTTTCTCTATGAAAAGCCTCCATGCTAATGGCACGCTAGCATGTGGCTCTAAATATGTATTTAAATATATATATATTTTGGGTTTCTAAGACTTTAATTATGACAGGCGTTTGAGAGTAAACAGGAAAGGTGGGAGAGCGGGGCAAGGTAAATAGCAAATGGCTCACGGTGGAACCGAACTAAGGCCTCTGTAATAGCCTTGAAGCATATGGATCACCTGCTTAACCCCGTGAGCTTATGGGTAAATATTTGACTGCGAGACTGTATGTGGTGTGCATACATGGAAGGGAGTTGCTCCTAATATATAATTTACAACAATGTACTGCAACCATTAACTGTATAGCTATAATGATATCAGTTATTAGTTTAACATTATTATTCTTTGGAGCCATATTTGGAGGAGAAAGCTTCCAGCTAATGCTAGCAAGTTGGTTAGCTAGGTTCACACACTAATAGTTGTAAAGTAATGAACAAATGCATACAAATAAAAGGCCACAATATGACTCACCTAAACTTCTTGGGCAAGTACTTGGTACAATTAGCTGCAAAGAAAGCTAGAAAGCTTTCTTTGACAAGAAAGCTTTGTCAGATAAGTACACACATACTTCACAAGTGCCCAAGTACACAAAAACAGTCAAGGGGTCGAATTAGCCAAATGGATGTCTAACAGCCGGCTAATGTCACTCGAAATGCCTGTGGGCCCTAATAATGCATAACTTTACGCTCTACTAAAATTTAAATGGGTGAGTTATGAAAAATTCACCCACCCCATATGGTTGCATACAGGGTAAAAAATAGCTATAGAGACCAAAATCATTTTTTGGAACTAGCTGTAAACATGTTTACTTCCCCTCTAAAGTAATTTGGTCTGCAAAAGCAAAATATCCCCCAAATTAATTTTTATAAAGATCATAAATAAACATAGTGCATTAATATTTTGTACAAATCTGTTAACCATGCACTGTCCACTTCTGCTGCTCTCTTATGTCTTGCAGGGAGATGGCCTGCAGCTGGAGTATGAGATGAAACTGACCAATGGCCAGTCTTTCTGGACGCAGCATTTCTCTGCTGACGAGTTTGGTAAGAGTGATTAGACTGAAAGTGAGAGATTATGGAATGAATCGCTGATGGCACAAGCCCACACCACTTAGCACGGCCAATAAAGCACCCTCAACTGAACAAATTACACAAATGACAATAATGAAGGGATGGCTGAATGAATTAATGATGATAGATAAACTGAGAGGAAGGGATGAAAAGAAGAAAAGAGGGCCAACGTAGCATCTAAATTAATTATTCCTACATCTCTAATGTTTCCTCCGATCTCTCACACTCTTGCTCTACTGTAACTGCCTCTCACTTTTTCTCATTAAATCCAATATCCATATCAAGCACCCTGCTCTTTGGATTTATTGTCCCTTGTAAATTATCTGTCTTTCCCTCATACGTTCTACTTTCTTTTATTGATCTGAACACTTGTATACCTTATTTACTCCTTCTTCCTTTGCATCTAAACCCACTGTGTATCTTGTACATTTGCCTTCTTCTCTTTCATATTCCTATTTCTTTCTTCCTCCTCAATTTTTCTCCCTTTATCACAAGTTTTCTTGAATTTTTCTTCCTCCTTTCACAGGCATCTTGGAAACAGACATCACATTCCTGATCATCTTCTCCATGGTGTTCCTTCTCTCCTGCTACTTTGCCTGTAAGTACTGCCTTTTATTTCTCTCTTTTAATGTGATAGGAATTCAAAGCCCCCCAGAAATGCAATTTTTGTGTCAGATCTATTATAAAATCTACATGGTTTCTTGATGGGATGGGAGTAAGTTCTCGTGTTCCTTCAGATAAGTAAAGGTGGAGCATGTGCCGTTTCTCTTTGGGCAGAGACTGAGCACGAGCATCAGGGAAGCAGGAAAGAGGAGACGGTGATAGCAGGGCTTGGTTTTCATGTTAAGGTGAACGGTTGAGTGGAGAAGGTAGCTGCAGCCTTAAGGTTACTGAAGCGAGTTTGTCACGTAAAGGTCAAAGCTGAAATAACCCTGAAGCAACTGAGAGCAACAGCTCCTGGCAAAATCCCCGGCTTTCTTCATGTCGGGCGTTTCTGTGCTATCATATGCACATCTTCCTTTTTATAAACTGGCAAGGGGGCAGAATCACTTGTATTGCACTTAATCTGTAGTTTGCTTCTCTAGACGATTAAAATTAAGCATCCATTTAATGATCTTTGGACCCAATGAGGCACGCTTCAGATTAAGAATGGAAGATTGAATCGCACAATCTTTCACAGCACTGAGAGTCAGATTTCAATTTTTTCAAGTCTGCCTACTAAATTAAGTTCTGGTGAGATGTTTCTGTTAGCTCTGTTAACTCTCACTTCTTTGTCCAAACAAACTGTGAACAAACTGATGCATGTGTTTTTTTTTTTTTTTTACCATGTGAATGCTTTTTCTGACATCTTTATTGGGGTCCTTACTGATGCTGGGTCTTGAGATTGACTTCCTTCTGAAAATCTTCAGAGGAATTTAAATTAAACAACCAAAATGTGGCTGAATTGACTTTTAGCTTTAATACAAGGATTTTAACAAAAGTATTGCATTAACTGTTTAGCAATTGCAGTCAATTCTATATATCATTTTTAGTATAGAGATGTAAAATTGTGTCATTGTCCTTATGAACATTAAAAGAAAAGCAATATAACTCAATTACCAAACAGAACGCAAGGATTTCACCCTTTATTTGACTAAAAATGACAACAAAAAAGAATGATAAAAAGAAAACATCTCAAATTTTGAAATGGGTGAATATGTGTGTTTTTAAGTATATATTCATATCTGAAATTTGTTGACAAAAATAGACTTCAAAAAATTGAAACAGGGTAAAAGAAAACATGGAAAAGTTGTGTAATGTTTTTTTTTTTTAAAAACCCTTAGTTGAATCTGCACACACACACATACACACACTGTTGTAACAGATTGGCTGTTTTACCTTTGGTCGCTGAAACTATTTTCCCTGCAGTTTTTTTCTTCCTGTTTGATGTTGCCTTTACTAAAGCCAAAAATGTGTCCAAACAACAGATGTAGATTTTTTATTTGGCACAAGCTGCTCGAGTTGCACAGTCGGCTCGGTGTTTGAGTTTTTCCTCCATGATGTTACCATGGCGCAGGCTGGACGGGGCGGGCTCACGTGACGACGCACTCAGTACTGTTTTAAAGTGGACGGTAAATACCAGCTGGAGTATTAACAGAGTTTGAAAAAAGCAACAAGAAAAACTAAACAAACTCAGAAACAACCAACGTGGGCAAGATTACGTCGATTAGAGGTTCTGACTGTCGGTTTCAATTCTCTTTGGATTAATCCCCCTGCTCCACTTGAGTCTCTTGTGGAAACCACTGCATGCTCTCAGAAACACTTCTGAGCACTGTTTGTTGCTGCATCCATAAAATGCAAGTTGCAATACTACTACACAGAAAAAAAGCACTTGTAAACAAGATCCAGAAATGCCTTAGCTTCTCTGGGCTCAGCTCATTAAAGGCTGACTGAGGAGAAGTGGAAACTGTTTTCAAGTCTGAATAATCAAAAATGTAATATCTTTTTAGAATTCATGGACACTTTGTCCGATAGAGTACAGAGGAGAGGGCACTTGTTAACGGCACACAGTTCAAAAGACGATGAGGGTAAAAAGGAAACGTGGGATGGGTAACTTGCACATCTGTATGCAGCATTAATACTGAACCACACATGCAGATTTTGGAGCAGCATGTCCTGTCATTGAGATTAAGGCTTTGTTCTTTAGGGGAGGCCTTGCTTTATTATCACCACATTCTATACATATTACAGCAACGTGTCTCTGTTTTAAAAAACAGGAACAGAAAACTCGAGAGACGTGCACTCGCAGAGAGGGGGGGAAAAGCCCAACAACAGTGTTTGCAAAAGCTTCAAAGGGCTATAAATGAATATGAAGTTTTTGGGAAACGTGTCTCTTTAAAAAATATCATTAGAGCACCTGCAAAAGTCCCAGGAGGATCCAGCAACACTTGGCTGGCTAAGCCTGCTGTAATACAGGAGAGCTAAAGAGCGTGATCGTTTATGACCCTTCTTCTCCCTATAAATTTTCCTCCCAGGCCACTGCTGTTTGCCGGAGTGTTTTGGTAGTAAAATAGGCTGCTTAAATACGCATTAAGAATATTTCCTCTCGGATTATGTGGCATGAACAGAGAAGATGTATAAGGCGTCATCTGGAGATGTGCATCGTGAGATGGATGCATACTAATGATCGCTTCCGCCCATTTATCTAGCCCGTTCCCTTGTTCTTGCTCTTTTCTTCTGCCTCCCAGTCTCTGTACCCCTCCCGCTCTCCTTCGCCATCTGTCAGTGTATCCTCATCCTTTTTATCTTTCCCCCAGCACACACACCTCTGTCACCTTTATCTCTTGTTATTTTATTTATTTATTTATTTATTTATTTATTTATTTATTTATTTTTTTTTTTTTTTTTTACCTGTAGACAATCTGAAGGGAAGACAGCTTCTTCACACAACCTACAAAATGTTTATGACGGCAGCAGGTGTGGAAGGTGAGAGCTTCTGTCCTGAACAGACACGCACACTGACAGAACACACACACTCGAGATGACTGAGCCTCTTGCACGGTTGCAGCATCTCACACCTTAATCCCCACTTCAAGAGCACAGATATTATCGCACTTATTAGCCTCTGAATAGGACCTACTGCAAACAGTCTCCCTGTGTTACGGTGTTTAGTGGAGCATGCTGTTACTGATGAACCCCCTCCCTGCTCTTCTCATCCTATCCTCTTCTCTTTCTTCACCCCCTTATCTCACTTTCTTCTTTCTTGCCTGCTTGTCCTCTCTCTAAATCCCTTCTCGATTCTCGTGCCACCCCTGAATTCGCTTTCACCCTCTCCTCCCACTTCTTTCAAGGCTTTTGCTCCTTTTATAAATTCCTTCTTCTTTTCTGTCTTGCTTCCCTTCTCTCCTCCCTCATTATCATCTCCCTGTCACCTTTGTTCTGTGTCTTTTCTTAACTCCCACATCTCTTCCTCTTATGGCTTTTCTCCTCTTCTGTAACGCCTGCTCACCCATCTCTTTTCCCTCTTTTCTTCCTTCTGGTGTTTTTTTTTTCTTTTTTCTAATTTCTCTCCTCCCTGCATCCTTTCCACTTGGCAGTGCTCAGCCTGCTGTTCCATTGTGTCTACTGGGGCCTGTATGCTAGAGATGGAGTTGGCAATGGCAGCCTCAAAATACTTGGTGAGTTCCTCTCCTGCATCGATCACTGACTCAATGACTGACACTAACTCTGCACTGGAAAATCGCTCACTGCCTGAGCAGAATGAATGATAGGATGCTGATGGGTGCGTGTGCAGCTGAAGAAATGTAATAGCTGGTTCAGCGTGCACAGGCTGGATCGGGCGTGATTGTACGCGACTGTGTGCGCGCGCAAAAATGTGTGCGGTGACCTGATTTTATCGTTCCCCTCTGATATCTCAGATTCGGAAACCACAACCTAATTACCCCTTCTGTCTCCTCTCTCTCATTTTCTGTCTCTCCCTCCACCTCTGTGACCATCTCCAGGGAAATTACTGTTCTCCGTCAGTTTCTTGGTGTTCCTTCTGATGCTCATATTGTTGGGCAAAGGTTTCACTGTCACCAGGTGGGCGCTTTGTCTGTGTGTACATGTATTATCTCACTACACTGCAGTGTTGTGCGCGTGTGTGTCTGTTTATACAAGCCTGTCACATTTTGTGGGTATTTTTATGCTGAGAATGTCACTCACTGTCAGCACTTACTGTCACCATGATGACTTGATGATGCCGGGTGACAGGAGTCAAAAAGTCAGTTAGGATGCTGCGTATAATAATGTGGGCGAGCACCTGATGTGTGTGAAGGGATGTCATGGATAAATGATGTTATGGTGTGAACTTTCTGATGTTTTCATGTTGAGCTGAAGCATTACCTTTGGCTCGCAGAGCCGGCTGACAGGTTTTTTGTTTGCTCACTGGTTTCTGGCAAGGGTTAGCAGACATTTGCTTGGGACAGGCAGTTAGACAGCACAATGGATTATTTAAGAGTGCTTTTCTTCACTGGAATGTCAGCATTTATCCATCTTCCACATGACTGGACAAATGCCCTGCTCATCCAACTGTCATTGGTCTTGCCTGTTTTTGAATACTGGATTCAAACTCCAGTTATCAAACGGGAGAAACATGCCAGTTTTTTCTTGACATCAGTTTCTGAGTTAGCTTTATGTGAGAAGAAAAAGTCATGCAGCTATACGATCTTGCTTTTTTACAAATCACCTCTGTTTATAAGGTATTTTTCAGAATCTTGATTTTATTTTTCTGGCAAGTCATCATCTAAACATGTGTCAAAGTTTGAAGATTGGTATTGCTTTGGCTTGGCACAAATTAAATCTCTTTTTTCATACAGAACTCACAGCAAAAACTTAGCTTGCAAGATTTTTAAGCTGGCTTTTTTGACTCTAGGATTAGATCCTCCTCTGGGTTCAGAAGATTTCTAGACGTATTAAACTCTCTTAAAACCCCAGTGAATAAACCGAACTGCTTCACGGCTAAGCATAAAGCAGAGCTATTTATCTGTAGCGTTTAACTAGTTGACAATTTGCAGATAACTACTCAACAACTTTGATTTATTTTTTCTTTTATTTTTTTGTTGAGCGTAATGATGAATTAGCTGTGCAAAAAGATCTTTGAAATGCTGATGAAGGCTTAACGCTGAAATGCTTATTTGTTGACAGCTACAAATAGAGAAGCATTAATTTCTGTTTTTGCTCCATCCATAAGCCCGCAGCTGTTTTAAATATATAAATAGCAGAGAGTTTAATGCACACATTTCTTTGTGCTGTGTAGTTTGAATAGCTGTTTTTTGATTAAGCTGTCTGCTTGAGTGTAAAGAAGCAAATGCAGGATTTTGTGTCTCTGTGTGCGTGTGTGTGTTTTGTATCTTAGCTTTCCTTTGTGTCTCTTAAAGTGTGTCATTGTATTTTCTTCTTATCTTCCTCCAACTTGTGTGCAACCTCTGACCCTGTGGTTTATCCTTGCATATCACAGGGCGAGGATCAGTCACAGTGGGTCTGTGAAACTGAGCATCTACATGACGGTTTACACAATCACCTACGTCATCCTCTTCATCTATGAGGCGGAGGTACTGTTTACACAATCACCAACACTGCTGGAAGGGACTGGAAGTTTATTTTTAATATCGATTTTATCTATACATATATTCCTAGTCAGCAGTATAGCATCATATTTTCAGAGCCATTTACTGTGCCCAGAAATAATCATGCTGACTTTTTCCACTATGTAAGGTTGACAGGCTTGTGATAATGTGAGTAGGTGTGCAGGGAAGTAGCTTGGCAGCTATAGTGTGGATTGTTGGCAAAATTTGGACGCCATGCAGTCGACTGGCATAACTCTGATGTTCTTATTGTTTTAATTTGTCCAATAATTCTTTGGTAACAAAATGACTGCGAAACTGTTCTGAAGCATCAGCTGTGTTTTTGTTTTTATCGCCAATTAGTTTGAGCAGACTGGGACATTTAACGAAGATAGTAAGCGAAATCTTAATCCTGCTAAACATTAGCACATCTTCACCCCTGTGAAGCTGTAAAATGCTCAGTAATGAAAAAAATTATCTTAATTGTTAATGATGCTGATACAGTATGACC
This sequence comes from Pelmatolapia mariae, assembly GCF_036321145.2. Classification (NCBI taxonomy): domain Eukaryota; kingdom Metazoa; phylum Chordata; class Actinopteri; order Cichliformes; family Cichlidae; genus Pelmatolapia; species Pelmatolapia mariae. Next base: position 61,859,491 of record NC_086236.1, read on the forward strand.
ATAAACATGTGTAATTCATTTTTAGTTTTCAAAAGATTGCTATACAAATACATATTTGAGGGCTATGTGTGAGAATATTGTTGATGTTATTTACTTAAGCCTGAGCCTGTTCGGTCACTATTTGTTATATAGGTGGGGATCTTATATTCATTTTTTTGCACGGTCTGTTTACTATGTGGTGACTGAATAAATAAATATCAAATATGAATAAATATTAATTATCAAAATTGTGGTCAGGCCCTGTGATAGACTGGGCACCTGTTGAGGGTGTACCTTGCCTCTCACTCTGACATCTGGGATAGACTTCAAGCCCTGGGAGACCCTGAATTGGAGAAAGGTGAAGGAAAATGTATGGATGGGAAGAAAATTGTTCTAAATTAATTGAATATTGATTAATTTGCTAATTCAACTATAGCTCCAGAGTCAAAATGAATTAATAATTATGCCAATAATGATTTAATACCAAGCATTTTAAGGTTTCACCTTGTCAAATGTGTGGATTTCATGCTTTTTATAATGCTTTGGTTTTGAAGTCTTCAGTGGATAGAATGAAATAGTTGTTGTTTTTTTGTACAGATCAATTAATTAAAGCAAGATTGATTGCTTCAATGGGGGAATAACTGAAAGAATAATCAAGACTGAAAATATCCTTTAGTGCCAGTCCTGTGAACAGTGGCGATCAAAGCTTTCAGTTCAAATACGAAAACGTCCCGATCCCTTTGCCCTTCAGGTGTGACATGAAAACAGCGTCTGAATTACATCCGGCATGATTGGGTACAAGATTTCTGACACGCCTAAACTCGACACAGCATCTGCACTTGTGTTATTGCTCTATTTGGCTTTTTTAATAATCTCATAAATATTCATAGAAGAGTTGGGCCCATAGATCAGCGTGGGCCGTAATGGCTTTTCCTGTCAAGTTATTCATTACATTGATACATTACTAATTATGAAAATGCATCAAGTTGATTGTAAAAACAAAATGCTGAAAATCATTGATGAGTTACAAATTTTCTATCTTGACAGAAACAGCCAGACAGTTCCCAAGTGCAACCACAACATTTATGGTTCCTTATGCCAGTGCATATAATGTACTCGAGCTCAGATCAAGAACCTTTAGAGTTTTCCTTGACAGGGACGTTAGACTTCGTAATCAGCCTCGACTCATTAATTCTTATGCCTCTCTAGGTTCCAGCTTCGATGAGCTTATGAATTAATAACAGACTCGTTGCATACATCTCTGCATACTGTAAAGCCTGCAGCAACGTGACATGTAAATATGGTAAATGTAGGGACGGTGGATTACAGTCTTTGAGGACAGCACGGTGATGATACATTTGGCACAGTGTAGTGGAAGCTCACTGATAACTCTCACAATACAATATGTGGATCTGAGGCAGTATAATTTCTCTGGTGCCTGCCCTCTTATATGGTCGCTGCTATTAAAGAGCTCAAAACTCCAGGGAGCTCCTGCTAAAAATAAGCTTAACTAGGTTACAATTGGAACTGAAAGGAAGACTTGTACACTGTTTCTTGGGTTGCAGTCAGGAATCTGCCAGGCCCTCTGGAATCAAAGCAGGGCTGTGTTCTAAGTGTTATAGCTGTCTGTTACCATATCTGAATGTGTGAAAGCATTTAGTGTGACTCTTTCCAAGTGTCTGAATGAGTGAAAACAATGTTGAATTATTTCTAATCATTCCTACTGGCGATTCAGGAGGAAGTATCAAAAGTGTTTGTACTTCAAAGTTTTATTTGTGCTTTAAGAGCGAACTCGTGGCTGTAAAAGTCGGATTTAGTCACTCAGTTGAGTTCTGCCTGAATTTCCTTTTCACCCTTAAATCACAGACAGACAACTTCAAGCTGTTGTGGAAAACCTGTTCACAAAATTCATGCACAGCACAACCACACGTGTCCCTGCAGGTTCAAATCTACATCTTTGCATCTTCTTTTCTCATTCTTAAATTTATACAAAAATTGTGTACCCTTTTAGATATTGCAATACAGAATTAAAATACTTCTTTGTGACTCTCTGGTATGCTGGGGAGGTTTCAAGCAGGTCCACACCAACTAGTCAGATCTATGCATTATGCAGGATGGCCCATGCTATCCTGTCACTGGACTGTGAAATGCAATCTAGTATCAGCAGATTCAAGCACATGCCCCAAATACACACATACAAAGCCGTGCACACAAATACCAGTGGCCTAGTTGTGAAGTATCGGTGTCAAAGACTCACACTGAATGCTACAAGCAGAGCTTTGCCTCTGTCATCACAGTGGATCTACTGAACCATGAGCTATCCATCTTAGTAATTAAAACACCAGCTTCAGTATAAAGCTTCTTCCCTCCTTTTGTGTAAAATATTTTGTACTTGTTTTAATGTGTGCGTGGTAATTTTGGCATCATTTCCTCCTGCCAGTTCTTTGACCCAGGTGAAGTGCTGTACGCCTACGACAGCCCTGCAGGATACGGACTCATGGGCCTGCAGCTGGTTGCGTATGTGTGGTTTTGCTACGCCGTGCTGGTCTCCCTGAAGCACTACCCCGAGAAGCAGCCCTTCTACGTCCCTTTCTTCACCACATACACACTATGGTGAGACCTGCACTGCTCTCTGCGCTTAATAGCACCAGAGATGGTACTGGGGTTTTGATTGCACAAGTATAAAAAAATACAGATTTCTCTGCTTGAGGACTCTCGATTTGAATAATTTATGCTGTTCTGTGGGAAAAAAAAGTGCATGAGAAAGCTCATGTTTGAGCTATCTGGGAATAAAAAGGTGTTTACACATATTCTCTGCAGTAGTGTGCGGCCAAACACTTTTACCTCACATGGTTGCAGTGTATCATTGTTTCTGACTGCATGATTGCTAGACAATACTGTGTGTTTTTCTGAGTTGGTGAGATATCTTCTATTAGAATAATTTATGCTTCTTTATATGCGTGCCAGATATTCAGTGCTTTGTACTGGATCAGCTACATACTTCTACACAATCCTGAGAAAAAACATTTTTTGCTTAGTATCTCTAGCCGTCACCCACTTATATATAACAGCAGAGGCTTGAAATGAAGAGTAGATTACAAAGACTAATATTATCTATGTATTTCTCCCTCATTGCAACCACAATCTCCCGCCTCATTATCCACATCTCTGCTCTTTCCATCTTTATCTCTCTATATGCTTTAAATCTTCTGCTCTCATTGCGTTTTTTTCTCTCCCACCATCAGACCACATTCTTGTAGTTTTTTGGGGGTCTTTTTGTCTAATGTGCTTTCTCATTATTAACGTAAGTGTGTTCACTATTCTTCCTCAGGTTTTTTGCTGTCCCTGTTATGGCTCTGATTGCCAACTTTGGGATTCCTCGTTGGGCTCGGGAGAAGATCGTCAACGGCATTCAGCTCGGGATCCATCTCTACGCTCACATCGTCTTTCTTGTTCGTATCGATCGCACACTCACATGCAGACGAGTTCATATTATTTAAGTCACTTTTTCCGTTGTCAGTCATACATTATTTCTTAACTTCCTCATGCTGGTTGTCTTTTACACACATCATTATCTTCCTTTTTCTCACCTTCGACACGTTATTATTTATTAATGAGCCCGGTTCAGGCAAATTTCCGTTCGCATGCCTGCTCACTACATTCCTTGCACTTTCCTCTTCTCACTTAGATCTGGATGCATGAAAGCTACTATACAGTATACCCTGATTTTAAACTGTGTATATATGTGTGTGTGTTTATTTTATATGCACATCTGTGTCATTTTCTAATCTGTTTGCCTTTTAGGTTATCACACGGCCTTCAGCAGCCAATAAGAACTTCCCATACCATGTACGGACATCCCAAATCGGGATTCTGCTGTCCAGTCCGAAAGGCGGTGAGGGGGCGGAGAGTTTTCCTCATCATGCCTATGGAAATAGCTCCTTTCTGGGAGACTCGCAACCCAACTTCACCGAACTTTTCTCCATCCAATCAGTAAGTGTAAACTGCAAGTGTTTATGTATATTTGAATTTATAATTGATATTCTGGACTGAAATTAGATATAATACAAGGAAATTGAAGACCCAGAAAACAAGGTGCTTTTATCAGAGTTACTGCACATGTACTTACATACTATATAGAATATAACTGGATCAGTTGTTTCCTAATCCTTTTCAAATGTGTATGTTTCTGTGAAAACTGAAATTACCTCATTGCCTCACCCTAAAAAATTTCCATTAGCTTAATAATACAATAACTAAGGGAAAATGTTTACAGGGATTATTTCTTCCCAGAAACTTTCATAGCTTCCTAAATGTGACAGGCGAGTGACAGTGAACACAGACTGATATTAAAACACTTTAGCACAGTGAAATAATAATTAAATAGGAACTTTGACCAGATTTGACCAGAAGTATTTTTTAGTCAGATGCATTTAAAAAAACAAAACAAAACATCAAGCCCCTGACATTTAGGTGGTGCAACATATCTACAAACTGCAGTCCTCTCCTGAGCCACTTTAACTTCTGCTACCTTAGGGGGCAACTGAACAGCCACTGTTAAGTACTGATGGTGTTTTCAGCATTTCTTGAACCTGAGTATTGATGATATCTGTGACAGCCTTAAGGATTTGTCTGTGGCTGTGGCAGTAGTGGTCCCTCGCTGTTGGTTTGTATCTTTGCCTTTCCCACAGAACAATTTAAATGTGCGTGGTTGAACATTGAAGAGGTCCTGGATTAAAAGCATTCTGCTGCTTGCTCCTATATTGTCCAGGTTCTCAGCTGCATGGATGTATGGATTATCATCAGTCCTCATTTAAGTTGCTGATAGGAAGCTTGTTTTTCTGCCCCTACAAGGTCGTGGTGTTCAGGTTTCAAGTTGAGTAGCAATCTTCTTAGAATAATTCCTCCTCTCGAAGCCCTTGACTGTGAAAATTGAGACCTGATAGATGAGTGCCATGAACAAACTCTAGGTTGGTATATCCACACCTTGGACTTGTCTGGCAGGCCTGATTTGTTAGTGGAAACCAGCCAAGTTTCCAGTCTTTGGTTGATATTTGATGGATGCCGTGTCACTCAGGCTGTTGTAAGCGACTCTTCTCAAGCTCTTCACTGGTTTCTTGTGATGGATGGTATCTGAAAGTTTCAGCTTCAGGTAGAGCATGGAGACTTTTCTTTCCTTCAGCACCAGCAATCTAAACCAACTAGATAACCTGGCATTGTAGTCAAGACACATTTTGAGTGTGGTCCCACTTGCATTTCATCCACTGGACCACTAATTCTCCTGTGCTTTCCAGTTTTATCTCCATACCTGTGTACTACAGACACCTCTATTAGGATTCATGCTTTTTGGAGTAACTGAGGAGGTATTCTGCCCCCTCAGGCACCTGTCAGGCCCACTAAGCAGGAATATGGTTGGGTAGATCTGGGGCATTCATCACCGTGGGCTGCACTGGCCTGTGGGTTGAGTTGAGCCAGAGACCAATAGCTGTAGTTACTGTGAACAATTACACTTCCATCAGAGGCCTAGAGACCTGGTAGATATTCAGAGAGCACAAGGTGTTACACACTCTTTCCAAAACACATTTTATACCTTTTTGTTTTCCACTGGTGTTCTTTCTTCTTCAAGAAGAAATACTAGGTCAGGCTAAAGACCCTCAGTGCACTATTTCTGTGTCTTCTGGTGTTATCATTCTGTTATTGGTAGTCATTAAAGGCCACTGTTCCAGTCAGGTAAACCTGTATATGTTTAATTTCCATCAAAGTATCTTGGGCATTTGCTGCCATAGCTGGTTTACTGATTGGTGTCTGCAATGTAGAGGATCAGACCATGACAAAATGTGAAACTCTCTTCTTCTTTTTTCCAGGAACCGGTAAAGACGGTGGAGGAGACAGTGGCCCGTAAAGGGCCAGATGTGCAGAGAAATAGCGAACAGAAGATCATCACCACTGCTGCTGACTTAACGTCGATATTGCCCTCACCTCCGCCTCCAATACCCCCGCGCCCGGCCACACGATCACCCCCACTCCCACCCCGGCTTCCGTCCTTTACAGAGTATTTCACCATGCAGAGTGGAGGAGGAGCAGGATTTGGAACAAAGGCATGAGATGGAGAGAAAGGCAGGACAGAGGAAGTTGGGCAGTAGGGCGGGGGGAGCATGAAAGCAAGGACAGAATGACAATAAAAATAGAAATAGTGACAATAACTAAAGAAATATAGTGGAATTCAAAGTAAAGGTCAGCCAGAAAAAAGGGAAAAAAAGAAATGAAAATGTTTGGAAGGACGAAGAAGAGATCATCAGAAAAGTGAATCCCTAAACGGTCGCTTTTCACCTTTGAATGGAAGTGATCAGAATGGAGGAGTGAGGGGAAATGGCTGAGGCACAAGTGCAGAGCTTGTTAAAGAATAAAGAAGCAATAAATATTTGATGTTGACCAGTAAAAGGCACACAGGGAGAAAGATGACAAAGTGGATGTAGCCAGAGCAAAAAATGATAGCTGTGCACAAAGCGGAAATGAACAAAATTCTTGAAATAGTTTTCATTCAAAAATTCATGAGGCATTGATGGTGTGCCTGAAAGAGTTTGTAAATAGCTAAACCCGGTGAGTGCTACCAATCTACATAGTTTTATTTAAATAAAAAAAAAAAGAAAAAAAGGAAAGATTTATTTTTGTTTTTCCACATCATTAAATTGTAGTTGGTGCTGTGACCATAGAGAAATATCATGCCATTACATGTTCTGGGTTAATCTAAAAAAGGATTTTTTTTTTATTTTTGACACTGTTTGATAAAGCATAGATATATTTACTCTATACGAAATCTGTTCGGTTTATTTATATTCTTATATGCCTCCATTGCAGCTGGCTATACTGGATTGATATGCTGATGTGTAACTGTAAATGTCACGTTTACTGTGGGCACTCCTAGGTACAGTGCTTGTAAAAACACGCATGTTTGTATTGTATTTCCTGTCTTAAAAACACTGATTATATGTACTCAACATGACCACACAATATTTGCATATTGTGTGTATTGAACTCTTTCCTTTTGTAAATGCATACAATAAGCTTCAGTATATTTCGACTGGATAAACTCTGTTGTTACTCCAGTCAAAAGCGTCTTGCGCTGTTTGAGACACAATATAAAACCAATGTTATATTGGGTTTTTTTTTCTTTTGGTTGAATTTTCACTAGAGTACAGAATATGCCTGTTAAAAAAAAAAGTCATTTCTGTGTATGTAGACGTTGGTGAATGTACTGATGCAATACAGCACAAGGACAGGGGTGATTTTCAAGTTACTGGAATTACTCTAGTATACCTTTTGTCAATTTTTCTTTTTGCCTCTCTTTGGCTTGCTTACATCTGACACATCCATGACTTAAAAGCTGGAGGCTGCCTTTTTTTATAGAATACAAGTAACTTCATTCTCACCTCTGTCTCAATCCTGAAACACGAATATTATATTTGTCGGGTTCTCGCACCTGAATAAGTTACCCAGTGTGAAAAGCCGAACAAATATTACAAGTTTTGTATCCCCTAATATTGAGCTATAACAAGAAAAAACAACAAAAAAAAACCTTGTAGATGAACTGTGAAACAGATACCGTGTACATTTCGTCTGTCCTGCATGGAGCACTTTAATGTTCCTGGTCTTAGTCTGTTTATTCGTGATGATGTCACCTTATAAGACTGCTTTGAAACCTGTATTCCTACAACATCGAGTACTATTCCAGATGCATACACCTGTAAATACAGTCCAAAAACGCCATCAACTGTCCAAACGTTTGAAGTTAACGTTTCATGCTTAGTCAGTGTAACGCAACACTGAATCTCACATGCTGGTAAGAATTATGTAAGGGTGTCATTGAGACTGAGTACACTTGACAAATTCAGTGTTTTTTTTTATCTCGACCTTTCATTCATTTCTGGCTTATAAAATCTGTGGCTCTGCTAATTATCCACAGATGTGTCACTGGCAGTCTTTCTGTAAAGGAGTTTAGGCAACGTTAGGACTGTGGTGTGTACCTTGTAAGAGTGTAATCAGAGGTGTAACTTAGTCTGTGCAACTGAATGATACTTGAATTGGAGTATTAGCTGTTATTCTGATTATGTTTCTGATTTGTATTTGGCATGTCTGCCATTTCGTCAGCTGTTGACCATTGTTACGGTTGCCATGACTTGACTGATAAGAAACTGGGTGACTCGATATACTTACTGAAATGTATCCCTGCTTCAACCTTGTTTATAATGACTTTTAATTACAGAAATGACACAAAGAACTGGAGACAGAGCGTGAAGAAAAGAGATTGTGTATGCATGACAGAAAACAGCACAGCTTTTAGGCTACTCGGAGTGATCTGGTTAAGAGCACATCACTAAAGCACCGTCAAATGCATTTTAATGGTGTCAAATAATAATTCTAAATAAGCTGTACATATACACTTTTTGCCAAAATAATAAAAAACTTTGGTTTTATTAGAGGCTTTGCCTGGCTTTGTGTTATATGGCTCCTGTGTTACGATCCAGTTAGGACAAGGGCACGTGTCCAAAGGAGTAAATCTAATATCTGTAAATCAAATTTAGAATCTGTTCTCATTACAAGTCCATTAAAGTAAAACACCACAGGGACAGACTCCAGCCTGCTCACAATCTGATGTAGGCTAGCCTAATTGTTTCGCAGTCACTGCCAATATCCTGTTTGGTGACCCCTGAAGTACAGAGCCACAACAAAATGCCTGTGTTTGAGTTTCAGGTAGAGACACAAGCTTTCAATATGACTAATGTGACCGTCTTCAGAGAAAAAATTAAAATATAATGCTTGGTAATGAGCAGTGTGATAGATAGCAATGTTGCTTCCCAGCAAGAAGGTCCCTGGTTTAAAGCCAGGCTGGGGCCTTTTTTCTGTGGAGTTTGCATGTTAGAGTAACCGGTGAATCTAAACCGAGAATGAGTGGTTATCTGTCTCTTTGTGTTAGCTCTGCAATAGACTGGCAGCCTGTCCAGCCCAGCTGTGATCCTGAATTGGATAAGAGGATGGTTGAATTTTTTTTCTTTAGTTTAAAAATACACAGCTATTGCTGGAGCCATGGTTAATGTTATTAGTTACACATGTGCTTCCACACTGAGTCATTCACTGCTCCCTAAATGATAAACACTGTATACCAAAAGGTGCACTTTTATAGTCTAGTAAGCAATAAACTGACAATTTGAGCACATGAATCACCACTGTTATTGTTCCCAGAAAAAGTGTAATTTTCACTGTGACACATTGTATTAGGGTTTTGTCAGTATGAAGTAGTGTATATGCAAAGGGCACTAATATCAGGATGGTGGAGGGAAGATGTAGGCCATTATTTTGTAAATTTAGGTCTTAGATGTGAGACTTGTCTGCCACTTTATTAGGTACATTTTACTAGTTATCATTTTGGACCCTGTTTTGTCTTCAGAACTCCAATAATTTATTGTGACATGGATCCAACAAGGTGCTTGACACAATCCTGACAGATTTGGTCCTTATTGACATAATATCACAGAGTTCCTGAAGAACCCAAAGATGCTCTGTTGGATTGAGATCTGGTGGCTGTTCAGGCAATTTGAGTGCAGTGAACTAATTTCTATTTTCAAGAAACCAGTTTGAGAAAATGCATTGTGATGCTATCCTGCTGGAAGCATTCACCAGCAGACGGGTACATCGTGCTCATAAAGGGTGAGCAACAATACTCAGATAGACTGTGACGTGTAAATTACATTGTTTGTGCCAAATTCTGACCTTACCATCAAAATGTTGCAACAGAAATCAAGACCAGGAAATCTTTTGTTACTTAGTTTTAGTGAGTCTGTGCAAATTGTAGCCTTGGCTTCCTGTTTCTGACAGCAGTGCACCTGGTGTGAACTTCTGCTGCTATAGTCCATCTGCTTCAAGGTTCAACATGTTGTGCATTCAGAGTTGTTCTGATCATGGTGGTCCAGGAAAATCAGAGTAGATCAGCAGTTTCTGAAATACTCAGACCAGCCCATCTGCCATGAATGAATTGAGCTTCTGCCACACATTATCTGATTAGATATTTGCAACAGTGAGTCGCTGAACAGGTGTACCTAACAAGATGGGTAGTGATTGTACAGTTGTGCTTTATATAAATGAAATTTGAACATGTCCATAATTCCTTGTGTTAGTTCCGCTGTCGACTAATTTTGTATATGGCGTGTCTACCATTGTGTGTGCTGTTGCAAGCCAATAGACGTGACTCAGGTGGCTGAATCACTACGTCAGCCTTGTCTATACTGACATTAACTACAAGACTGGAAAACGATTAGTGAAGAGAACTTAGAGACAATGTACTGTCCAGAAATCCTCCTTTAAACTGGAACTACACCAATTTGCACATGAAGGCAACCCTGTATAACCCTGCCACGCTTATTATATTTGAAGTTTTGAGACTTTTACATCATCACTGCGATCCTTATCCTGAAAAAAATAAACTGCGCAAAAATGACAGATGTAGCAAAAAGTATATATATTAAAACTCATATATGTAAATTGCTAGTTTTAATTTCAGTTTTTTGTTAGAAGGATCAGTCAACACTCTGAATTTTCTGGCAATTATTTAATTATTCAGGCTTTACAGGGTTAAAACCAGTCATATGTAAATTACATTACTCGCCTCGTTACAGTGCACTGTACTACTGGTAAACTGATTGCTGCTGTTAACATGCATCGCACACCTAAACAGTACTGCAGGACAAGCATATCCTAACACTGCAGTGCCCATACCAAGCAGGACAATGAGCTCTGGCACACCGCAAAAAGTGCAACAGCTCAGGGGACTTGACAAAGAGTTCAAGGGGTTGACCCAACCTCCAAACTCCCCAGATCCCAGTCCAATCGAACATCCGTGGAATGCGCCATTACAAATCCCATTCCACGGAGGCTCCACTGTGCAACCCACAGGACTCACAATCATCTACTGCCATTCACCACAGAACTCTCCCAGAGGTCCCATGCCCCAGCAGGTCAGAGCTATTTTGCCAGCTTGAGGAGAGCTGTGTAATGTAATTCAGGAGGTTTTAATGTTGTGGTTGATTGGTGTATATGTCACAAGGAGCGCTATGCATCCTGTAATGCCTTCAGAAAATTGATGACATGTCCAAAAATAATAGTAACATTGCTTGTGCTTGAAAACAACAAATTTATAAGAGTCATACTCTGTTATAAACAGAAATGGAATATGCAGTTATAGAGTAGCACAATTTTGATCATTCCTTTGACTGCTTTAAAATTATAACCACCATTACCACATTAATAAGAAAAGCAGTTTATTTGTGAACCTATTTATGAATGCTCAACAGCATGAATCTGAATTCATTAACAATCAAAGGAAAACCAAACATTTCTTGCTTATCTTAAGAAATAATATTTATTAATACACAATCAGAAATACTTTACAGAGCTGCGGCTTCTTTTGGTAAAGAACTGCATCAGTGTCTGTTGCGGCCTTTAAGCCACAGTCTGCAGAATATGCAAGTGGCTCTTCAGAAGCATTTCAGTACCCCACCATCACCCTTCAGCCATCTTTGATCCATCTCCATGGTGGCAACTACGGCTTTGTGTCTAACTGTTGTGCCCTGTCCTCTCTGTAGCCTTTGAGGAGCTGGTTGATGAGAGTCAGTTCATTTTCCTTTTTCGCAGGATAAAGGGGTGGGAAAGGGTTGCCTTTGTACTCCAGAACAGCCATCTTAGCTCTGTCCAGGTTCTGTCTGTTGGGGATGCGTGCCAGCCGTGTGTAGCTGTTTGAGTGGTTCTCAAACCGTGGAGCCAGGACCTTGAAGAGCTTTGGGACCAGATCCTTCTCCTGAAGAGAGGAAGCATACTTAAAATAAGCTTTACATCAACTGTTTTATATTCAGAGCTACACGGTTATTATCTTTACAAAGTGAAGAAGAGCTGCAGACACATACCGTCAGCCAAAAACTGGCCATTTTCATCGCCTTCTCATCAGTGTCTCCCTTTTTGGCATAGTCTACCAGCTAGAGGGGAAAAAAGAAAAGATAAAAGAAAACATCGAAAGTCAGACGCACGTCAAAGAAAATGAATTAAAGACCTCTTTCAAAAAATATAAGGTTTTGAAACCTTGTTAAGAAGTTCATACCATGTTTTTTTAATATGCTAGAAGACAAGTCATGAACAAATAAAACAAATTAAAAAAACAAAAAAAAAAAACAGCTACTATTGAAGTATGCCAATTAAAATGAAAATCACAAATTCAGGCAGTCAGGATTTCACACATAAACCGAATATGAGAGCAGGGCTCATGTTATCTGTGTGTACTCGTTTTGTTTCAGTTAAGTGTGAGAATCTGCTGCTTTTTCTGTCATTTACAGTTGCGTGAGTTTCGTCATCTCATCTGTGTCTTACACTGATCCACGTGAAAACAGAGAGCAAAGAAGTGATGATTAATTTGACTTGACAACTTGTGATGTTGCCCTGAGAGAGGGGAAAAAACAAACCTTTCTTACAAGTGTTAATCTATTTAATTGTTATGTTTGTATTAACATGTTTTTGACTCACTTTAATAGCTGAAACTTGCTAATTTTCAGTGTGGTACAGGCTTTGTATATTTTGTCAGGATCCTCTAAAACACTCAGTTTTATGTAGCGAGTAATTTTGTGAGTGCGGAGCCAAGACGTGTGGCGAAGACCAATTTACATATTCACAGATGTCTGCATACTGAATAAGGCAAAGTTTTAGAGTTAGAACTATTTTAATGCAATAAAGGGTTATTTTTATATGAAAAACAACTTCTAAACAGGGATAACATTCAGTCAACTGAATAGTTAAATCCAAGTATATAAATTTTTAACACAAAAGTTTTAAGTAGCAAACTGCTCAGTGACATACTATATGCACAAATTTCCCACACAGGGGTTCTCCATTACTGCCACATGATGAAACTTGAGTGTGCTTCACACACACCTAAACCCAATTTAAACTACACACCAGGACTCACTAAACACTATTCGTGTTCAATGCAAATAAAGGATCCCTATAAGATAAAAGGCAGTTAGAGACATGTCTCTAATCCAATGGAAGGTGCGACATGAGAAAGCCTAACCACAGTGGAGAACAGATGTTTTGTGAGGCATGTGCACACCTCATCCCATGCTGTTGTAGAGCAGACGTGTGCAGAAACAGTGACCTGTGCCCCTTTGGGAGTGGATACACCTGGTATTCAATATTCCACAGCACCAGTGATCCGCTAGCTGCTCTTGCTGTGGAAGCATGTTTTATACTCTTTTTGTTATTCTAGGGGGTGGGTGGGGTATTCTCACAAATCATATCAAGACATTTGGAGCCAGAAAGAAGTGGCAAGGTAGAAGCTACAATCAGTTTTGGCAAAATGGCCAAGAAAGCTGCAGAAATTGCAGTCAAAACATAACATAGCAGTGGTAGTATAATTTATTTAAGTAGCGAGAAATACTGTTTTGATAGTAGGTACAATAGTACAGAGATTATTAAAGAAGTTTAATATATAAATTAATTATAAAACTTCTTCTTTAATATTGTCTATATACAGCCCATTTACCAATATAAGCATAGGAAACACATACAAACAATCGCAAGCAATCGTTTTTTAGCATGACATTAACACTGGGCAGAAATGCAGAGATGTTACTGTTGGGGTTGGACTAGTTTGCTTTTTCGCTTTATGCTTGTCTTGCATTGCTTCCACATTACAGCAGAACTTCACTCAGCTCAGATCTCAGTCAGACGGTGCAGGCTTATGAATAAATGAATGTGTATTTTCACAATCTGCAGTGGAAACACTGAGCTGTGAAAACCACCAAGCGTTCATTTCATTGATCGGTTGGAAGAACGTGCCTGTTTCAGCTGACCGGAGAGTGACCCGAGTGTTGCACTAGCCAATATGAACTGATTGATTAAAACGTTGTTTATATTAATTGTTATGTTAGTAATGACAGTGAGTTGCTGTGGGTGTAACAATCCTCTTAAGATGCGAGTCCACGTGTTTCTACTCAATAACTGTACTGACCTTATTAGAAAGGCATCCCCGCAGATTAAATAATAATGTTATTAATAATTACTCATATTGAATTTGGTTAGTTAGAACTACTCAGATACTGTTAGATACTGGTTTCACCGCTTCTAAGCATACTGGTTCCTCACATGGTCACCTTTTCGGCGTAGAAGCGGACTTCATCTGCTCGGGCCAGCGTGGTTTCTATCCTCTCGTGTCGGACCAGTCCTGTCAAAATGTTGCGCAGCATGTCGATCCTGGACCGTGGGCCCAAACCCATCCTCCGGGCCATCCGGCCGTGGGAGATCAACATTTGCAACGTGAGGCGCATTTTGTCGGATAGCTTCGCCTACGAGAGCCCGCGTCAGACAAAAATAAAATTCAAAAAGCAAAGAAAGGCTTAGAATATACTCTATCTAAACCACTGTTTATACACAAAATAGAGCAGGTTACCTAAATGTTAGAAATATTCCGGAGGTCACGTATATCAACGATATATGTGCTGGAGTTGACATTGGTGGTACGTCGGCTAATATGTCCGACTGGGTCGCGAAACTGCGACAAGATAGTTCCGCTTAACACCGCCGCTACCTCACGGTCTATTGCTACAACAGGGGTCCTTTTTAAAAAACACCTTCTCTATATGTTTTTGTTTGTTTGGTTAAAAAGTATTGTTATACTGTTGTTGCGTGTGTGCATGTAAACTGTGTAAACTGATGAATGTTACGAAACTATTCATATCTACATAACTCTTAGGCATTGTTGTGCCTCCCACGACTCAAAAGGTTATGATCCAGTCTCAAAATTTCGACTTATTCCTGTTTCAAAATTGCTGAACTTTTTTCAGATGCCACCCCAAAAAGGTTGTTTCAGTGGTAAAAAGTTTTTTTTTTAAAAAAATAATAAACTATCAGAGCATTATTAACCCAAGAGTTTGCAGGCTGATTTTAAAAGGGTGAGCTGGACTGAACTAGACTCATTCACCACTGAGTGAAGACAGAAGTAGAGTACAGATACACCTGAAAGGGCTGTATCTGAGTGTTGTGTGGTAATAGATGTATAATAGAAGGTTTTGACAATGACAACTACTTAATAATAGTAGTTTGCTTTAAAGAGGAACAAATATTGTTCTTTGTATAGAAGAATTTTTTTGAAATGTACAGGTTTTTGTATCACAGATTTTCCTGTATGAAAGGCATAAGATACTCACATTAAAATATGTGGCTCCTATTTCCACGCAGCTTTTAGCAGAGCAAAGAACCAATAAATGATGTGACTGATTGACACGAGAAGGAGTTACTGACCAGTCTATGCTTTCAACAGATGCTAATATGAAAGCTTAGACATAGTAATGAATAAACCTCCCAATGACTCGTGGATTTAATAGGACCAATGGGAATTTGGAGAATTTCTATCACAAAAATACAGATTGAATCCTTGTATCCATTCTCTTCTGCTTATCCTTTTCAGGGTCGGGGAGCAAAGTTTGCTGGTATACACAACCAGCAGCATACATTAAATAGGAGATAGCGGTTTATGTTAAAGAAATGGTCCTGGTCTCTGTGCATTACTTTGATATAAATGCCAGGATTTGTTTTGTCAGTACATCCATAACCCCCACAACACTCTGAGAGCAAGGTAAGCAACAAATATTTGAATGAGTTTCAAATCTATCTATCTAGCTATCTAGCTATGAAACTATATGTATGAAACTTTTACAGCCATACCTTCTATATAGGATGCAAGCACAGAAAAATGTACTTTGTAATCACTAACCTTGACTTGGCTGTAGCCTGTTGCACTCCAGATGGCCATGTTCACAACAGCAGTTGCAGAATGTTTCTAACCCACATGATTTTTTAAAATTTTTTTTTTTAGATAAACCAGCAAAAAATGTTGTTTCAAGCAAATGAGAAAAGACAAATAACACCAGCCAAGTAGACCAATCATTTGTTAGAATATGAATTGGATTTGTTCTTTTATGTAATTGCAAGGCAGAGCAATTTTCAGTGAATTAACTTTCTTCTTGACTAAAGATGATTATCAAAATTATTGCTTATAATTAAATCTTATAAATGAGCTATTTGTTTGACAGCATAAATGTAAATATTAAAATGAAAAAAGATATTAATAAGATGTGAAAATAAAGAACTGCATCCTGCTTTATGTGGAATTCCCAAAGTTACTCTGGTATAGGTTAAAATACATTAAAGTATCCCTACTTTTAAAAAATGTAACAGCTGGAATTAGTCATGATAAATATTAATGACTTTTTTTAGTAGCTTTTACATTGACACAGAAAAAAAGTAAGAATTCTAATAAACAGTCTGAGGATTAGACATACATTTAGCATTTAGTATGCAGGACTCTTTAAAATCTAACAGTAATTGAAATGTAGATAATTGCAGGACTGCAGGATTGTTAATTGTCACAGAGCAGTTAGAAATCAGCAGCAAACCTCTGTATTACTGATACATTGATTATTCAAATCTAAACTAAAGAGCAAGTTTCTGAATGGGTCTGATTAATTTGAGTCATCCATTATGCTGCAATCATTTTTGCTATAAGAATAGTTACATGTTGTCCTATATTTGATTTCTTACCGCTGCTATTTCTTTTATGGTTGAGTTCTGAACTCGGCCTTGAGTAAAGGTGTTATGTGAACAATCCATATGTTGCAGCCATACGGGGTTAGATTTAGGAGCCTTACAAGTCTGGAATGGACCGCCCGCATCTGGTTTACACCTCACTATCAGTTTGTGTGTTTTAGTTGACTGGCTATCACAGGATAGAGACTGAAGTGAAGTGATACCATTTCAGCCATGAAATGTCTGGTTTTCATTTTGCTAATTGAAGTTGTTTGCAAGTGCAGACTGTGTCTCGTGCATTGTGCATGTTTCTATAGTGCAACAAATGAATTACTATTTCTGTGTCCACAGATGATGTTGATGGGTATGAGTGTGAGCCCTACTCCCAGCCCCAATCAAGCATCTTCTGTGGTTGCTCCCTGGTCAATGAGAACTGATGCAACTGATGGGAAAAATGAACAGAAAATCAAAATCTCTTTTTCATCAGCTTCTTTGTCTGTCTGTTGCATGGAGTTGTGTATGGGAGATCATCATACTGGAGCCACTGAGGGTAATGAGCAGTTTGTTAGTGTTTTCCATATAATCCAACAAGCCTTCTGTGACAGTTTGGCACTTGTGAATGACATCAGGCTGCTCAAGCTCAGCTGCCATAGTCAACCAGTATGTGCAGCCTGTGGCTCTGCCCGCTGGCTGTGCCTCTTCTGGGACCACGTGCAAAGTCTCTATTATCCCTAATGTTCTTTTGTATTTGCTGCAGCTGCTGACAGGCTGCAGTGTGCAGAAATTTCCATCCTGTCTGAAGATTACTGTCACATTACATACCTCAATGTGGTTGACTACACCATATTCTGTAAAGGATACCTGGATGAAGGCAGGCTCCTGCCAGATATGTTTCTACTTTTCTGACAACATACATTCAAACTGGACCAACCACTTTTTTTTATTACTTTAAAGTGCTGAGTGCTGAGCATTGCATTGCAAAAGTTCAGAGTTCAAGTATCAAGATTCACTGCATGTAAGCTCAGGTCTTTCTCTCAAGGTGACTCTGGAGGTGCTGATTTCTGCAAAGTTGTGCTGCAAGATGTTGTATATTGGGGACATAGACATACTGAGAAAAGCTATCCTACACCAAGGCATCATGTTAGTGCTTCCAACCACCCCATCCCCTGTGCCAAACATGACTCTGTGTTCAGTGTAATGATCCTGCAATATCCTGACTGATGTTGTTCAGTTTCTATGTCTGTGTTATGATTGAGTGGCTGCACAACACAAAGGCCATCCATTAACTGTGTATAAATTGGACTGGTTCTTATATAGCATGTTTCTACTCTATTTGGGCACAAAATGCCTCATTCACCTATTCACACAAGTATGCATCGGAAAGATATTTAGTGGGGATCGAACCACCAACCTTCCGGTTAGTAGGTGACCTGCTCTACTGCCTATATTTTTCAGCAATTATATCTCCCATATAATTCTCCCTTTTCAAATAAAATCAAATCACAGCACTTGCTCTATCACAACTTTATACACATGTCCTATGTTTTATGAATAAAACAACACACATCATTTCTTTCTTGGGGCAGAGGCAAACCTTTCATATCTGAATTGAGTTTCCAGATTACAAGGCTGACGTGTAACTAGAGAGGTGGTATGTACCTTTAGTGTGACCAGAAAAACAAACCAAACTCACATTTCCGTCAGCTAACAGGTGAATTAATCAAATTTATACCAAAATAAAATTTGCGTAAATTAATTTGGTCTTAAGAGTTGCTTTATGGAATATTGCACAGGATTAATGTCAGAACATTACACATAAATGAAATGATTTGTTTTGCTGTGACTGTATTAACGATGCATTAGGGAAAGAGTTTCTAACAAGTTGTTTAGTTTATATTAACAATTTGTATACATATATTACAGATATGAAACATAAGTCAGTACAAATAATAGAGAAGCAAAAAACTGTCTACTTCTCACGTTGCATTATGATTTTCCTTGTTTGCTAAAAGTTAAGCCATCCCTATGCAAATAGCGAGGGCAGTTTCAAAGACCATCCACAGACATTGGTTCCTCACTGACCAATGGGAGCTCCCCAGCTCTCTCCCTGTGTATATAAATCAGAGCTCCAGGTGAAGTCCTCTCATCTGTAGGATCACTCAGCAACCATGAGGTCTCTGGTCTTCGTTCTGCTCATTGGAGCTGCTTGTGAGTGTGAAGTTTTAAGGCTTCTTCTCTGCTAACAGTTGGTTGGCTTTCTTCCCAGATCACACCTTTATTCATCATAGCTTTATTATCTCAAAGTGGAAAATTAATTATGTTTCTGTATCCACTCAAATAGGTTTGATTTATGCAATTGA
Source organism: Pelmatolapia mariae (assembly GCF_036321145.2). Taxonomy (NCBI): domain Eukaryota; kingdom Metazoa; phylum Chordata; class Actinopteri; order Cichliformes; family Cichlidae; genus Pelmatolapia; species Pelmatolapia mariae. Next base: position 61,878,450 of record NC_086236.1, read on the forward strand.
CTGGAAATCAAACAGCATAGATGTTTCACTTCTGATGTAAAAGTGTAGGAGTAAACAGTTTGTTTACATTTGTGTTTTCAGTTGCCCTGGATGACGACAAGATCGTCGGAGGGTTTGAGTGCACACCTTACTCTGAGCCCCATCAGGTGTCTCTGAACTCTGGCTACCACTTCTGTGGTGGCTCCCTGGTCAATCAGAACTGGGTTGTGTCTGCTGCTCACTGCTACAAATCGTAAGCATATTTCTATAAGATCTATAAGATTATAGGTCTGATTTTCAGACTAGAGTTGTGCAAAATTAATTTTTATTGGGAGTTTTATACTAATTTCCTGTTTTTCAAATGTTTTCAGTCGTATCCAGGTGCGTCTTGGAGAGCACGACATTTCGGTCAATGAGGGAACTGAGCAGTTCATCGACTCCTCCCGTGTCATCGCCCATCCACAGTATGATTCCTGGAATATTGACAACGACATCATGCTGATCCAGCTGAGCCAACCTGCCACCCTCAACAGTTATGTGCAGCCTGTGCCTCTGCCCAGTAGCTGTGCTCCCGCTGGCACCATGTGCACAGTCTCTGGATGGGGCAACACCATGAGCTCTAGTGAGTAACTTCTGCACGTTAGCAGTTTAAAGTTAAAAATGTTTCATGACATTTGGTTCCATCAGCATGAATCCTTTTTCATCCATACTCTGTTTCAAACATTGCAGCTGCTAATCAGGACAGGCTGCAGTGCCTGAACATCCCCATCCTGTCCTACAGTGACTGTAATAACTCCTACCCTGGCATGATCACTGACTCCATGTTCTGCGCTGGATACCTGGAGGGAGGCAAGGACTCTTGCCAGGTATGTAATAAGTCAAACCTGCAAATGTCCCCTTCTCGAATAGTAAACCTTTCTTAAAATGCCACAAGAGTGGACGACACAAATAATTATTTCTCAATGTCCGTCTTGGTTCTTTTACTTTGTTTTCAGGGTGACTCTGGTGGCCCTGTTGTGTGCAACGGTGAGCTGCAGGGTATTGTGTCCTGGGGCTACGGATGTGCTGAGAGGGACCACCCTGGTGTTTATACCAAGGTAAAGCTATATGCTTTCTTTAATTTAAACAGTTATGTCATATTTAATTCACATTGCGTGGCTTCAGTTAAACTTCATCATCCTGTCTATAATAACGAATCTCAATCTGTCTCCTTTCACAGGTCTGCATCTTCAACGACTGGATTCAGCAAACCATGGCCAGCTATTAAGTCTGATCCTTCAATCACCACTCTGCTTGGCTGCATTTTTTTAACCAGTTTAACTCTGCTCTACTGTAGAGTTCTAAATAACATGCAGTCAGTTTTCAAATAAATCAATAAAATTACACAAATTGAGTACTGTTTTGTCATTTGTTTTACAATATATACATTTAATCAGTAAATATCTAACATAGACATGATAGCCAACAGGTATTTAAGATGTAGCAGACAGTCATTCACAGTATTGTTCATATAAATGTAAGGCACACACAGAAAGTTATAAACCTTGACTTTCATTTGTTTTACCTGATTATCTGCAAATTGTTTTACAAAAAAAAAAATCAGTGCCAGAGATGCCAGCAGGATTAACAAGCTAATCCGCAAGGCTGGAAGCATCATTGGTCAGAATTTGGAGGTCTTTGAGTCAGTGAGGGACAGGCGGACACTGAACAAACTGGCTTCCGTCATGGATAACCCATTCCACTCACTCTATTTCACACTTCTGAGGTGGCAGATCTCCTTCTCCATCAGACTGATTCAACCTCACTGCCATAAAGAACACTTTGGGAAATCAATCAAAGTGGTATAACAACTCTTTACTCTGTGACAGGTGAACACACCTGCCAGGCATAATTTTGTATTTACTTTCATGCAGCTGTTTTTCTTACATTTATAGTATAAATATTATTTATTAATGGAATTTGTATGTCTCTCTTACACAATGTCAGTCTAAACTTTACTGTTTTTAACTAACTTAATTTTTACTGTTCTTTTTTTATATCATTGTTGTAAATGTATTCATTTCCACTCTCTCTCATACTATAAGACCCTTACTGGGCATGTGCAGTCTGTCTTTCTGCCTGCAAGGTGCCCCGGTCCTGTGGCTGCAAAACAAGCCCAAATCATCATCCCTCCAACAGCTAACAGTGGTATAAGGGGTTTGTGCTCATATGCTGTGTTTTGTTTATTCCAAATATGGTGCTGTGAATTCATAAACCTTAACATTTATAATGCTAACTGAGGCCTGTAGAGTCTCACCCCTAATCTTTATTAGGGGTGAGACTTGATTAAAATTAATCTGATTACTTAGAAGCTTTGTAATTTATTACTCTCGATGAATCACATTTAATTGCACAAGAAAATTTGCCCCAAAGCTCTTTTTTTCATTTAAAAGGGCTTTAGTGGGCAACAGAAAGAAATAATAGGCATGGACATGAATATTGTAAACTCAAGCTCTTTTAATTTCTCGGGAAAAAGAGCATTTAAACTGCATTTCAATTCAAAACAGAAAAACAAAACAATATCTGTTTTTGACTTAAAAATAAAGTGCTGTTTTAAGTAATTTACCATTTCAAAATGGTAATGACTTTAAATAATAATAATAAAAATGTCAACATAAAGCCCAGTTTTTCTTCTTAGAAAAATAAGGCAGAAACATAAAAGGTTATTTGACCAGCTTCACCTTTAAACTCTGAGTAATGTTAGCCAAAATTAATTTGAATATTAGGCTAAAACAGTGTGATCATCGAACATTTTAGTGCAAAAAATAACGAACCCATTGGACTCACCATACCTCCATGCTTATTTACTATCGGTCTCTTTCAGCCAGTTACTTAGACAAACTAGCCCGCTCACATTTTCACAGATCAAGACAGATCTGTTATTTGTTACTATGTGACCTGCAGGTGAGACCAGTCTCTTGCATTGGACAGAAGTGGCGGGGCTATCAAATACTTGCTGTACAAACTCAGGGCCCTGTTACACAGGACTTTCTGATCTGAATCAGAGTCTGAAGACAATGAAGAGAGGAGGAGGCTCTTTGTCTTTGCTGGCTCCTTTGTGCTGGCATCTTTACACTGTTCCCGCAGCGGGACCTCAAGGCTGATCCAAACCTCTTCTCACTCTCCCCTTGCAAGACACTTTAAATCCTTAAAGCCTGGGTCAACCACAGTAGCTATCTTGAGCCACTGATGGTTGAGTGTAGTTACACGTTGGGATAGGTCCTGAAGGCAGTCTTAAATTTCACCATGTTGTTTGAGTCATCATCGGAGACCTCCATGGTGTGATGCAGATGGCAGAAAGCAGGTAAAACCACTAAACATAAGACATATGTCTCACCTCCAAGAAGCTCAGTCACAAACCTGTAGTAGACAGGTCAAGAAAGTAATTATTCATTTACACAGTAACTGTCAACTATGAAGCTTTTTGAAGAAACAGTAACAAAGTTTAAAAATAGTTTTATTTACCTGCATGGCTCAAGGACAGTCACCAGCTTTTGGAGTTTTACCAGCTCTGATGGAGTTAAAACGACTAACTTGTGCTTTTGTTTGTCTAAAGCAGCAAGACAGCCTCTTGATTCTTTAGTAGACAAGAAACCATATCCAGCGTTGAATTCCACCTTATGGAAACATCCTGTACGAGTGGCTCTTTGTGTTGCTACAGTCTTGTGCGCTGCTGGTGTAGTCCCTCCATATTAGCAGGGCTGTCTGTAATGCATCTAATTTTGCTTGCTTATCAGTGTCACAAAGCTGTTGAATTTTACTTGAAATAGTCGTTCGGCACAGCAGTTGAAAAGTTGGATCACCTGACACTAACTGTAGCACATTTTCTAACCCCCTATCTTCTACCACCGATAGTGGTCTACAGAGCAATCCATTTTGCAAGAGAAATTGTAAGTTTGTCTGATGTTGACTTACTAATTTTGCCCTGAAGCCAGTCATTTCATCAAGTTTGGGCTGCCGAGACCTTTTTTGGTACTCGGACTGAGACTGCTAGTGCTAACAGCTCCCACAGTTTCGGTCCTTGCTGTTTTGTATTTAGATGGTACCCTAAGGTTGAAGTGCTTCGGTGGTATGCAAACTCCTTTTTACACAGTTTGCACAAAACCACGCTTTTATCAAGGCTTCTGTCAGGTAGTCTTTTGAAATGAAATTTGCCTTCTCCCAGTCCTAGCAACAGGCTTTCTTCTAATTGTTGCTCTGATGTGAGCATCAGTGTAATCTATACCAGGAAATTGTGCATTAACAAAAGTTCCCCTTTGCTTGGAATGCAAAAGCTGTGTCCAAATTCAGAGGCTGCATCCTCCTGAGGCCGATTACGTCACACAGCGACACGACAAAGGCTGCCCAAATTCGAAGACTCCTCCAAACGCGGCTGACAAATGCGTTCTCTGTTTCCCCACATTTGAAGGATGGGTTGGGTGTATCCTTCATGGCCCAACCTATCCCAGAATTCATAGCGCGGCCCAGCTAATTCCAGTTTTCCACAATGGCGGCAGCTACTTAGTTTTGATATTACTCTTATTACTCTTTCTGGGTCACAAAATAAACTTTTAAGATATTTTCAGGCGAGGATGTAGCTGTGTAAACTTCAAATATCTGCGCGATTTATCAAGATATCACATATTTGCAAAAGTGCTCCGACGTTTTCAGAGATGTCTGTTATCCACCAGCTTGAGGTAATCAGGGAAAGAGACACAGGTGGGGAAAACAAGCAGCGGGGTCAACAGAATCAATTAAGGAGCATGAGGGAAGCAAAACTGAACACAACACACACAGGACAAGAGCCTATCAAAATAAAACAGGAACCTAAGACTGAGACACATCAATGTAACAGGCCAAAGACAAAACTGACAAAACACAAGAGACATCACATAAACATAAACATAGGAGGGCCGGAAAAACTCTAGAACAGCAAAGAATATGCTGAATACAAAATCAGAATGAAAACCACCACAGGACAACTACTTCCTTCACTACTACTTCACAGATTCATATTTACTGTAAGAAATCTTACTTTAGGTTTTTAATTTGTTGCTCAAAGCACTTCAATGTCCAATGTGAATTTAGTCTTCAAGTGCTGTGAAACACACAGATGTAAGATAGTGTGTTCCCAGATATCTAAATATAGAGATTATATTTACCTTTGTAGAAGTCTGACCAGAGACACACTCATTTCAAACAATAGGGGCTGACTTATTAGTCTATTGTTTTATGAAAATATACATTTAAAATTGTATTTTATGAGAGCTTATGCATGAAAATGGCTGTATATACAAAGGAATCCTTTGAAAGAGTTCTGTTAGAGATATTAAAACCACTAGGATTTGTTATTATATCATGCTCCACTGTCAGTGCAAAAAAGTCTGGGCATAGGGAAAAAGTGACCCTTAAGTGCTTATTGAAGTGAAACAGTTCAGGTCTGCGAGGCTACAGAAACAACAACAAAAAACTATTTAAGAAATAAAAATAATCCTATTTTCAAACATTCCTTTGAGATTTTCCTTATTTGCTAAAAAGAAAGCCATCCCTTTTCACTATTCTGCTCATTACTGTCATCATATATTGGCAGGATTGAAACTAACTTTTCCCAATATTACAAAAAAATTGTAATAAGTTACTAGCAATTAAAATATAGATTAATACAATGATACAAAAGAGTAATCTATTTATGTGGATGATTTATATCAAGATGTTTCTAATAAATAAGCCATCTCTATTCAAACAAATCACCAAGCCCAACGAGCCACACAAGAGATTGGCTCTTTGCTGACCAATAGGAGTGCTCAGAGAGCTGGGCAGCTCTCCTGTGGATATAAATCAGAGCTCTAGGTGAAGTCATCTCATCGACAGAATCACTCAGCAATCATGAGGTCTCTGGTCTTCGTTCTGCTCATTGGAGCTGCTTGTGAGTGTGAAGTTTTATCTGAGCAGATTGTCTTCCTCTCTGACTGGCAGATGTTTTTCTTATTAGACTAAAACTTCATCCAACATATCTTTAGCTGCTCGTGACTGCAGCTTCACAATAATTCTAACCAAATACAATGTACTTTGGGCTGGAAATCAAACAGCATAGATGTTTCACTCCTGGTGTAAAAGTGTAGGAGTAAACAGTTTGTTTTGCACTTGTGTTTTCAGTTGCCCTGGAAGACGACAAGATCGTCGGAGGGTTTGAGTGCACACCTTACTCTGAGCCCCATCAGGTATCTCTCAACGTTGGCTACCACTTCTGTGGTGGCTCCCTGGTCAATCAGAACTGGGTTGTGTCTGCTGCTCACTGCTACCAGTCGTAAGTATATTTCAGTAAGATTTTAAATCTTATTTACATAAGTGAGTGATCCACAATTAATATTTGTTGGTAGTTTCTGAGTGTTTGAATCTATTCTTTCTGTTTTTCAAATGTTTCAGTCGTATCCAGGTGCGTCTTGGAGAGCACGACATTTCGGTCAATGAGGGAACTGAGCAGTTCATCGACTCCTCCCGTGTCATCGCCCATCCACAGTATGATTCCTGGAATATTGACAACGACATCATGCTGATCCAGCTGAGCCAACCTGCCACCCTCAACAGTTATGTGCAGCCTGTGCCTCTGCCCAGGAGCTGTGCTCCCGCTGGCACCATGTGCACAGTCTCTGGATGGGGCAACACCATGAGCTCTAGTGAGTAACTTCTGCACGTTAGCAGTTTAAAGTTAAAAATGTTTCATGACATTTGGTTCCATCGGCATGAATCCTTTTTCATCCATACTCTGTTTCAAACATTGTAGCTGCTAATCGGGACAGGCTGCAGTGCCTGAACATCCCCATCCTGTCCTACAGTGACTGTAATAACTCCTACCCTGGCATGATCACTGACTCCATGTTCTGCGCTGGATACCTGGAGGGAGGCAAGGACTCTTGCCAGGTATGTAATAAGTCAAACCTGCAAATGTCCCCTTCTCGAATAGTAAACCTTTCTTAAAATGCCACAAGAGTGGACGACACAAATAATTATTTCTCAATGTCCATCTTGGTTCTTTTACTTTGTTTTCAGGGTGACTCTGGTGGCCCTGTTGTGTGCAACGGTGAGCTGCAGGGTATTGTGTCCTGGGGCTACGGATGTGCTGAGAGGGACCACCCTGGTGTTTATACCAAGGTAAAGCTAAATAATTTCTTGAATGTAAACAGCTATCTTAAACTAAGTTCTCATTGTGGAACTTTCATCATCCCATCATCCTCCTTTTAATAACAAACCTTGATCTGTTTCCTTTCACAGGTCTGCATCTTCAACGACTGGATTCAGCAAACCATGGCCAGCTATTAAGTCTGATCCTTTGACTTCTTTCCTACTCTGCTGCAATTCTTCTATCATTTTAACTCCATTGTTGTTGTTGAGTTCTAAACAACTTGCAGTCAGAATCCACCTAAATCAATAAAGTTATTCACCTTGACTTCCATTTTGTTGCCTTCTGTTTTCCTACAAAACGGTTTTTTGATATTTAAAATAGTAACCCAAACATTTTACAACCATATCCTGGAATTTAGGAAGTAGGAGAAAGGCAGTTACTTTGTACATAAATCATCTGAACTGCTGAAATCTCACCTGTCTTCTCTCTGCTTCAATTTGCCACTGCTGCTGCTGTTTAGAAAGGCATTGATATATGCCCAATAATCTGGGACTGGTAATAACAAATTACATATTTATATATTTTTTGCCAATTATACAACAGTCTATGTATTTTTAAATAGAATTTTGATCTAATTTTGATCAATGACTGTCTCTGAGTTTTTTATTTGGTAAGTTCATGTAATCTGCTTCAAAGCTTTTCTGTGGACATAAGCACGACTGAATCTGAGGCCATCTGGATATAGGGTGGGCTCATTTTAAGGGTCTTTTTACTCCTTTCTAACATGCAATGGCAATTGATTGGCAGAGCCTGTTGCCACTGTCGCAAGACATCATCATCAGTCACTTTTACGGTGTAACTTTGCATGTGGCCAGAGTTTAGAATTAAGACAGAAACCAGCTGTAGTGCATGTACATTCTAGCGAGCACTGCACAGTAATTTATAACAATAACATCTTATTTACAACACTAAACCTACTATTAAACCTATTCCTAATACCTAAACAGTACCTTTTCAAAACTAGGTTAGGAAACTTTATGCAAAAGTATTCTGCATTAATTCAGTTGTTATCTGCTGAAATAATTGTTCATGTGAGGGATAAATCATCATCACTAGTACACTGAATAAACCTATAATCCCTAACCCTATGGTGTCAGAATGTGTGATTTCTGGCTTTTAAAAAATGTTGCCACTGTACTTTTTTGGGGGATTTCACACAGTACATGACATGATCATAAGTCAAAAAGAAATATATGTAGTCATACTGCCTCTGTTTTCCAGATAACTTGATGGATTTTTAAAATATATTTTCATCTTTAAAATTATAATGATTTATTTTAGTAAGAACCTTTTAAAAAAACTAAATTGTGCTTGCAAACATAGGGCGAGCGTCTGGTGGCTGGGCCTTAGTCCATGGGGCCCGGCCGGGCACAACCCAAAAAGGGACATGGGCCCATCTTCCTGCAGGTCCACCACCCGCAGGAGGCACCGTAGGGGTCGGGTGCAATGTGAGTCAGGCGGCTGCCAGGAGAAGAGGCCCTGGCGGACCGATCCCTGGCTACCAAGACTGGCAATTGGGACATGGGATGTTACCTCTCTGGTAGGGAAGGAGCCTGAACTAGTGCATGAGGTTGAGAGGCACCGACTAGATATACCTCTCAATGGGCCATGCATTGAGGTGACTGGAACCAGTTTCCTGGAGAGGGCATGGACTCTGTCTCAGTCTGGAGTTGGCCCTGGTGAGAGGAGTCGGGCTGGGGTGGGTATCTTGTTATCCCCTCGGCTTGCTGCTGGTATGTTGGGGTTTCTGCCAGTGGACGAGAGGGTTTGTTCCCTTCGCCTTTGGTTCAGGGAACGGGTCCTGACTGTCATCTGTGCTTATGTGCCGAGCGGCAGTTTAGAGTACCCAGCTTTCTTGGAGTCCCTGAGTGGGGCACTGGAGAGTGCTCCTCTTGGGAACTCTGTTGTCCTACTGGGAGACTTCAATGCTCACGTGGGCAACAACAGTGAGACCTGGAAGGGCGTGATTTGGAGGAACGGCCTCCCGGATCTGAACCCGAGCGGTGTATGGACTTCTGTGCAAACCACAGTTTGGCCATACCGAACACCATGTTCGAACATAAGAGTGTCCATAAGTGCACATGGCACGAGGACACTCTAGGCCGCAGGTCGATGGTCGATTTTGTAATCGTATCACCAGAACTGAGGCAATATGTTTTGGACACTCGGGTAAAGAGAGGGGCTGAGCTGTCAACTGATCACCACCTGGTGGTGAGATGGATCAGGTGGCGAGGGAGGACGCTGGACAGACCTGGCGTACCCAAACGTACAGGAAGGGTGTGCTGGGATCATCTAGCAGAGGCCCCGGTCCGCGAGATCTTCAACGCACACCTCCGGCAGAGCTTCAACAGCATTCCGAGGGAGACTGGGGACATTGAGTCCAAATGGACCATGTTCAGCACCTCCATTGCTGAAGCCGCTGCACGGAGCTGCGGCCGCAAGGTAGTTGGTGCCTGTCGTGGTGGTAATCCCCGGACCAAATGATGGAAACCTGAGGTGAGGGGAGCCACCAAGCTTATGAAGGAGTCCTACCGTTTAAATGAAAAAATACCCCCCCCAAAGAACACAAAAAAGAAAAAATAATTAAAGTCAAAAACCAAAGAGCCCTAAAATAAAAAAAAGAAAGAATACTTTATACATATAATATTCACCGTCAACTTATTTTTTTCTCATGGCAGCCTCAGTGTCCATTTGTGAATTTAGTTTCTAGGTCATCGGTGCTGAGAAGCTCACAGCTGTGAGATACCGTCCTCCATTCATCCATTTCTCCTGCTTATCCAGTCACAAATATCTAAATATAGAGGTTCTATTTACCTCTATAACCTGATCAAAGCAGTGCGCACTAATTTCTGAGAACATGAGCTAACTTTTTATTTCATGTCTATGTTTTTTTTAAACCAAACTCTAAGTGTATAAGTGTGTTTTGGTACATTGGAAAGCTACACGAGTACAATATACACATTATTAGGATTTTCTCAGATAAAACTGAAACGCTAGAATGCTCTCCAGTTATTAGTTATTAAAATTACCAGTCATTATTGTCATAATATATTGACTGGATTGAAACAATTGGTATCAAACAGTAATGTATTACTCTAAGTGAATGAACAATTATATGTTAATTTATATCAAATTAAAGTTTTCCTGATATTATAAAAAAAATGATAGTCTACCAGGGGCAGGGATAGCTAAATAGGTAGAGTGGTGGCCCCATGATCAGGAGGTCGAGGGTGCGAATCCACTGAGCAAGGTACCGTCCCTACACACTGCTCCCCAGGCAGCCCAATGGCTGCCCACTGCTTCACTGAGTGAATGGGATAAATGCAGAGAGGAATTTCCCCATATACATTGTTATTATTATTAATTAAAATATAGATTGATCTAGTTATACTAAAGAGTAATGTATTTATGTACATAAATTATAGCAAGATTTCAAAAACAAAGGCATTCCAATGTAAATTGGGTCTCCAACCCAACGGCCCACCAAAGAGATTGGCTCCTTGCTGACCAATAGGATTGCTCAGAGAGCTGGGCAGCTCTCCCTGTGGATATAAATCAGAGCTCCAGGTGAAGTCCTCTTATCGACAGGATCACTCAGCAACCATGAGGTCTCTGGTCTTTGTTCTGCTCATTGGAGCTGCTTGTGAGTGTGAAGTTTTAAGGCTTTTTCTCAGATCACACCTTTATTCACCATAGCTTTATTATCTCAAATTAAATATGTTTCTGTGGCCACTCAAATAGGTTTGATTTATGCATTTGACTGGAAATCAAACAGCATAGATGTTTCACTCCTGATGTAAAAGTGTAGGAGTAAACAGTTTGTTTACATTTGTGTTTTCAGTTGCCCTGGAAGACGACAAGATCGTCGGAGGATCTGAGTGCAGACCTTACTCTGAGCCCCATCAGGTGTCTCTCAACATTGGCTACCACACTTGTGGTGGCTCCCTGGTCAATCAGAATTGGGTTGTGTCTGCTGCTCACTGCTACAAAAAGTACGTGTCTTTCAGTAAGATTTTAAATGTTATTTAAGTGAGTGAATCCACGATCCACAATTAATATTTGTTGGTAGTTTCTGAGTGTTTGAATCTATTCTCCTGTTTTTCAAATGTTTTCAGTCGTATCCAGGTGCGTCTTGGAGAGCACGACATTTCGGTCAATGAGGGAACTGAGCAGTTCATCGACTCCTCCCGTGTCATCCGCCATCCAGATTATAATTCCAGGACTATTGACAATGACATCATGCTGATCCAGCTGAGCCAACCTGCCACCCTCAACAGTTATGTGCAGCCTGTGGCTCTGCCCAGTAGCTGTGCTCCCGCTGGCACCATGTGCACAGTCTCTGGATGGGGCAACACCATGAGCTCTAGTGAGTAACTTCTGCACGTTAGCAGTTTAAAGTTAAAAATGTTTCATGACATTTGGTTCCATCAGCAGGAATCCTTTTTCATCTATACTCTGTTTCAAACATTGTAGCTGCTAATCAGGACAGGCTGCAGTGCCTGAACATCCCCATCCTGTCCTACAGTGACTGTAATAACTCCTACCCTGGCATGATCACTGACTCCATGTTCTGCGCTGGATACCTGGAGGGAGGCAAGGACTCTTGCCAGGTATGTAATAAGTCAAACCTGCAAATGTCCCCTTCTCGAATAGTAAACCTTTCTTAAAATGCCACAAGAGTGGATGTATCCCACAATGACAACAACACATTTAATTTATATTTAATTAGATTTAAATAATTATTTCTTTACATGCATCTTTGTTTTTTTTTTCAGGGTGACTCTGGTGGTCCTGTTGTGTGCAAGGGTGAGCTGCAGGGTATTGTGTCCTGGGGCTACGGATGTGCTGAGAGGGACCACCCCGGTGTTTATACCAAGGTAAAGCTAAATATTTTCTTGAATGTCAACAACTATGTGAAAAAAGCTCTCATTGTGGAACTTTCATCATCCCACCATCCTCTTTTTATTGGAGATTATGTATCAGAATTTCAGGAGCAGGACCACGCCTCCAAACACGCTCCTTCCAGCTGTCAACTATAAAGGTTCTCCCAGTTCTGCAAGCTGATCATTTACGTTTACGTGCCCCACCCTCCCTCCCTCCTTGTTCTCCATTCTTCTTCACTTCTATTTAGCACATGGGGATCTGCCAGGCCCAGGAGCCATCGCCAGTCCCCTTCGAGGCCTTCCCCAAACCGCAGCTCAATTCATGTCAAAGCATTCACTTTTACCTACTAAAATGCTGTCAAACCTAAAATGAGGACGTGGGCCCAGCTAGTGAAATAACAAACATTGATCTGTTTCCTTTCACAGGTCTGCATCTTCAACGACTGGATCGAGCAAACCATGGCCAGCTATTAAGTCTGATCCTTCAATCATCACCTTACTCCACTGCATTTAGTTTTTTACCAGTTTAACTCTACTCTGTTGTACAGTTCTGGTGCAGTCAGTTTTCATGTAAATCAATAAAATCATACAGACTGAGCTCTGTTTGTTTTGCCATTTCTTTGCTATTTATACATTTGGCAACAAATATTTAAAAAAGGACATTATGATCATCATCGTATTTACAGTGTAGCAGACAGTTCTTTACAGTACTGACCTTCATGTAAAAGTTTAGACACTAATATTTACTATTGAGTTTCCTTTGATGCATTTTAGTTATTTATTTAGTTAGTTTGATATTTGAAATAAATTGGTCAAATTTGAATCCAAATTATCATTATTACATTAGAATTACAGCACCAAATCCACACTGGCATGTTGTGTAGTTTTGGACCCAAACTCATTTGAGGCAGACAGAAAAACAAAAAGCCGACCTTTTATTTGGTGATTTAAAAAGTCTAAAAAGACAGATTCTGTAATAGGCATAGAACAGAAATCCAATAGCTTGCAGAAAAATTTAGAGGAAGAATAAATGGAAGAAAGGACTATATAGTATAGGGAATGAGGCAAAGTAGAAAACAATGAAGACAAGCAGACAAACAGGAAGTCAAACACACACACACACACACACACACACACACACACACACACACACACACAATGCAAAACAAACAAAAAAACGACACACAAGACAGTTACAAATACAAAAAACTCGACTAACAGACGACAAAAAACAAAATGAAAAAGGTAACAATAACTCAACTTGAAGCAGATAAGCTACAGCAGCAGAAAAAAAAATACTGGGTGTCACACCTGTCAGCTATTAACAGGAACCTGAGGCTACAGTTGACTCTGGCTCACCATAACTGAACACAAGATTATAAAAATGTTGCCTGTTCTGATGAGTTGATTTCTGCTGCAAAATTGAGAATTTGAAGTCAGAATTTGGCACAAACAACATGAAAGCGTGGATCCATTCTGTCTTGTATTAGAGGTTTAACCTGGTGGTGGTGTAATGGTGTGGGGGATTTTCCTGGCACACTTTGAGCCCTTTTGTGCATTTGTTACCATTAAAATCAATTTAGTCTTAGCAAGATGTTGTCAGGGTCCTGGGTCGGAGTGACCCAGGGTGAGCAGTTATGAGTTATATTGTTATATGTATTGTTGATGCTGTTCTGTCCACATTTCCACATAGGCAGGTATGTGTGTGTATATATGTGTTTGGCTGTAGGATGATGTCAAGCACCTGCAGGCCTGGTGGGTGTGGCCCTGCTACGGGGACTGGCCACACCCAAAGCTCCTGCCACACACCTGCTGCTGATCAGGGCTTGTCGGGGGAGCTACTTAAGAGAGTCTTGGAGCTCCCACCAACGTGGGATCATTTCGTGAGACTTCCCGTCAGTTCTCCAGCTGGTCTGTTTGTGAGTGTGAGCTTACCAAGTGAACTGAGGGTGCTAACTACCAGTGATAGGAATAATGGCGTTACAAGTAACGGAGTTACTAACGGCGTTACTTTTTTCAGTAACGAGTAATCTAAGTAATTACTATTCCTATCGTTACAACGCCGTTACAGTTACTAACAAGGAAACGCGGTCCGTTACTATTTTTCAACATACAGACGGTTGAAGCTGTGTTCAGCTTACCGCATCTTATATCAGTTGCAGGGAAGTAGCTGTAAGTAATCTGGATGCTACAGCTTTAAGCAGCTGCGCGCTCCCGCGGACGGTAATCACGATCACTGTCTAGCAGAACACCTGGAGCTCAGGGGGCAAAACAATCACATGAGTGCTGCTGTTTGACTGAGGAAGAATAAAGTAGTCGTGGTAAGTCAATCACACGACCACTTAAAGACAAAGCAACAGGGTGATATATACCAGTTTTAAATTGTGTCGATAGGCCACGTAAAACCACAGTCATGATAAACAAGATATACGCGGCGTTTTTTACTCAATAGTTTCGCCACGTTAGCGCTAGCAAGCACTCTCTGCTTATGAGCAAAAAAACAAAACAAAACGGGAAGTTTTAGGAGTGACAGAGAGAGAGAGAGAGAGCAGAAAGAGAGAGCAGAAAGAGAGAGCAGAAAGAGAGAGAGAGAGAGCAGAAAGAGAGAGAGAGAGAGAGCAGAAAGAGAGAGAGAGAGAGAGAGCAGAAAGAGAGAGAGAGAGAGAGAGCAGAAAGAGAGAGAGAGAGAGAGAGCAGAAAGAGAGAGAGAGAGAGCAGAAAGAGAGAGAGAGAGCAGAAAAAGAGAGAGAGAGAGCAGAAAAAGAGAGAGAGAGAGCAGAAAGAGAGAGAGAGAGCAGAAAAAGAGAGAGAGAGAGCAGAAAAAGAGAGAGAGAGAGCAGAAAGAGAGAGAGAGAGAGCAGAAAGAGAGAGAGAGAGAGCAGAAAGAGAGAGAGAGAGAGCAGAAAAAGAGAGAGAGAGAGAGCAGAAAAAGAGAGAGAGAGAGCAGAAAAAGAGAGAGAGAGAGCAGAAAAAGAGAGCGAGAGAGAGAGAGAGAGCGAGCAGAAAAAGAGAGAGAGCGAGTTTTTGAGATGTGAGATTTGTGACGTTTAGCGTGTTTGGAGTGTGTAGTTAATGTGTTGTCTTGTGTAGTTAGTGTGTAGTGTTGTGGATAGTTTTGTGTTGTGTGTCAGAACAATAAGGCGACTGCTGTCTCCAGGTAGAAACAGCAGTGATACACCTGCTGCTGTCAGACCTGCAGGTATCAGGCTGTGATGTTCTCCTTTGTAGTGGACACAAAATATTTTTTTGGAGTGGCACAAATAATTTGTGTGGCATCACAGCTGATTGTTCTGTAAATAGTTTGAAATGGTTATTAAAAAAATCAAGGTAAATGGATGCAAATAAATTTGTTGTTTGCAAAACTTGTGCATAGGATTTTAAAATTGACAATTAATATTTGCATTTGAAGTTATGAAATATGATTCATTAAACATGTTTATGGTTGTTACAGTAAAAATATAACTTTTTCTACTCTGATTGTATGGTTTTTGTCTGTTTAAGATCAATTCTGGTTATACAGTATGACAAAATGAGAACATAACTGTAAATTCAGGCATGTGAGGTTGTGCTAAAAAGAATGATACCAAACAAGGCAAAGTAAATAGTTTTTAAAGGTAAAATGTGGAGGGAAAATCAAGAGCAGTAAAAAAATGGCCAATTATACCCTGGACCCCAGAGGGTTAAACATTCTTTGTTTTTTGTTTTTGTTTTTTTAGGTAACGCAATAGTTACTTTTCCAAGTAATGAATTACTTTTAGAATATTGTAACTCAGTTACTAACTCAGTTACTTTTTTTGAAGAAGTAACTAGTAACTATAATTGAATTACTTTTTCAAAGTAACTTACCCAACACTGCTAACTACTGCCTCTATTTTCCCAGGAAGGATTGCTGGACGAGAGGGCAGCAGACACATGAGCACAAACACTGGGAGAAGACACGGAGTGGAAGTCGGGAGCACACGGGGATGTATTATTGCTGTGTATCAGTTCCATCACTGTAAATAAACGCACTGCTTGTACATAGAGCACCGCGCCTGGGTCCTCCTTCCCCACACCCCCCACGGTTTGCCATGCCAAACCGTGACAGATGTAACTAATGAAGTGGCTGGAATTCTAAACTTAGGAGTCCAGAGTCAAAAACATAACCAGTCAAATGGACCATGACACCGTGTTTCACAAATTTAACGTTTGCATACAGTTAAAAGGTTTCTCCCTCTTCTTAAACACACAGAGGCATCTAAATGCTGATTTCACACTTTTTTCACACTCTTTTTTTCTTCACATTTTTAAAATTTGTTCTAAAACCCTCTTAGTATTTTAGTAAATATGCCAAGAACTTCATCTGCAATATAGAGTCAGATTCTCACACATCATTAAAGGATGAATGTTTGCTTTGGTTGTTGCACATTAATGATTCCATTTCATTTTCCTGCGTTTGAATTGTGAATGAGTTAATTATAAATGAATATGCAAAATGATTTTTAAAAAGGACTTTGAATTTTACATTCTGCCATTAATTTACTAATCAGTCTTCGTCTCATATTCCATTTAATCTTCTCATGTCTGTGACACCACAATCCTGGAAAGAGCACTCATTTCTGTGAAGAGCGCATTAGAAATATTCCTGTACAACTGTCCACTGGTTTTGGAGTGATGGTGTGTCTGATCTGACACAATCATCAACTCAACACAAGTGAATGATGGCTGTCTATTTTCTGCTTCTGCTGACCTTTCATAGACAAAAAAAATAGATGAATTGTGTCAAACAAGCCAGTTTAAAAAGTAGAGTTAACTACAGTGCTTGTTTTTTTTTTTGTTTTTTTTTTAACCTTCAGGTACTTTTCTTTTGATGCCTTTAGACCATCAATAAAAAACCTTTAATAGCAGCACATGTTGCCTCAGTTCTTTAGAAATTACAAATCATTTTGTAATTTTCAACCCAGCATTTTGAGTTTATTTAGTATTTTTGATTTCTTATGTTATATTGGAAATATGTTAAGTTCTTGTTGTGTTATTAGTTAGGATTTAGTTGAGTTTTTTTCTAGTTTTTCATCTATGTTTCTTGATTTATACGTTTTTTCCTGTCATCTATGCAGTCTGTCTTGACATCAGTGTTTTGTTGTCAATTGTCAAGCTCGTGTTGTCATGTCTACATCTTGTTTCCTTTTTTTTTTTTTTTTTTTTTTTTTTTTTGAAAAGTCTGGTGTTTTGATGTTCAAAGTGTTTCATTTTAATTTCACCTGTGGTGCCATGTTCATTTGTGTCAACTGTGCTTCCCCAGGTATTTCCACTTCCCTCATTTTCGCTCTGTGTTTTTAAGTCATCTGTCTTCCTCTGTTCTTTGTCGGGTCATTTGTTTGTCTTATTGTCAGGTCATGTCATGCCAGGTCACGTCACAGAGTTTTCGCTCATACTCATGCTCATGTTTAAATTTTTTCACGTTTATGTTTTGCATGTTCCCGTTCAGTTTCATGTTCTTGTCTCTTGCTGTTGTTTTATAGCTGGTTTAGTTCTTTCCTAGTTTAGATTTTAGTTTAGTTTCACCCTTGTTTCACTTTGCCTTGTTTTTTTGTTTTTGGACATCAGCCTTCTGTGTCTGCTTTTGGGTCCGCTCCATAAACACACCGGTGTACCCCGCCATGACAGGATATAGTGATGTACTGATCTACTCATGGCTTTTCTGCACCTTATATCTAACTCTGATCATTAATTGCTTTTTTCTTTTCTTTCTATTTTAATATATATCTACTTTGTTAAGCAGTGTTTATAGTATACATTGGCATGTTTTTTTTAATATAGTATATAACAATCATGTAAATAAGTTTGTTTTTTATGCTTTTTAGGCAACAAATACTTTTTTCAAAGGTCCATGTTTTGGAAAAAAAAAAAAAACGTTGGAAAAATGCCTTATATCTTCAACTGCAGGTCTTCATGAAATCTCCTTGTGTGTTTCTGCCACCAGATCTTCTGTTGAAGTAAGCACTTTTTATAAAATTTTTGATCTTACGTGCTGCACAATAATATTCAATATTTAGTATTTACTGTTATATTCACATAGATTATCGCGATGATGTTGTTTATTATATTGCTGTCTTTTTTTGCTTGTTTTCTCTTTTTCTTTCTCAACAGGTGATCCAGGTGATTGATATATGTATTTTTTGTCTGTTTGTTTTTTTGTTTTTTGCCCATTTGGTAAAGTAAATTTGTTGGGAATCTTTTTTGGCCTTTAGACAATAATTCTAATGGCAAAAGAACCAAATGGGACGGGGAGAGTAAACTTCTGACAAAACCGCATCAAAAACGTGCATAAATAAGTTGAATATTAAAACTGTTTCCATTGTTGAATAAAGCAACTTTATGTGTTGAGTTTTGCAACAATCATTCAGTGATGATTGTAAAAGGGTAGCCACACTCTGACACAATAATTAAAACTTTTGAATATGAGACATTACAGAAATGTCTTATAGTAAGACATTTGCCAAAGTGGCAGTAACATTAAAAATAAATACAAACATATTGATGCAGAATAGCTGATTTTATTTATTGTGCCCTCAGATTGTTTTTTCCTTGTGACTCTGTCTTAGCCTGCTGCTTTTCTTTCTGACACTACCCACAACCACCTCCGTTCTCTGTCTCCTTCAATTTCAATCTCTCTGTTTTCCCTTCGCTCATGAAGTTCTAGAGATGACAGTTTAGCTGTATCGGGAAATAGTGTCATTGATCCAGGAAACCAGAGAGCAGACTTTGGTGTAGACACCTGGAAGGTTGGGCTCAGCACAGCCCACGCCCCAAGAGATGATTCCCTGCAGCTCCCCATTACACACCAGAGGGCCACCAGAGTCACCCTGAGCAGGGGAGAGGAAGCGTAAGAAGAGAGCAGGGTTTGTTCATCATCTCATCTCATTAAGGTTTACTAATGAGTATACTATTCAATGGTATACTATTCAAGTAACTGAGTAAAAATACCTGACAAGCATCCTTGCCCCCGTCCAGGTATCCAGCACACATCATGCTCTCAGTAATCCTGCCAGGGTAGGAGTTCTCACAGTCGATGTCAGACAGAATTGGGACTTCTACACAATGTAGCTCATATGAAAATTCTGCAGTTGAGAGAAAGGAGAGGGGATTGTTATTTTTTCTAAAGTATTCAGAGCATCTGTATGCGTCACAACCACATCATGCTTGCATGCCAACAATAACTGGCTTCTGAAACTGGTGTAAAATAGGTGCTCTGCATTAATTAAAGGGGGTTTAGAGTCATCACATTAAGCCAAAAACAAGCTTTCTACAGAAAAGATTTCTTAATTATTGAAGACTTTTGTTCAAATGTCTTCATATCTATGAAACGTTTTAACTATATTTTTTAAATTTACCAAGGTTTGTGAGAACATTCTTAATATGTTGCCAAAAGCAAGTCCATTTTTCAAAACCTTTTTTTGTCAAAATCAGGTGGGCCTTACCTTGACCAGGGAATGTCTGCCCCCATCCAGATGCTGTGCACATATCCCCGGGTGTGGGACAGGCTTTGGGTAAAGCAATAGGCTTGACGTACTCGTTCACAGTAACAGGGTATTTCAGTTTCATCAGCATGATGTCATAGTCTAGGGTGAAGTAATCAAAACTCTCATGTGTGTAGATGTCGTCAATTGGCATATACTGCTCTGTGCCCTCAGTATACCAGATTGTATGTTCACCCACAATGGCAACATGGGTAGAGGGTCTGAAAAGCAAGCAACAATTAAATTATTACAGTTCTCTTAGACACACATAGCAAGAATTTTAAGATACAAGAAGTCGGTACAAACATTTTCCAGCAGTGGGCAGCAGAAATGACCCACTGGTTGTTAATGAGAGCACCGCCGCAAAAGTGATAGCCCTCACTGAGGGATACTTGCCAGGGTTGAGAATGAGCTGGACACTCGTAACCCCCCACAATCTTGTCATCCAAAGGGACTGCAGCTGTAATATGAAGGAAATACAACAAAGTTCTACTCATCAAAGTTAAAAGTCTGTGTTATCTTTGAGCATGATGCAAATAGTCTTTACCTGCAGTGCCCAGGATCATGAAAACAATCAGGCCAATCATCTTTTAGCTTGCTCAAGAGCAGACTGGATGCAACTGCCCTGTTATTCACCATATTTATACATCAGCTTCTCTGTGACCTTCCATCCACCCCTCGCCCTGGACACCTTCATTTTTCCATCCACCTACAAACCTGCCCACTAAAGTCAACAACATATCCCTTTAAAAAAAACACAACTTTGTCTTATTTTTGACAGTCTTATTTGCATACCTTCAATTTATGTTGGTGACAGGTGCAGAAATGATCCCCTTTTTTTTTTAGCAACTACCAACTACTGTGTTTGTAGATACTGACATAATTCAGGAAAAACAAACAAACAAAAACAAACAAACAATATAGGACTACTTTTATTTTCCTGCTCCTGAGAGCACAGATGGTTTCTTTCTCACTTCATTTGGCTTTTATACAAACATGACCAAAAGCAGACCCAAACATTGACACATTTGAGCATTTTCTATATTTTTCAAACAAAACTATCATTCATAAAATGTTTTGACAGCAATCATTACTGTAATTTGATGTTTTCTTCTTAGAAAATAAAAGCCATTTCTCCAGCACAACTTTATATATATTGTATATTCTGCACAAAATATTGTTTAGAATTTTTTTTTCTTGAAGAAAGGACAAATCTTTCATATCTGACTTTAGTGTCCAAGTAACAGATGTCGACATGTACACACAGACTAGTTTTAGCAATTAGAGGGTTAATTAATTTAAATTTATACGATAATAAAAATGCCAGCATTTAATTTTTATATTTGGGGTTCCTGAGTCTTAAAATTTGCTTTATACAATATTGCACATCATTACTGTCAGTAAGAATTTACAGGAAAGCTTCCATACGAAAGTTCAGGCTGTGAATGAAATACGGACTTTCAAGCTCAAGAAGTCTAAAGGACATTGCACACACACACACGCACACACACACGCACACACACCAAGGCCATTCACTCAATCACTCACACATACCCACCTGCTAACGACACAAGACCTGTAGCTTGCCAACAATGAGTGACCTATAAGAGAAGCTTAAACAGGTGTTAAATGTGGGGAGATAAGCGAATTGGATGAACACTTAGCACCAAGCGGTAAGAACAGAATGTAGAGATACAGATGGGGTCAACAAAACCAGGCAAGAGAGGAGGGGCAGGAATAGTTGGAGCACACAGACTATTGCAATATGAGTCAGAATGTGCCTAGGTGTCTTCTGGGCATTCGCCAGACACCACAAGACTGCTGACTCTGCTGCTGATGGTTGGATTTGCTGGTAAAAATACAGAGATACACACATACGTACTGTATGTAATGACACAGATTTGAAATGAAATTCACTTCAACTATTGTGCGACAGTGGCAGTTACTTGGAAAGATGGCAGGAGTGTGAACATCACCATACATGGCCTCACTGAACTATGACTACCACATCAGTGATGGTGTGCTCATCAGCAAGCAGCGGGTGCTCTCTGTTGCCCACTGTTGGTACAAGTAAGTACTCAGTGTTGGAAACATGAGTTTGTGCATTACTTACTTTATTAAAAAAATAGATAAACTAAACTCTGTCATATTGGTGTATGACAGATTATTGGATCTTAGATAATCTGTTTTAAGGATTTCGTTTTTCTTGTTTAATCTGCCTGTACAAAGAAGCTGAAGAATGAGATCATCATCTGGCTCCCTCAGTGAGTGAAAGAAAGGATCGGCCCTGTCTGCGATTTACTTTTACACGACACAGTTTAATATTTCCATTCACTGATGAAATACTTCAGACAAACAGCTGAGGCTTATTTTATATTTCTGTGTGTGCAGGTACGACTATCAGACTCTAGATTACGACATCACACTGGCCAAACTCTACCAGCCCTCGGAGGTGATTGAGGCTGCTGTACCGATCCAATCGTCCACATGCTGGGCAAAAAAACTAATAAATGAAACTTCTTAGTATACACACATTTTTGATTGGTCTGTTCGTATTTAATGGGAAAAAAAAACATCAAATAAAACTTGAAGACCAAAAATGCATCAGTTACAGGTTACTGCATTTACAATCAGTTACAGATGTATACAAAGCTCCTTTCAAAAATGCACTCCTTCACATTATTCTGACCGCCTTTTAATGTATCACTGAATAAATTAAATTCAGCATTTATCATTTCCTGTACAGTTTTGATGGTAATCTTTCTACGTCAGATATAGTAACACTTACATATCACTTTCAATATAGCTCACGTCTGAACTGCCTGAAGTCACACAAACTGTGCATGTTTCTCATGCATCTTTCCGAGTTACTCTGTTCACTAGAGAATGACCTAAACAGCAATAACCTGTACATAATAACGCTCTCTCATATTCTTAGATTGAAATGTTCCTCTGTGATGCATCTTTGCTCTTGCCCTTCCAGAGAAAGGGTCTTTCTGTGAGTCTGTCTTGGAGGTACATGATACAGCTTGCTTAGCAATATCCTGCAGCACCTTAACACTCACACATACTCAAAGACCCTTATTTTGAGTGACGGGGAGAGAGAGAAATAAATGTTCAAAAAGTCTGGTTAAAATACACATGCAGCATGTCTTCTGCATGTAGGTCAAATATCATATCTGAAGAAATTGTGAAACACTTTTATGTAAAACTGAATGACTGTAATGTTATTTATCTGCTGTTTTCAAAGGGTTACAACTGCTTTATCAATATAGAGGCCCTTCTCTACTCTTATAACATTTACAAGAACAAACTTATGTTACAGATTAAAGAAAGAGGTAGCGTTTTTCTATTATTTAATAAAAATCACATTGCCAATTATTAAGCCTCTCCTTAATTTCTGTTTCAGAGTGTCAGTAAATACTTTAACTCCAAAGAAGATCTAATGTGACACTATATTTAGGAATTAGTACTGAACCTACCGTGTTGCTAATGGCAGTGCAATTATCAAACAGTAGGAGGCCACAGTGGGCAATTTTTCTGTTAGTCCCAAACACTCCACTCATTTTCAGCAGTGCAGCATGCACATGGTAGTTTGCAGCATTAAATATTATTTTTTACATTCAACAAAGGCTGATTTCTTGGATGAAATTAAGTCTATTGACTCCACGTGTTGTTTGTCACTCAGGATGACATTGTTCTCTTCATCTCTCCCTGAGCGTACTTGTCTTTTCTGAGCCCTGGTCTGCTCATCTCCTTTTCCTTATGTCTTCTCTCCACTACAGGGATGTTGGGTCCAAGCCAGGGTGCTCCACCTACACACAATCAAACAGAGATTTCACGTGAAATGCACAATATTCACAAGAAGTCTAGCGGGTTAAGGTGACTTACGTTATTCATGTAAGTGTATAGAATCTCATCTCCAACTTCTGATAAAATACTAAAACAATAACACCTAAACCTAATAAATAAGAGCACCTAAGGTGAATTCAAAACAAATCAATTTCACAGTTTTGACCTGAGAAAAATGATCTCGGTGCTACCATTATTATGCTAATATACTGCAATGCGTCAAAAATGAAACTATTTTTAACAGTATGAGTTCAATTTTCTAATTTCCTGTCATGACAAGGTGAACATGTCTGAGATGTAGAATAAAAATCATAAAGAAGAGCAAGTAAAGCTTATTAAGCAAACAACTATATCCCATTCAAGACCTGAAGAGGCCTATTTTTCTCTGCAGTGCAGCTGTGTGTCTTTCATGTGTTTTACATTTTTAAATCCTAATGAGAAACACCCATAAAAAACCATGTGGTTCAAAGCCTTGAATGATTTCAGTATGTTTCTAACTGTTTTCCAGTCTTGTGCATCAGGTGAAATTTCTTTAGTTCGTTTTAAGATGGAAGGTCCTCTGCATGTTTGCTCGCATTACTGTATGTACACGAAAGAAGGTTGTAACAACTATGACTTACTGTCGACAGCTTTCTGAGAGGGGGAAGGAAAGTTTGCTTCTCTGAGGTGTTCCACGCTGTTTTGCAAACACATAAACATACCAGTAAATTTACTGCTTTACATGAACCATCCTGTCTTTATGATTACTAACTGCACTACATGCATAGATACAAAATTGTATTAAAAAAAATACTCTTTTATTGCTGTGAAATTTAAGTGGAGACAGGAGTCAATCACCTGTGAGAGAAAGGGCGTGGTCTCAGCTCACCAGCGTATTCCTCTTCCCTGCCGCGTAAACCCTCCGTTTGGCAACTAAATAAAGACAGAAAAATATATATTATCACCTGAGTTGTTTTTTAAAAAAAAAATTTGATAAATCATTGTGTAAATAATGTATTTTCCATCAACCTAAGCTAATGATCCTAGATAGAACAACCATCAAGAATAACCTAACAAGCAAAAACAGAAACATTTGGAAAACAGAAACATTTGGATTTTTAAAAATTACCTCGGCTCTAACGCGTAGTTATAAAGCACAGAAACATTTTAATTATTTTAATAGTCTCAATATCTGTATCTAGAATTCAGTAACTTAAGATTAATATGAATCTTCAGGTTTGCAGGTTGCCTAACCATTTTTAATCATTTTATTATTCCTCCAAATAAATATTATTTGCCAAATAACAATGAATTCTTCCTTTCCAAAACAAAATGAGAAAGTAACATTAAAACCTGTGTAGTTTGTCAAATTAGTTCATCAAAGCCATCAGTTGTCACAGAAGCAGCTTTTTACTTCTCTGAAAGAAGACTACCAGGTGACTATAAATAAAGCTAGAATGTCATGGATCTTAACTGAGAAGCAGGAAAATACTCTTTCTAGCATACAAGGAGAGAACCTTGATGTAATACTACTGCAATCTCACCCGCAAGGTTATTAAAGTAAACTAAAATCAAACTAAGAACTAAAACTAGGTGTGAAAAAACATTGTAAAACATTGTGACATTGTAAAAAAAAAATAATAATAAAGAAAATTAAGGTAGAAATATAAAGGTAATATCTTTAGTTTTAGTATCTCTTAGGTTGGTAAAAATGTTATTAAAACTTGCCTGGTGAGGCAATTTGCAATAAATGATTGGACATGGTTTGTAAGACTACTACTTTCCACTACTTTAAAAAAAAGTTTTTATTGTAATACGTATAATGATTTTCCTAAATCTTGATTTTGACATATTCCCTCCATTTAATAATTATGAGACTAAAGACATAAAGAGACTAAAAAAAACTAAACTAAAACTTAACATTTTTTTGTTTTCAAACAATAAAAACTCAACCAAAACTTGACGATCCACTCTGGACACTGATAGAAACTAACCTGAACTAAAAAAGAAATGGAATGAAAATAAAAACTAATTACAAAATACAAAACTATAACAACTCTGCTCACCTGTTTGTCTGTTTTCTGTACCTTTGCGTTTCACTGCTACTTTGAGGCTGCAGGAGAGAACAAACACAGTGACTGTACAGGCGTCGGCTATTGCGCATATGCACACGGCAGTTGGTTAATCTTTTCATTACGGTGCATGAATTAACAATTTTTTTTTAAAGTTTAGTCTCTTGGAGAACAGGACAAATGCAACATCTCACATTTTCAAGCTGCCATAACCAAGAAGAATATGCAACTAACCTGAATGCGAGCAAGAACTTACCGAATAAGAGTTGGAGTGTTTGGGCAATGTCTTAATTTCAGACGTCTGAGACTGGACGGAGGGAGAGGGACAGCGTGGCATTGTATTATTTTTAGGGGGTAAAGGTGGAGCGCTAATGTGAGAGCTGGGAACCTGGAAGTCCAAACTGGAAAACTGTAAAATAAATAAATAAATAAATAAATAAAAATGATAATAAATAAAAACATATCACTCAATAGAGAGAATTTCTTTTAAAGTGGCAGAAATGCGAATGAGGATGCATGGTGCACACAAGGTACCTGGATTTTACTGTATAACTACTATTTAAACACAGAACTACAAATGTCTATTTGTAGAGTCAAAAAGATGTGAAGGTGGTTTTATGAATCTATACTTGGGCAATGTTGCTTTCAAGTAATGTGACTATATATAGCATCCTATAACTAGTATTGACATTAAGCAGAAGGTACATTGCAGTCTAATGAGTTTGCATGTACTTATTTTATTAACCAAAGATTAATGACAAATTTAATTTTGTCCAAACGCTGACGCTGAATGAAAACTAAATGACAAAGTTGACCTGATACATGCAAACAATTATTTTCTCTTAACCCGATGGCAGGCCATACTATGGCTGTTGATGGCAGACCAAAAACTCAATTTGCTAGCACAGCACAGCTAAAATTAAACAACATGGAACACAGAAATGTATTTACACACCTTCCTCAGGGCAGCTATTTCCTTTACCACTTCTTCAATATCCTCATGATCCTCTTCGTCGTCGTCATCATCGCCCTCCTCCACCAGCACCTGATCGCTGACTGGCACGTACGGCTCCAGGAGGATGGACTCTGTTCCTCTGATGTCGCAGCGGCAGTATGGGCAGGTTTGGCCAGCTGACTTCTGCTAGATGAATATCAACAACCCATCATGGGCAGAGGAAAAGAGAACGTTCACGTGAATGTGAAGAAACACCCATTCTCTTCAGCAGATTAATATCTTTTAAATTGTACAGTATGTAGTGGAATATGTTGAACATGTCTTCAAAGACAAAGGCCTCTGGCTGTTTGAAAGATAAAGAAAGTGGAAAATACCACGTTCAACAGACACTGTAGATTGTGGTTTTCCACCTCAAGATAAAAGGGAATCGTTGTAACATTCTGCTTTTGCTTCCGCTACTATAGCACAGAGCCTTTGTGTTTTTCCAGGTTTTGATGTGACTTCGATTTGTTTATATGATTATACAGACTGCTCGCCATACTATGGTATCTATTTTTGTACGCTGGTACGTCTCTAGTTTTAACAGTGATTAATGTTTACAGGGAACCTCTCTACAAAATAGTTCTTTTCATTACATTAGTTCAAACATATGTTAAATCTAACTGCCCGGAAGTCTTTTGTTGTGTCAGATGATCGTCATTAAAATCCCTACTTACAAATTTTTCAAAAAAGAAATAAGACATAGATTTCACTATAGCTGTGTGTATGACTGACAGAAACACCTTTAACCTCTCATGAACAGTATGCCAAGATAATGGTTTATGCATCTTGCACACAGTTGTACAGAAGGAGCAATGCATACTCAGCAGGAGTTTTTTTTCTAGATGTTTATCAGCAGCTCATGGCCAAATTATTGGGCCGTACTCCAGATATGACAGAACGAATGAGTTAGCAACATGGAACAGGACGGAAATGAGAGGATATGTAGGACATTTCCTTGAAACAGTGATGCTGTTTGCCATCTTGGAGATAACATAATCGATATGATGAGACCAAGATAAAGAGACGTCTGACTTAAAAACTTCATGTTTAAGTTTCCAAACAACAAATCAATCGAGATCCTATCAATAAAAAAATTCAGGGCCACTGTAAAAGCATTCCTACTACAGAAATATGATGCATGTAGTCTATAAATGTTCTATTTCAAACTCTTACTAAATTTAACATACACGTTCTGATATTTGGTATGCTGCTGCAGTGCAGATTTTGTTTTTGGGTTATGTTCCTTACACCTTAGATGTCTATGTAAAGTAAACTTACTGTTAAAAAGAAAGTTTGCTTAACCTTAATCTCATAAAACTTACAACTTTTCCGTTGTGGTGTGGCATCCATGAAGCTTTTTGAATTTTCTTTTCAAGTTAGTCTCTTTTTCTCTCTCTCCCTTTCTCTGCCTTTCTCCTTCTCACATTACATGCGCACACTTTTTCTCATAGTGAATGTAACCGATACAGCTTCAGGAGGATGTGAGGCTAAGCTCACACAGGAAGTCCTGAGCCAAATGTCAGGACATGTTGCTCTGCACCTTCAAAAAAACAAACAAAACAAAACACCTACTGAATAGGTGGAGGGCTACTAGCTGGGATTGTCTGAGTAAAAGAACTAGCCAGAGACCATGAAGCTATAATTTGACAGCTGCAGCTTTAATTCTGATTGGACGTCTTCTTTGTCACTCTGCAACTTGAAAGAGGAAGCAGGAAGTTGGGGAAGCCCCCCTGGAAGAGCACAAACGAAGTGCATACAGGACATGCTGTACGCATGATGACTGAATTTTCTTTGGCTGAGAAATTTCTGTCATCTAAAGAGGTCAAATGTAAAGTGTATTGAAACATCAATATCACATGATATTCTGTACATTGTCCTCAGATTTTCACATTTATATTATAGTGAATAGGCTATGAGCTTTGTATTATCTCTATTATATACAAATAAATAATGGTGACATTATGAGAGGATGATTCTTGAGTGTCATGCCTTGGATATCAAGCTATAAAATCTAATAGGTAATCTAAAAATAGCTCAACAGAGAGCATATTACAGGTGCTTTATAAGCATTGGTGCACTCGATATTGCCTAAGCTTGACTATAATTTTTCATGTAAACAAAAAAAAAAAAGAAAAAAAGAAAAGTGGAAGAGGAAAATCGCTGCCGTGTAGAAGTGTGATAATTCCATATTATTTTTTGGAGATAATATATGAATACTGGGGAAAAAAATAAATCAAAGTAGTTTTTCAGAGTTAAAATAACTTCTTGCCAATCCTACATTTTAATAAAGTGTTTGCATGAGAAATCTTTTTTTTGCACCAACCCCAAACCACATTCAAATAACCCGCATTGTTACAGTACAGCAGGACTGCAACCAACAACCAACCCGTGGCCTAAAAAACTATATCTAGTTCAGCCAGCCCAGACTGTTTCACCCCAATGAACACACAACAACGGTTACAGTAACTGTCTGTGTCCCTTTTACGTCTCTGTATGAGCGGGATATATTTGAACATGCGTCTGTGAATTTGAATGGATTTAAATAGGTTACAGATTTGAAACTTTGAGTCCGTGGATGAGGATTCATACCTGCCAGCCTGTGAGGCAGATTTGGCACAGGAGATGGCCACAGGGCTGAATCCGGGTGTCTTTATCCCTCTCTGTGCAGATCTTACATAGCTGGTAGGTGCTGCCGATCTCACAGTAAAGCTCATACTGTTCCTGTTTGGTGGTTGTATTTAGTCAGAGAGACAAGACAACATCTCAGGATATTATCTGTTTTGTCTTGGCAAAGGTTCAAGATGCTGCAGTTAGTGCACTTTAAATAGATAATGATGTATAAATTGCAGCCACTCACTTCTGTAACTTTAACTTTTCCTCTGCTGGCTGGTTCACACAAGCTTTTCAAGTCAGGGTTCACATCCCGGCCATCTGGGTACAAGTAGCTGCAGGCACAGAAAAGCACAGAGCTTAGAGAAAAAACACATAAACAAAAGACGAGTAAATCAGAGAAATGTACATGTTTTTCCTAACCAGCCCTGATTGAAGCCTTGAATCAGAGCTTGGTAGAGAGGTATGTCCTCCGGGATAGTCTGGATGATGGCACCATCAAATGTCACGTGGCCAATAGCCCACTCCCCCATTTTTGTACAGCTCAGACGAAAGATATAGCTGGGAGGAAAAGGAAAACATGTAGCTCACGCAGAAAATGAAAAATAACCACATTAAGAGACATTGAGGTTGTCCAGAAATATCAGCAGAAGATTTTACACAATTTTCAAATGGTGTTATGCAAATTAAATTCCTCTCATTCTTAGCTATAATAACAATAAAAAATTTGCACTGCATGATACTTTTGGCCATGGCTAATGTTTGTTTGCAGAAACATTTCTTGAATAAACCCCCAGAAAACTAAAGGTATAATATTGGAGCAATAAATGAAAACCTTCTCTTATTTATATATATATTTAGAATCTTGAGACCTTTTTCATATTTTTTGAATATTTTCTGAGTGATGCATGAATCCTCACCTCCCAGGTCTGTGCAGGTAGTGTTCCAGACGAGCTATAACCTGGTCATAGGTGAGGAAGGCCATGTAGCCTGGATGAGTCACGGCCAGCTGGTTCCAGTTCATTAAAAGAGTCCTCCACGGCTAAAAGAGATGAGGGAAGAGGATTTGATCTTGGGTACTGCATGCCTTAATCGTTTGCAGTGCCTTGTTAGTGACACTGTCCGTTCATCTCCTCTAAAAGGACAACTGATCTGTTTAGTGTTTGGATTTGTTCTCATTGAACAAACATGAGCTTTAGTGGTGCTGTTGTGTTTAGAACTCACAGTTTTCTTATTTCATCTATCGTGTGAAGCTACAGTAACTAGCTACTGGTAACAAACCATTCTCCGACAAGCAAAAATGCAAATAGACATATTTCCTACACCATCTGGTTCTTAAAGTAACAAAACTTTCACCTTACCTGAAACAGTCGTGTGAAAACATCAAACTCAAACACAGAGATGTGATCGTTGCAAGTTAAGTCAATGGTTGACTTCAGAGCCATAGATTCCATCCCTTCCTCAAATGGATGTACATTTCTCAGATGTTCTTTAAAGGTATTCCACTGCAGTATACACCTGTCAGAACACATGCTTAACGTTTGGTAGATGTAAACATACACATAAGACGATGTTAAGAAATGTTTCAATACTAACTTGTCGCCAAATGACTCCCTCCAAAAGTCCTCAGCTGCAGATAACGCCACCCTGTATTTGTCACCCTGAAAACATCCTCCTGGAAAAAAGGCCTTCAGCTCCCACAGCATGTGACTGAACAACAAAGTCAGCTTGGTCAAATTCCTCCTGAGAATGAAAGACGTCACAGACTTTAAGCTCTGGCTGCAGAAACTTGCTCTGAATGGCATTTATATTTTTGCTCCCCAGTATTTGAGTAATCATGCAATACAATCTTCTTCTAGGCAGAAACCCTTGTGTTTGTGAATCTCAAGTATACACAGTGTTCCTATTTAAAATGAGTTTTCCTAATGCTTTATGTAGTTGCATTAAGTACCAATAGATATCTGAACTTTTAGCACTGGTGCACAAATATAGGCACTCTTATATACTACCTTTCTGTTTCAGTTGCAAGAAATACAGACACTTTCCATAGATACAAACACACAAACAGAATCAAACACACTCGACAGGTAGTCCACCTTGCAAACAGGATGCTGCCTGCTGCATGCTTGTCTGTAAATACCACAAAATGTTCCATTGGCCAGTGTGTCACTTTAGGCCAGTCTCAATAGTCTTCCCAGGCACTTCAAAGGTTTTCTATAAATATAATTGATATTTTTGATAGTTTGATTTTTATGCTACATATATTTATAACTTTTAGTTTAGTTAAAAAAACCTCTGTCTTTTTGCTAGAAGCAACTTGGTGCAACTCTCAAATGGGAGTATATTAAAAAAAATAACAACAACAACAACAGCAATAACACCTCCCCACCACATACACACACATACACATGTTACATTCAAGCATGCCATGTGTAGTGTTAACAAGTAAGGGTCTGTCCTTCATGTGTTTTATGCAGCACAACATGTATAAAAATGTGTTAAAAAGCTAGTGCATGTACTACTGCTGAACTTTGAAAACACAGAAGCTACAGACATTTAGATATGCTTTCAGTTTTTACACGTGGACATCTGTAGTTCTGTTTACTTTATTTACTTTACAATAAATACAATGAACAAGTAGAGGAGGCCTTTAATTTATGTTTCCATATTTATTGTCTATATTGACTAAAAAGCACTACTGTCTGCTTCAGCTCTCTGTGCACTAATCCCAATCAATAATTAGAGTATTTAAACTTACTAAGGAAACTAAATTTCGTAACACAAAGTATTTCCTCTTTTTTAACACTTTTATGATGCAACTCTGGAGGCAATCATAACTGTTGAAATATTTAAAATTCTTTAGAAATCTGCTATTGTGGAAAGTGGTTATAGACTTTCCACCTCAATGAGAAAAAGAAAACCCTCTATGGTGTTAAATAGAGTACTCAAGAGTAATAGTAGAGGAGGAGGCGGGAGGAAATGTGTAAGCCACATCTCTCACTCTGGCTGGGCCTTTGTACTTAAAAATATCATTCAAAAGACAGAAACAATGGACTGAAATTAACCATAAACACATCAGCTAACATTAGGGGAAGCGCTTTAATTCCTTTTATTATGAGATATTATAATTTGCATTATAGTAATTTGGTGTCATTTGTAGCTGAACATTGTTGGCATGTTCCTCACCAGCTTGAGCTTGACCTCAAACAGTTTGATGTGAAGTTCCTTGTTACTGTTGCTTTCTTTCTTTTTTTTTTACATCATGCAGCAAAACAGAATTACTTCAAGTGATCTCTGGGTCAGTAGCCACATTTGAACTCTGCCAGCACCAAACAAGATGTTCCGTGGTGCAAGATTTCAGATTTAATTGACAGGTATGTAAGTGAAAGAGAGCCGCTTGCATCGAACACTATGGGAATATTTCTCAAATTTGAAACAATTCTGCATGTTAATATTGAGAATCATAATCATATAGCTATTATCAGTGTTTCTTTCTTTTTTTTCAAAGAATACAGATTCGTGTTTAAAACCATTTGCAACATCCAAACTATGTGGTAATCACTACTTGTTTTATAATATAAATTCTGCCATAATTCAGAGGAAGACTACTATAAATCTACTCCACTTCAGAAATTTGATAGTTGTGTGTAGTTTTACAAAACACTATGTGAGGCCCATTCCTCAGTCAAAATGACAGTGCACAAATATTTAAAAAAAATAGATAAATAACTAACAGACGTAAATACATCATAAGTAAGCAGCTAGAAGCTCCTTAGATATGGCTTCATGCGTGGCTTGATGCGTAAGGAGCTGATAATACTTATAATTGACTATTTCAATAAATTTGTCAGTGCAGCGTGGTATTGCTAATTTGACTTGTCTGAATACTTGCTGCATGATTGGTGAAATAAGAATAATGCTTCCTTAAACATGTTTAAAAAAGTATAATGTGCAACAAGTTAATACAGAAGTGTGAATTACCTATGTTGTTATGCTAATGCTGCAGCTGTATGCGTGCTTCTTAAATTTCTTTCAGATGCCGCCAAAGCTGTCAGCGTTTCGCTTATGATAATCTTCCAACCGCTGAAGCTTCCACTGTTTGTTTCTGTCGTCTCAAATAATAATTAGATCTCACTTCTGTTTTTAATTTTTAACAGGCAGAACTTTCATGTAAAGAGCTGCTATTTCAGCTTCCAACAGTCAAATACTTTAAAAGCAGACTGAAAATTTGCTTATTTGTATGAGCTGTAGCAGTACAATCCAAAAAAAACGATGAGAATATAAAAGAGATTTGTTCTGATGTCTAAACCACAATATATACAACACTTTGTGAACTTGCCACATGACTGACCATGCAGGATTTGTGGTATGAGGGCCATCTGTTGTACATGCTTGAGATTCTTGAAGATGACGACATAAAACTGTAAATATGGGTTATGTGATTTTCATATTCTACGGGAAGATCATCTTTGAAAACAGCTGCTGGCTGTGAAATTTTAGCAGAACTGAGGGTACATTGTGCAGCATGCAGTGGCCTCTATAGAGTAGAAGTTACAGCCAGCTCCCCAAGTCAACCAGCAGGAGGGATAAGAATGATATTTAAACTGTAATTTTGATGTTGATATAATTATTTGTATATTAACTTTGTCTTTTAACATGCTAAATAAAGATTTGTTTCAATGTATAATATAGCCATGCTACTTCAGTTAATAGATCAGTGTCACCTCAAGCAGTTTTGTGGTTTGAACTGACTATGGTCAGGTGGAACCTTTCTGTGTCTATTTTTACTGTGCGCCCCAGTTACTTTTCACCGGTTAAAGGTTTACATGCAAGCTTAACTAATGGTGCTAAGTTGGTTGTAGGAGTGGGGGGCTGCTCTCTATATTAACCCTGTCATGGAGTAGTGACCCGTCCAGGACTTGATTCGCCTTTTTTCCAATGACATTTGGGACAGGTTGGAGCTACAACCCTGAGTTGGATAAGCATTTTTTTTTAATGATTTATGGATAATTATCTAAATTCCAGGGTTGTGCATAAAGAAATAATCATATTGCAAATTGGAATTCATACTGCACAGAAAAATAGATTGTGCTGGAAAACTGGTTTCAAAGTCTAGACACTCTGACGTGCTGTTTGCTGAGCTCTACCCACTTTCTTTTATCACAGTGAAAATCGTTGTCTAGATATAAGTGTTTTGTCTACATGTATTTCCAATAAATGTAACAGACAGTGTTGGATAATTATTAGGTAAATTTGATTCAATAACAAGATGAAAATAGTTGTTAAAAATAAAGAAAAAAGTAATTAACAGTCAAATCAAAATGTTGGTTACCTAAAAAAATGGTTCAGCATCCCTATATATTCCTTCCTGTACATACTCTCTGTACTCATGCTCTGTTGCTTTGTGTTTTTTCACCAAACAGGAATATTTAAAATTTGGCAGGACAGGAGAGATAATGGGAGAATTTTTAGTGCAAAACCATAAAGGGTAGGATTGCTCAAACAAGCGTGTCTCTACTCCACTTATTTCGCAGTTGCCGCACAAATTTTGAGCGCTGCTTGTCAACAGCAAACCGGCCAGCGCCTTGGAGTAAAGCTAAAACACTGAAATGTAATATCAAAGCGCATGAAGGTTAATGCGACTACATCCAGTCAGAACAAAAAAAAGATTTATCCTACATCACCAGCTAGTTGATAAAAGATTGGACTATATTTTAGTTGGTGCTCACTGAGAACACTGCAAATCAGCTTTTCTTTATTCAGCATTCATGCTAGCTAACAAATTTGGCAGGGCGCTAAACTTGTGACAACAGAATAGTTATTTGCTCACTCAGTTCTGAACTGACACCAGTTGCAGGTTGGTATGTTCACAGGCAAATGCGGGCAAAAAATCATGCTCAAGGTTAGACAGTCTCTTTCTCACACTGCTCAAATTCAAAGGATGTTGTTGTTGTTTTTTCTAGTTTCCCCATATTAGCATCACAAAAGTGCAAGGTTGGCTCTTTTCCACCTTAATTATTAGTATTCCAAACAGGTGCAGGAAAATGCAGCCAACACTCCACATATAAGTAAGTCTGTTAAGCTGTTCCAGAATATCCACTTGAACGAAACAGCAGACAGAAAGTTATAGTACAAACAGAAAATATAAGTACAAAGAGTAAAGTCTTATTTTATTTTGCCTCAGCTTCTATAGATGGTTTAAAATAGTTTTTTCTTCAGTGCATTTAATTTGTTTAAGGATGAGCTTAAACCTCTATCATTGCTGTCAAGTAAGACTTTTAAATCAGGCAATTATAATGGGCTATATTTAATTTGAACTTTTTTTCCTTTAGTAATGCATAAGTGGTATAAAACCCTTGGTCACAGGATACTGGAAGAAGAAATGGGGGAAGGTTTTGCTTTTTTCTTTTATAGTCTATTTAATTTTCCTGCAGAAGTTGAGTTTAGAGAGACAAAACTCTTATGGTTTCTGTTATTCAGACATGGGTTACCTAAATTCATTCCCACAAAATTGACTAGCCACAACACCTACATTAGATACTCTACACAAGATCTGACACTAGATCAAATGACATAAATTGAGATAAGAGTCTTCGTATTTTACAGTTCCTTTGTTATATCAGAAAAAAATTGGCTTGAGAACATGATCTGGTTGAGAGTAAAGGAATCATAGTCTAATCTGGCAATAATAATATCAGATGGATGTTCACTCATTTTGTTTTTTTATTATTTTCTGTCCAATGTCTTTTATTGGCATCTGGTTAAAAACACATTGTATTTGCTCCGATTAGGAAAGCTCGGGTATTTGCGTTATTTGGATCGGCATGGCCGATTTCATTTGTGGCACCAAAAGGTCAAAAGAAATGGAAAGTCTGAAAATTCAAATCTAAGATCTTACAGTGACAAGAAAAATTGGTATGAAGCGGAGATGTCAAACCTATGGTCAGTGG
Source organism: Pelmatolapia mariae (assembly GCF_036321145.2). Taxonomy (NCBI): domain Eukaryota; kingdom Metazoa; phylum Chordata; class Actinopteri; order Cichliformes; family Cichlidae; genus Pelmatolapia; species Pelmatolapia mariae. The sequence goes on from NC_086236.1 coordinate 61,914,472, forward strand.
CCACATACAGACTGATTTAATCTCATTTTGGTCAACTGCTGCACAATACCCGATTAAATAAGACCTCAGACTTTTTGCCCCTCTATTAGTCTTAAAGAAGTAGAGGTACATTTTAACAGTATTTAAATTTCAAGCTTAAAAGTCGTTTATGACTCCATTATATTTCATACAGGAATATGCCACAAAAATGTCTTGTTTCCTAATCTGATATAAGTTCTAAAACCTTCTTAGATAATTAAATAATTACATTTTTCAACAATTTTACGCAAAGACAAGTTAACCCAATTCATCTCCGTCAACTGAATGGCTTTCATCATCACTTTTGGCATTAAGTATCTGCCTACAGTAAATCTTGATATTCCAGGTTTGATAGCCATGGTTTACTGCAAAACATTACAAAGCAGTGATTAGAAGTGGTAAATTAAAATAACATGAAAGTCTATAATGATGAAAAGCATGCATATATTTACATAGTAATAAATTATCCAGCAGAACTTTCTATTGTCCCTGCCACACTAACTGACTGGTTCCTGCAAGAAACTATGAAAAATTGCAAACAAAGTGGACAAATTCATGGGTGGGGAGCATTTTGATAATTAAAAACATCACATAGGTACATATAAATGTATGACTGGCATCATAAATGACCACTACTTGAAGATTAATTAAATAATAAAACAAATGTCCAAGCTGTATTGTGAAAAATAAGTGCTGTTGGTCAGTTTTTCCATATTCAGTCAGTCTGCCATCGTTACAGTTAGTAATGCATAGGCACGGCTCCTTAGCTTAACCATCCCTATAATCGAGGCGTCGTGGTAGGCCGTGCTTTTGAGAAGTCTGACAATGATTCAGACCTCGTTCGGACAATGGCCAACATTTCAGACAATCACCTTTATAACATGTTCAGTTCTTATCAACTTGATACACAACGCTTCCAAAATTCGGTCAAAAACTGATTTCCTACTTCCGTACATATGCTGCTGTTAAGGAAATTTGACCTGTGAAACTTCTGGAAAGAATACTGAGGGTTTTCTTAATTACTCTCTGAAAACCTAAAAACATATTTTTCGGGCCACAAAAACGTAAATTTAATTTGGCAGATTAACCTGTTAATCTGTCCAAAAAAATTTAAAAAACCAAAAACTTTTATTACTATTTGTGATGTCTTCACATGCGTTGTGTGAACAAGCCAGAACCAAAATACTGAAAAAAGTGCATGCTTTCACATATAAGAAACTGGAACTAGGATGAGTTTGGTTAAACTGATGGAAAACATAAATGTAATCTAAACAAATGCTAATTTTACAAATGTCACAATATTCTGTTATAGTAAAAATGTAATAATGAGTATGTGACGCAGAGTTTTCTTTTTTAAAAAAAAAGTTGTTCTTTGTTTTCTAAACAATTACTTGGTCTTGAAACAGTTTGGTGTTTCAAGACCAAACTTTCCCTCTTACACGTGTTCATTTGTGTATGTGTATGTAGATGCCAGCCAGGGGCCCTCTCACCTGTAAGTTGAAGTCTCTTCATATATCTTCCTCCGTCCTTCTTTAAACAGCAGTACAGCCCGCTCTGTCTTATCAAAGAGGTTTTTGATATGGATCCTCAGGTACTCTGCCTCGTCTCTGTGTGGCACCTGTCCACCTGCTGTCCTGAAGCCTTGGAAAGGCTCCCAGACCTGGATGAGCAGCGCTGAGGTCTCTGACAGCAGCTGTGGTAGGTATGGCGGACTATTTCTCAGTCCAAGCCGAGGGGTACTGCACAGCTGTTGGAGTTTATCCAGTCTTCTGAGGGTCTTGTCCACGAGCCGAAGATCACCACGAGTGGGGGGCCTGGAGCTCAAATTCGGGCTCCTGGACGCGCCCAAATCTGCTGCCGCCATTGTTCTGCTAATGTGAGGTTTCAGGTGAAGTCAACCAAAAACTCAGTCTGTGAGTCTGTGAGTGTGTGTGTGGGGGGTGTGCCAATAAATATCTACAGTTCTGCTGTGTCAAGAGATGTGTAATCGCAATTTTTGAATGTGTGTGAATATTCATAAGCAATGAAGCTAGTGGTTGGTTCAAGTTTTTGAGCGTTCACTCTGATATTTGTCTTTAGAACGATATTTGCGTGCCATCATGTTAATCTCAGAAGCATGCATCTTGTCCTCCTTAAACTGCATCCATTGCTGAGCCATAACAATCCAGTAGCATTACATTATCCAGCAATAGACAATAGGAGCAGTTACAATTACGTTTCATTTAAAAAGGAAAAGAAATGTGTGCACTTCCAGTCAATACAGCCACTTCTACTGATTTCTCGCTCACTCCTGTGTTCGTCTTTCAGAAATACGAAAATACAAGTGCTACAAAACAAATTCTACATTGTAAGTTTAACTTAATATGGACCTTACTACACTAGAGGCCAAGAAAAGCACCAAAAATAAAACACAAAGAGGCACTGAGGCTAACACCAAGCCCTCAACACATTTGAAACTTCTGCCATCACGCTCCCTTCTCCTCTCTCTCTCTCTCTCTCCACCCCTACACATTTATAGCAGATTTTAAGCACTGTACTCTTGCTTACCAACATCTCAGCAGCAATGCAGTCCTAGAGCTAGTGCATCTACTGTCAGCACAGCGGAAACATGTTTTCTGTCATGGCCTGAAACATTACTGTTTCTCCTTTGTCTTGCTTGATGTCACTCTGCCCCTCGTCTTGATTGTCTTGCTGCAACCAGGAAACCAAATAGGTTTGTTTCTTTGGTCTATTGCTCAGGCAGACAAGCGGAGGGAGAGAGAGAGAGAGAGAGAGAAACAGAGGGAGGGAGAGAGGTGGGTGGCAGGGAGGGAGGAAGACAGAGAGGTGTGGACTCAAAACTAAACTTTTACTAAGAATGAAAGCAGAGTGCAGCTAAACAATAGTCACTATCCAGACAGGTAGACAAGTAACTAATGAGCTGGATGCCTGCGAAATGAATACAAAGGCCAAAGAACCGTCATCTTCACCTCACTGTTTTCTCTGTATAACTTTCAAATTAAACTAATTTACTCTGCAATTAGATTTTCATGTAATATTGCTGTCTGGGATGAAAATGTAAAAAGCCAGCTGCCCCCAAACTATTGTATCAATTGACGTAACATAGATTAAGTTTATCATTTATTTTGGACATCAACTGACTTTTCCTCTAGCACCACCATGAGGCAGGTGTTTGCTAGTTTTAAGATGATGCTTTAACCTTTGTCACGTATGAACAGGGTGACTTCACGCAGAATTTTAACTTGTCCTTCAGGGCTATAGAATTTTTATGACAATGGCAATTTTATTTATATAGCACATTTCATTACATGTAAACTTCATAATCTTAACACCTCATCTCCTGTGCTTTTCAAAACAGTTTGAAGACTTCTGGGCACTGAGTTTATAAATTTCTTGAGTTTTGGTGTCAGAATTTAGTCCCATTCTTTTTTCTTAAAAAAAATAAATAATAGTCCTATTGTTGCCTGATATAGGTTTTCAGCTGCTGAAGAGTTTGTGGTCACATTTGATGTATTTTTTATTTAACCATGCAGCAAATATTCTCAAGGTGAAAGATCTGAACCGCGGTCCAATTCAGCACTCGGACTCTTCTTCGATTACGCCATGCTGTTGTAATAGCTGTAGTATGTGGTTTTGCATTGTCCTGCTCAAATACACAAGGCCTTCCTTGAAACAGGCATCATCTTTAGGGGAGCATATGGTTCCTCTAAAACCTTTATATAACTTTTAGGATTCACAGTTCCTTAAAAAACATGCAAGCTGCCCATACTGTGTACACTTACACTGCATCCCTATACCATCAAAGAACATGCTGGAAGGTCTCCCTCTTCTTTAGCCTGGAGGCCACGGTGTCCGTGATTAACAACAAGAATATAAAATTTGGACTCATATGACCATGGATCAAATTCCGACTTTTAAAATGAGTCTTGGCCCACAGGACACAACGGCGTTTCTGGAGTATGTTTAACTATAGCTTCCGTTTCATTTGATAGAGCTTTAGTTGGCATCTGCAGATGGCACAGCGACTTGTGTTAGCCAGCAGTGGTTTCTGGAAGCATTCCTGGGCCTATTTATTAATTTCAGCAACTCAATCATACCTACGATTGACCCCATGCAATATGTCTTCGACCTTGTCCCTTATGCACAGAGACACCTCCAGTTTCTCTGAATCTTTTGATGATGTTATGCGCTGCACTGTAGATCATGAGAGTTGCAAAGTCCTTGCAATTTGATGTTGGGAAACACTGTTTTTGAAATATTCCATTATCTTTTTTATTTTATTTGACAGCATTTCCCAATCTTTAATTCTGAAAGACTCTCCCTCTCTAAGACGTCCCTTTTATAGCTAATCGTGTAACAGATCACTTAGCTTAATTACTTTCTAGATTAATTGCTGGATGTTCTCCCTTTTTGACATTTCCCACTTTTTCAGCTGTTTGTTGCCCTGTGCCAGCATTCTTTTGACCTGTAGAGACATCAAATTTGAAATGAACACATTTAGTGGACGAAGGTGTACAGTTTCCCAGTTTGAACATTTGTTCTGTTTACTATGTTCTATTGTGCATAAAATATTGTCTTTTAGTTTTCATTATGTTCAAATTTAAAGAATGTCACAACTTTTCTGGAATTTGTGTTGTACTTGGGGACCAAGCCAGAGCTTTGTGAACTAATATACACATTTTTAAGGTAATTATATATAGCTATGGGAGCCAATGAAGTGTCTTCAATCCCGAGGCAATGTTATCACATTTTTGTGTATCTGTGAGGATTCTGGCTACTACATTTTTTGTGTTTGTCCTTTTTTTTAATCATCTAATATCAGCACAACTCAAAACACCTCCCCAGTATTTAGTAAATCTCAACATATACATTGTTCAGGAAAATATCATACCTTTTTTAAAAAGCAAAATTTGCTGTTTTTGTCAGTTTCTGTGGTCAGGTATTTCTTTTATACTTTGCTATCCACCTAACCACTTCATAGCAAAGAGGACTGATCTGCTAATGGCTTTTCAGGAGACTGATAGCACAAATAATAACCATGTCAAATATACGATGTTCACAAACTGCTAAAGTTAAAATAAAACAAACTAAACATTAGCCTGGAAGACGTCCAAATTTTTCATTTGGATTCATCACTCCTTAAAATCTGTTGCTACTAATTTTTAGTCCAGTTCATGTGCAGTTTGTTATACCTCAGCCTTTTCTCCCTTTTCCCCTTCATTAAGAATAAGATCTCAACCGGCACCTTTCCACTGAGAGCATTTCTGATGAGGCTTCAGTGAACAGTACTGAAAGGCCAGATGCATCTTTTAGGACCTGTGTCAGATCCTTGTTGGATTTGCTCCTTTTTCTTAACGACACGACTTTCATCTACTGTATATATTTTTTTCTAGGTCTGACACTTCTATCAATACATAAAAGGTGAAAATAGTCAGGTATGAAGACTGAACTGAAAATGAGTGAAAAGGCAGCCCAAGAAAACCTTTAAAAGACCAACTACAGATCAAGTCCTTTTAAAAATAATTACATCAAAGTCTGGTTCCTTGGAAGGAAAAAAAATGAAGCAATGAGAGGTGGCTTGAGACTTTTGCACAGTACGTAAACTGTACTGGGACTCAATCCAGAATGGCCAGGAGCAGATACAAATCCCCAAGTGTGAAATATAAATGAAAAGATTTTCACTTTACATTTACTGACATATTTTCATTCTTGCTCTTTTTTGATACTGAGTTAGTGTCTTGTTTAAATTACATTTCAAACAGGTATTACATATACATATAACACATGTAGCTTTTTTTCTTTCATATTTTGGCCAAATATTGCCATTTTAACAAATAACCTGTTTGCCAAAATGGCAATGAAATAATATTTTTTACAGTAAAAGGAAACATTTCTTTTTTGTTAGTGTTAGTACATTTTTTCCATCATATACATGATGGAATACATACATACATCTAATCATGTATCGTCTAAATGAAGCCTGGCTTGTTGTATCCACAAGGGGGAGACACTAACTCAGCCTATCAGACTAAACACATCCAGTTTTCAGCTACCAGTGCAGTCTTTTCATTTTATTTTTAGTTTTACTTTACTTACATTACTTTTCACATAAATTCCAGTTGACTCTGCATTACGTGAAGAACATACATATCACATTTCAAAAATACTTTGGTCCCTTTGACTCACTAAAAGTCATTGGCACATTTTCTGTAGCTGTAAATGCTGCAGTAGGTTAGTGCTCCTCCATTTGCTAGTAATGACAGCTATCAAACCCACTAATCAGGGGAACACATCAGAAGTTTGTTTAGGTCCAAATTATTTATTTAAGTTTTTGCAAGATTCAATTCATGTCTGCATTTTTTAAAAAAGATTCAAGATGCACCTGAGCTCTCAGAGCACAAGGGGGCCCCATTTCAGTGTTTTGCAGCTTGTGTCCATATTTTACTTTCTATCATCTATGATTATTACTTCAACTGAAGCCTGAATTAAGTCCCTATAATGTTAAATGAGTGTGAGAAGATGTTCTGTTGACATATATTTGCATCTTCTTAAATGTCACCAAACTTCAGTAAGGGTCTTTCATCCTGCTGTAATCGATATGAAGTGCGTGTTCAGGATCAGGCCGGGTGTAAAAGAAGTAAGCATGTAATTTTCATAAAGGCTGATACTTAAATCCAGACCATAATGCTTGAATAACCCAACAGCTGCAGATCTTGTTTGTATAGTGTCAGGGCTTTTTAGGGACTTTAGACACTATACTTAACTTTCCGTTGCCCACTCCACACTTCAGTGGAAAGAGGAAAGTCCCAAATTGACCAAGGTAATCTGAACATGGCAGAGGGTGGGGTGGGATAAGATTAAAGATAAGAAGATGAGATGTGATTTTTGCATGTGTTTGCATTTTCAGGATTGCATACAGAATTTGATATCAGGAAAGGTGGGTACCTGTAAGCGTAGTCAACTGATGAGTCAATCTTCCTTTATCCCTAATCCCTTTGGAGATTGCTTGAATTCAGCTCTGATCTGCAGCCTGGTGATATCACCAACTCAAGGCAAGGGATAAACTAATCAAATATTTGAGACAAACGCTGACAATGTCAAATTAAGCCTTGTTTGAACTAAGGCAGCATTGTGGTGAAGGTGTTAGCACTCAACTCCACCATCTGGCTGGGACCCCGTGTTTGCACGGGTTCTCACAGACATGCAGTTAGTGGGGTTAGGTTAACTTATTAACCTATTACCTTAACTTATTACTAAATTGCCCCCTAGGTGTGAGTGTGAATGGTTGTCTATATCTCTGTGTTTGCTCTGCGACAGGCTGGTGAGCTGTCCAGGATGTATCCAACTTGTCATCATTAGAGGATCCTTGAAAATTTCAAAAGGGAAGTTTACCTTTCAAAATCTTTTGTCTTTTGTCACCTCTTCCTTATGAAATGTGTTTGCTTGCTATATGACAGAAACAGCTTAAAATACTCTAAATACAAGGTAGAAGCCATGGTCCAAGCATGCGATTATGCCTGCACAGTGAACATATTTACAGTAACAGAAAAGAAAACACTAAATGCATTGTTGGAGTAGCTTGTTTCAGTAACCTGCTGGTTTCAGTAACTTTCTGGTAGCTGCACTACTTCTTTGCATAATGAGTTGAGTAGTTCAACTATTCCTTTGCTAGTCTTTGCTTACTGAAAACACAGAGAAATCTGGGGCATGACCTTGATATAGATCATGACATTGAACTATAAAGGTATGGCCAGCGCGTTTGTCAGGCAGGGCACCACCACAGACAGCATACAAAACGATGTCACACATTAATTTGTGGTCTGCTTTATAATTGTCACAATGTTGTTTTATTAGATGTCACAAAATTTAGAAGAGTCAAAAAGCTTGCAAGCTTGATTTTCAAACTATATAGATGCCTAGCACAGACATAGAGACCTACTTATTAGTGCTAACAAGAGGATGGATGGATGGATGGATGGATGGATGGATGGATTTTTACTCACCAAAACTGGAGCACATAGACTTCTTGGACAGTCTGTTTAAGTATAGGACTACCCAAATTACTAGTCAAATAATTGCATTAAAAATGCTCCAAAAGCTATAGTAGCACCACAATTATGGACTTAAATTAAAATAAACTGTGCTGTTAAACTGGTTACTTTAATACTGGAGTCCATGTGGACTGACTTTCTTTAGGAGTCAGCCTGAAGTGGTCACTTGAGGAACTGCAGTTCCAATATTGCTTAATTTTCTTTAGCCCTGAAAGGTCTCATTTGACCACCACCACATGGCTGTGCAGAGCATGCGCAGAAGAGCCTATAACTCACAGCATCAAGTAATCATGGATAGGCCTTCCAAATACACAGGCAAGTAACAAAATCTTAGGGAAGTTCATGCTTCTTTAGAAGTTACTGCACGACTGGATGAACCTGCGTGAGCCTCCACCTGTTCTGTTCTCTGAAAGGTTGGTGTCTGACTGATTGCTATGGTTTAAGGCTCCTTGGGGCAGTATTTGTTGTGATTTGAGGATATATAACTGAACCTGATTTGAATTATTAAAAAAAAACAAAAAAGACTGAAAGCAAAGCGATATTAATGTACTTCCCAGTTAATAGTGTGGCTATTCGTTTATTTACTCATGACCAGTCACTAGCAAAATAAAATATTTTGCTCTAAACTCGGCTGAGACAGCCTTAAAAAAATTGTTATGCTTTAATCTAGCGTCATCTTTTCCTTGACTTCTTCTTTGTAACAGAAAGGGTTGTTTTTTTTTTCATGTTTTGATAGTAGTTAGTAGTAGTAGTTTCTGCCAAGTAATTTAATGAATACTTTGATTACCTTGCTAAACTGAAAGTTGCTCACAAATCAAAATTTGTATTGAATCCAAATTTAATGTTGAAATGAACTATTTTAAAAGAAAAAAGTTGTCAGCTATTGATCATGTGCTGGACAGTCGATCGACAGTCGACTAGTGCCTCCGTGTTTGATCTGCATATTGCTATGCACAGAGTCTCCGAACAAGCAACGAGCCATGAACTTCTTGCGAAATTCGGTGTTAAATGTTTTTAACTTGCATGCAAAACAGACAGATGTCAGAAGTCGGAAATGCAAGAATGCTATGAATTCGTCGCTGTTTTCCTGCCTTTCTTAGTATAAAGTTAAGTGGTAGAATCGCTTTGTTTCGGTTTAAAGGGAAAGCACCGTGTCGCTCTGACACTTCATTAAAAGCAGATGAAAGTCGCGCAGCTGCACTCTACCTTGTCATAGGTGCACTAGGACACACATAAGTACCTTATCTCTTAGCGTTTCTTCACATGTAGACTATTTAATTTTTAATTTTTTGTGTTTTTTTCCCCACAGGTCATTGAATTCGAACGCTTATCTAAACCCCACTAGTGACTCAAAAGGAAACAGGGTGATGGTCTGATCGCTGTCCAGTTGATTTCATGGATATGGGAATTGCGCACGGTTGGTTCACTTTGCTTTGACTGATTCCAATAAACTTCTTCAGATCTCGAAGAATCTCTCTCAGTTGATGCCAAGGATCATGACCATGAACGGTACCCACAAGTCGGTTGCCCCAGTGCCGCTGGATTTGCGCACCAATGTCCGAGTGCGTGGGAACGCCGGGGGGACTCCTTCCTGTGGCTCCAGGGACGCTCGGGTGACAGGCGGTTCACCTGCACCTCCGGCGTTCACAGGGGCGGACAGTTTAGATGAAAACTGCCCCACGGTCAGAGGCGTATCGGTCTCACCAACCAGTGCTTCTCGCAAGCGTCCAGCGGATAGATCTGCCTCACAGCTTCCTTTTAGGAAACGCCCGATTCCTGTCGAACCGGAGACCAAGAGACTGTCACCGTCTAAGGCAGAAAGAGAAGATCGATTTTCTCCTCCGGAAGATAAGACTTTAGCCGATCCCGTGGAAAGAGTCGGCATAGCACCAGTGACTCCCAGGCAGCTGGAAGGACAGATTCCAAATGGATACCCCATATGCTTTTTCCCTTACGGTAAGCCTTGCTGGCCAACATTAAGTCTAATACTGCAGTATGGTGTGCAACAGCTTTATTATTTTGTTTTGTTCGTTTTAAATATTGTAAGTGTTTAAACCCCAAAGAAAGAATTGGACCATGAGACTATGAGACCATGAGATGTCTGTAAAATTACCATCTGAAGTTTTGATTTCCCTGTTCTCCAAAGAAAAACGTATTGAATACTTTAGTTTGGTTTAACCAATAATATGTGAAATAGCAGCCTGTGGGTAAAATGATCAGACTAGCTGGCAAAATGTAGGTTTGGAGGACAGAGCAAGGCACTACATGTTGGGGCACATCATTTTTTGTGGTATTACAGGGCATTACCTGCTAATGCTGTTTTGATTTTTAAAACTGTGGCAACAGACAGCTCCTCCTCCCCTTTCTTTAGTGGGTTTCTCTGCCAGTGTGACACTGTGGCAGAAAAGACAGTGAAGTCAGAGACCATAGAGAAGCTACTGCTGCTGAAAATGCCCACTAAGCTATTTTACACCTACTGTACCCCTCATTAGTGTGTTCACTGCATGAATAAAAGTAGCTCACTGGGTCAGTTTACAACTGAATACAGCACACTCATATTTACAGTATATGACTTGTAACTTATCCACTTCCTTATTACAGAAATCACTTGCTTGCCAGGAGCTTTTATAATTATTCATTTATATCTTCATCATTTCTCTTTTCTTTCTCTCTCCCTGCTAACTTCTTTTTATTTCTCTTTCTCATCGTTTCTATTTCTCATTCTGTGTCATCCCTGCTTAGGTCATTACCCAGTGTTCTGCCTGCCTCATCTCTCAGAGCCAAATAATGTTGTGGCCCACCAAACTGAAAACGTCCTGGCTGGTATTGCTCAAGCAACAAGACAAGATGAAGATGGAGATACGTATGTTGATTATTTTCTTTTTCATTCTGACATTTGGGTGTCACTTTATGATATACAATCAGTCCATCCGTCCAAGTAACTGGTGTATATAGTAAACTTAAACGATGATTCATCCACCTTGTGCATGATTGTGTCATTTGTCATTTTGAAAGTCATAACTTGGCACATTTTATGGATTTGAAAATTCAGCACAATCATTTCACTTCAAGAAATTTTCATTAGAGGGACTTCTAAGAGGATAATAGTTTGAAAATTGAGGTCTACTGTACAGTATGAGTCTGAGATTCAAGTCAATCCCAACTTCTCAGAAGTGGTGACTCATCAATTGCCAGATATGAAAGTCGCACTCAACTTAAACTTTGTCAAAAAAAAGTTTATTGTTACAAAAAAATGTAAAGTCTAAATCTGACTCATATTGTCATTTTTAAATAACATAACATGGCCAGTGACAGTAAATAGAAGGACATATGCAGCAAGTTCAGACTCATCCTCAACACCATGAACATTAAAACCACAAACTGTATGTAAAAGATGGCCATAGTATAATGATTGCAACTTTAGCTTCATGATGGTGGTCTTTTGGGAGCAAAAAGTTTCTATAGATATAAAAAGGACGTGGAGAGTTAACTTTACAGTGCCACTTGGCTAGCTTGGTTAGGAAAGCGTATGGGTATATCACATACATATGGGAGTCAATATGAGTTGACTTAGCTTAAAATAGCTAAGTCAACTAACATGCATGTACATGTTGGCTTCATTTTTCAGCTCCTGACCACGCCCCTTGATTCAAACATGCAAATGATAGCAAGTGATTATATTTAAGCTATAGGGTTCACACATATCTCATTATCTTAATATGTTTTCCAGTGTATAGTTGTATGAGTACGCATCCTAATCCAGTTTCACAACAGACGTTTTGATTTTCACTGTAGGAAAACCATATGCAGTTAATGATGCTTTTGTTTGATTCAACTATCCCAGTCACCCTTCGTAATGCGGCGATACCCCTGAAACTAAAGCAGCTGCATGGAATTGTGCAGTCATATTTTTCCTACTGTATTATATATCAAAGTGTTTTTCGTTAGAAAGCTTTCCAACATTAATCATGTATCACAACTTCTTACCAAACACCGAAAGGCCCTTGTGATGAAAACGTGCAGTCTGATCATTACTATTGCTTTTACATTTTTAAGTCTAAACTAAGTTCTCAAGGAAAACTGTTCACTTCAATAAGATGTCAGTGCAAGTGATTTACCAGGAACGACCCAAACAACATTAATGTCAATGTCCTGATGTTGAAGACAAAACCTCTGCTGTTGCACAATGAGACATGAGATATCAGTAGCATTCTTTGTTTATTTGATCTCCATGACTCACCTGACTGTGCATACTGAGTAGGTACAGTCAGTCAGTGTGCCCTCCCATTATTGACTGCATTTTCACTTCCTGTAAGGAAAACTGGTTCACTGCTGATAAGGACTTATTGAGATTTAACATACCTAACATACTAACCTGGAAGCTATACTATAGATCTAGGCTGAGAGTTAATTGTTTGTATTCACATGTTGAACAATCCAGAGTCAGCTGACTGGTCCCTCGGGGTGTGAGGTGGTGGTAGTGAGAATACACAGGACACCAGAGGAGTTTTCGAGACCACATGAATGCAAATATTAAACTTTAACGCATGGTTACTTTACTTTGTCTAAAGCTACCACCCACACACTAATTAAAACTACAGAAATTCATACAAAGACACAAAGAATCATGTGACCGAAAGCAAAGCATGTCCAAGAATTTATTGGCACTTTGATCATGCAGTTTCAAAAAGTATCATCATCATTTGCATTCACTCAAAAAAAAAACCAAACCTCATGATGACCAATATTTAGCCGAGCCACAAGTCAAGTCCCGTGGTATCTTACAGCTGCTTATTATCTCATATTTGCTTTGTAACTGCAATAACATGTCCATCTTTAACAGATGGTTCCACGGAAGTAGATGAATGCATGTCTCAGATCAAAAAAAGCTTTAAAAACAACAGTTTTTATTTTATATTCTATTAAAGTAAGTTTTTTTTTTTAACCGCCTTTGACATCTTAGCTGTGCTCTGATTTAATTTTTTATCTCCACTTGTGCGCCTCACAGTTGTACACTAAACTTGCTGTGTAGGCATAATGCAAATCAAAAGTCTGTCTCATTAGCAGAAACTCGGTGCAAGACAGATTAAGTGCAGAAACTTTACACAACACCTAGTCCCTTTGCTTTCGCAGGCATCGGTTAGTTCTAGAGTACCTTCTTGTTGCTTTGTGGTTGTTTAAAATTTAGTGTGAATTCTTCAGAAAGAAACATTTACAGCACCCTCTCGTTTTTCACACTGTATGCATATGAGTGTGTGTGTGTGTATGTATGTGCGTGTATACATAATGTGTTTGATGGTGAGCATGCGCCTGCTTTTACGTCAATGGGATTTGTTCTCAGCGCCTCTGAGCCCCTTAGTTTCGGGAAAACCAGTGAGTGCTCAGTTTTAAAAAACTGTTGTGGTTTTTCTCAGGTGTCTCTGTCTCTCTCTTTTCTTCTCTGTGTTTTTTAAATGAATGGGCTCAAAAAACCCAAACATCCGCTCTTGACTTCCTCATTTACCGCTTTCTTTCTATCAGGTTCATCTCTCTCTCTCTCGCTCTCTCTTTCTCACTCTCTCTCTCTCTCTCTCTCTCTCTCTCTCTCACTCCTCTTTTCTGTTCTGTTACACTGTCATTTCAATGGAAGATGTGCAAAACTGTTGATTTACTTACAGCTCCTACATGCATGCTTCCAGTCAGTCAGTTACATAGTTACATACCATGACATACATAGCTTAGCAATGCTCTTATTCAAACTGCATTTATTCAGCTTCATCAGCTTGCATCCATTCAGTGCATAGGTTTAAACTGACACATTTAAGTTTGATTAGATGAAAACTAGAAAATTATTAGGTTTGTCCTCTGGGAGCATGGATATTTGAGTTGTGTTTAGATGTAAGTTTATCAGTTGAAAAACTCTAAACTGGAATTTCTGTTTCCTTTCTCTTTTTTGTAATGGTGAGATGGTCTTGAGAACACTAACTTGCACTTAATCTTGAAAGTCCACAAAAATGATAAGACTGAATCACTTATCACCTGCATGTGAAGGATCACCTTTGTTAATGTAACCAGTCCATCCATCCAAGGCCTTTACTGGTTGAGGACATATAGCACTTTCTTCTATTCAGGAATAGTTCTCCAAGTGTCTTGAAGCACATTCAAAGCTCTTCTTTGGATTTTGGCTGCCTTTAGTTCCAATCTTTGGGCAGAAAAGGAATGAAAAAGCAGCCAGTGTCCAGAGAAAAACTTTGAAAGACCTTCAGAAAATCTGGAAAACTATTATTGAAGACCACTGGCTCTGGTGGCTCAAGACTTTTGGATAGTCCTGTTTGTCATTGCATCCACTAGAGCAAGTCCTGCCGTTTTATATTAGTTGGCACTGATGGTGCCTCCACAGATATGAAAGTTCAAGATCTTATACAATTATGAGTGCTTTTGATTGAACTCTAACAGCTAGTATTTCTCCTCTTTAATTTGCATCCATCCATGATTAAAGGATTTAAAATGTGAGTCAGGCTAGAACTGCTTTTTCTTTGCATAGTAAAGTTTTTAACTTGCTCTAGTGGATGCAATGACAAACGGTATATTTATATAATAAACTACTTGCTCATCAAAGTTCCCACGTAAATATATTTGCACCATCATAGACTGAAAGTAGTATAATTGTTAATGACAAGCACGGTAGGATGTGAAGTAAGTCGTCATTTCTTGTTAACTGGACTGTGGTGTGACTCTGCTTCTCTTTTGTTTACTACACGTTCAAACTGACACATCATCTCATTGCTCAGCTGGTCCACAGACCACAGGAAATGTTAGGCTTCAGTCTGATCATTCAGTCTGGCTGCACTCTCACCCTCCATACCAAACAGGATACCACATGCCTCTCTCTCTCTCTCTCTCTCTCTCTCTCTCTCTCTCTCTCTCTCTCTCTCTCTCTCTCTCTCTCTCTCTCTCTCACACATACACACAGTTACCATCTGTGTTAAGCTTGGGACTCCTGTCTGCGTCAGGGCTGCTGTGCCTGGGGTTATCTGGGGCTGTGGTCTGCCCCACTTCCAGGAACAAGAAACAGTGCAGTTTCATCTTAAGAGAAAAGAGACACATAGATGATGATATAAAAGGGCTGAGCAAGATAAACAGAATGATAATAGGCATACATGGAGGCAAAGGATCTGAGTATTAAGTTTTTTAAGGGTTATTCATGAATGATCCAAAAATAAATCTATTTTTCACACTTTTCTCAGGGCTCAGAATCACAAAACCCTGCTAAAGTCATATATGAATTGCCTGTCACTATGTTTGAGACCATATATAGTGTGCCATGAATGATTATCTCCTTTATTGTAGTGTTTATTGTGGAGACACTGCAGGTGCTTTTTAAAGCTAGTTATGGGTAGCCAATAACATGTACAGTAAATATAACCAAACCTTTGTTGATGCAGATTTCTTCACTTTGCTGAGCTTAGTTACAGGAACAGGGATCTGCTGAGGGAAGAACCGCCCTGCACACTTGACATACAAAATTGTTTATTGCAGTCACACTTGAAAACTACTCTTGCACAGAGAACATTTGTTTTGTTTAACTTATGCTCTATAGTCAAGAAGCCTTGCTTAAGCGTGGCTTTTAGAATTAAGCATGCATATACATATGCACAGATGGTTTATCTACTTTTTGCATTTATTTTGCATTCTTTTAGCACACACACACACACACACACACACACACACACACACACACACACACACACACACACACAAATTTCCTGCAACTGCCAAGTGAATGTTGGTTACAGAACACAGTTTGAAGGAATATTTATGATCATTAAATGCCAGGACACAGATTTAAAAAAAAAATAATACTTGGGAAAATCTTAATATGTAGTATGTAATGTAGAAAATTGAAAATTGTAATCAATTTAAGCTATTTTTTTCCAAGGGCGACTCTTCTTTAACTTAACTTTGTGTCACTGGGACACATCTCACGTAACTGAGAGTGTTGCAAAGTGTTGCAAGTGCTTTTGTCATTATGTGAACTTATTTTTTGACCTCATATTGCCTTCAAAGGTACTTTTAACTTATTCTAAAGAACTGTCTCTGTTTCCTGTTGCATAATTGCACTGTATGTCTGATTATGACTTATCTGTTGAAGCTGACTGAGCAAAACTAAAGAAAGCCCCTGTCAGAAACCATACAGCTTAATAACTAGATTTCAGTGCACATAGACCAAGATAGAGGAAAAAGAATGCTGTCTTTGTTAGTGACAACAGGAAGTGACATAAAACTTGTCTGGGTCTTACTGGAAGCTGCTTCTTCTGATAGAGCAAAAAAAGAAAAATGTGAAAACTGATAAACTGTTTTCTACAACATGCCTCTGCACCACCACCCCACTCCCCCAATCAGTTTCCTGCCCATCCCTGTCCCAAACCCTGCCCTGTGTTTGTTCGTTTGCTTCATGTATAGATCACAGACAGTGGTTTCTTGATAAGGTTGTGTGATAAAGAAACTGTGAGTCAGTGCTGTACATCTACTGAACTTGTCAGTGCAACTTTCAGTGTTATAACTTAAATCAAGTGATCAAGCAGAATTGGCTGATTTTGATCAAAAAACAAACTTTAGTCCTCCACATGTTAAGTTTAAAGGCCACAAAGGTAATGGCCCCCTTCTTAGGTTATCGGAGGTTAGCTTAGTTTAGCATAAATGCTAACGACAGGGAGAAAACAATTTTCAAAAGTACAATTATGAAGATGCTATGTCTAAGTATTTTCATCTACATATAAAAGCGTTGTACATGTTAAAATAAAACAAACAAAAAGTTTGTTGCCACAGTAAAGTTGCCGGGCAACCATCTAAGACTGCAAGTTTTTCCAGGCACTGACTTAGTCTGGCATATAGCTTTAGCAAAACCACAGCTGTTGTTTTTCGTTTTTACATGCTACGTGTTAATTAAGGTGTTTTTACACTTGCACGGCAGTTATGAACTTTTACCTGAGGACGATGCATGTGAGAATTCAGTTGTCATTTATAAGTGGATTGGACTTTAAAACTGCCAGCTTCCTGTTTAAAGTTCATGTGATATATACTTGTGACAGTGTGACAATAGCACAAGTAATAGTCTGGTGACCCGGTTCTCCTACTTCTTTGATAGGCCATGTGTGAACAAAGCTTCATTGTGCTTTAGTGTGTAGGTGCTACTAGGTGGCTTCTAATAAAGACTCAGCCAGGCTCACTATTGTTCCGTTTCCACTTGTTGTTTTAAGTTGTTGATGATGGGGATGCATTAATTTTAAAGGTTAATTCTGTATATGATGTAAAGAACTGCCATTACTCATGCAAGCACATGATCACACAGTAGTTTTGCAGTTTAATCTTGTTAACCTATCCAAAAGGTATTGTTTTATATACTAGAGGACATACAGTGTTATAAACAAAGCAAGCATTCATGACCGTGGCTGAGCATTTTTGCTTTGGAGTCAATACTGAGAGCCCAGGTTTTACAGTAAGAAAATGAAATAAAAGAAAACAGTTCTGTCTGCTTGCAGAGCGAGACTAACTTGTCAGGCTTGGTAATTTGGAACAAGTCTTTGCTCATGTGTGTGTCTGTGTATCTCTATGCTCCATCTCTGGAAATGCTTCTGGAGTTGACTATAACTCATTACTTTACACATGTTGTATTATGCCCAACAGTATGTTTCCTAACAAGTAAATACCTTTGGTTTGACGAGAACTTTATCGTCTGCAACAACTCGTTATACGCTATCCAATACACTTCCTGCAATTTAAAAAAAATTAAATGATTTTCTTCTCCTGACTAATATTGTGGGTTGTGCGCATGTGCTGCCTTCTTTTATTTAGCACAATAATTTGTGAGTGAGTGAGACTCACAGATACAGAGGGAGAGTGGTTGCAGGTTTCTGACAAGAGGTCAGGAATGAGGCACACACTAATTTCCATATATGTACATATATTGATTCATATTGGGGAAATAGTGAAGAGTTACATGTACCACTTTTTCAGCCATGAAGGGATTTTGGGATGGGGATTTGGATTCGGATGAAAAGAGATTAGCTTTTACGGGTTTGATCAATGATAATCAGGTTGAAAATTAGAAATAGGTTGTGTTAAATCCAAGTTGAAAATGCAACACCTGTTGACTGTGTCAATTTTTTGTGTGCATGTGTCCTTCACAGAGCTCTCCATATAGCCGTGGTCCAGGGAGAATTGGCCATAGTCTACAAACTCATCCAGCTCTTGGTGTTGGCTCATAAAGACGTTGATATCTACAACAATCTCCGTCAGGTAAAACAGATGCATTGATAAAGCTACTGACAAATATACACATGCACACAGTTCTGACCATTAAATGCCAGGAGACAGAGCTTTTATAGTCACGGGGTTTTGCAAAGAAATGTAAATAGTTTAAAGCAAAGAATCTTTGCTGATTATGGAGCTGTTGGCATGTGTGGACATGTGCACACTTGCAGAAAAAGCTTAGCATGTAAAACAGCCTCAGCATGCACAATATATTTCCCCGTCTCACCCTTCTGATAACACTTACATGGAAAAGAAAGAAAGAGGAAGTGAATTGGTTTCCTCCTTGCCTTGCAGTGCATTATCACACACTTACGGTCATGGCAGCTGAGGGTTGTGCAGTGGAATTCACCCTTCCCGGTTTCTCCACCTGTACTTGCCACAAGCCAAAGCCATGCACATTCTGGGAAGGACTATGTGTGATTTCCAGTGTTCTGTATTTTGCACATGGTTTTCTAGTGGTCACTTTCTGTATATGTAGCAAGGGATTTTTCAGTGTTTACATGTAGGATTTACCATGTTGTGAAATTCAGAAAGAAGAAAGCCAATATGATTAACTGGCACAAAAATGACTCACACTAACTCCCAGAAACCTTACACTGATACCTAGTGTGTTTACCTTAAGTAAAAAAAAATGTTCATATGCAAAATTACACGGTAAAATTTCCAAAAGTGCCTTTTAAACTTGTATTTTGCACATATTTTAATTTATGCAGGGCAGTTTTAGGTTTTTGATGTGAAAAACTGACAAATAGATCCAATGCAGTTTCACTGGGGTGACTTTTCCCAAGAAAAATGATGGAGCACTGCAACTCCCTACTTACTCTATCAACATGTTTTATTGGGATTGTGTATATGGAGTTGCTTTTAAGTGTTTCCCAATCCAGGGCTGTCCCAGGCACTGGTGCCAAGCCAACAGTTCAACATTCTCTTCTCCTTTGTTGTCTCCTGATTTCTGCTGGCTTTCTCTTTTCCATTCCTCAATAGAAAAGCAACCAAGCTTTTTCAGAGCTTCAGTTCTCAAGTCTGGAGTTTGTTCTCAAGTGTGGGGTTTCACACCACATAGAACGCCACAGGCAAGCTTACCAGAAATAATGCTTGTGCTATCATCAGTTGTTGTCTTTCCTCATCGCTGAGGCTTGACAGCATAGGTTTTATGATATCCTGTGTTTGCCCTATGTATGAAAATGCATGCACGCAATACACACACTCACACACACATACATGCACATACACACTCACATTTGAAGTCATACACAGTTATAACCGAAAAGGGAGATTTACAGGCATAGGTCCCGCCACAGTCATTTGCCTACCAGATTGCGTGGTTTTGACTGAAAACCAGGCACAATGAATAAACTTATCAAAATGAAGGTAGGGAACTTTTTAAATTTTAAAAACACTGAGTTCACTTCATAGTCCAGAAGACATCTAGCACAGGCCATTTTCTAATATAAAAAACCAGGCACAATTAAAATACAACTTATCCAATGATGACAAATCCTGAGTTTCTGTGGTTTTGCATATGGAACATTTTGACAGAGTGTTACTATCAGTATTGTAACTGAAGAGCAGTGCAAGTGTCACGGCATGATTTGCCTTCCACTCCCAGAACTACAACAATAGTATAGAGACAGCTGTTTGATACTCCCACATGCTATCAGCTACACAAACACATACTACAATAGTAAACTTTTGCTTCTCTTATGACAGCGGATAATGTAGCGTGATGCTGACACTGTGGGGTTTGGGGACTAAATCCTTTGGGGCCACCCACACTAAAACGTGCACTGACTGACATGTGGATTAGAACAGAGACTACCATGTGGACGTGTTACCGTTACAGTGCAGTATGCGGTTGGCAGTTTAACAATTGAATAATTGTTTTCTTTTTGTTTATGGCACGTTGGTGGTATGCCATTTTATTTCTCAGTGTGAGCGTGTGTGCATGTGTGTGCACAAACAAGGCATCCGTGTGCGTTTGTGTGTACTTTAGTGTCCTCGTTCCGAGAAGTCACATGACCCCTCCCTCCCCCCCGCCTTGCTTTGGGCTGTTTCTCAACATACCTTGCAGTGAGGTTCAGAGGGTAGTTTACAGGGACTTTCCCTTCATGCGCGTGCCTCTCTCTCTCTCTGTCTCGCTTGTGTTGTTTCTCTATCTCCCTCAGTCTCTCTCTCTCTTTTTTTATATCTCTCGCTGCATATATCTTTGGTTATAGAATTTGGTTTCTAACCATAACTGATGAACTGACTGATCCTATCAGTGTAACTGTCAACAACACTGACGTAAGCATGTGATGTTTATTTGTGCAATAGGCCTGGCTTTACCCTCTTGTGCTCACAGCAGAAGACAAGTCTTTGGCGCTTTGTGCTGCCTTCCCCTTGTTTGGAACTGCCTGGGGTTGTTTTTCATGCCCCCAAACCTCTACTGCTGTCATTTTTTACCTCATCCATGATGATCCACTCATCTTTCAGGAATGTAAGCCTATGAGGACAGACCCAAGGGAAAGAGAAGGGATTTTCCCTTGTTATCCTGTCTTTCCCCTGGACTCCCCTCTGCCACTTCCGTTTTTTTCCCTTGTTCTCCACCCCTTCATTCCCTTCCTACCTTTCCTCTTATCTTTGCTGAAATTTGGTTTAGTCACTGTGAAATCTATTACAGGAAGCCAAAGCCAGAGCCTGCCAGCTCTAAGGGGGTCTATATTAAAGGCCATAAAAGGCCTTAGTGGTAAAGTAATATCGAAAGGGATTTAAGACATGTCCTTAATGGCGTTTGGGAAAAGTTAATAGTATGGTAGCATTTCATAATATTGTTCTATAGTAAATGTTTATAGCAGAAAGTTCAAATACTGGAAATCTTTCAGGGAACATGATTGTGTACATGACTGTGTACTTATGCATGTTTGTGAGTCATAGGATTCAGGGAAGTTGCATTGACACATTGGAGGAATTCCACAAAGATGTTCTCCCACTGCTACCCTACCTACTTTAATAGTCTTTACTGGAATGAACTCTCGATGCACAGACATGCACGCACACACACATACACGTTAGTAGTAACACAGCAAAAGTGAAACTTGGAGAAGCAGTCCGTTCCTACTTGCTGCATTTATTGTGTAACTAGAATAGCATCTAAAAAAGTCCAGGTTTAAATACTTCCCTTTATGACTGAACTATGAACTAAGGATTGCTTAATGAACCCCAGGTTGCCTGCGCCCTGCCGAGCCGTAGTTGACATAATATAAACAGGATGATACATGGTGACCTCACCCACAGGAACATCCTAGATTGCTAAAGGGATTTTAGTCAGTGCTTACAATATTCATCCAGGCAAACAGCTGGTGAACAATGACTTTTGCTTTTCCCGGCATTGTCGACTGTGGTTCAGAACAGGTTCTTCCTCATTTTCAGTTAATCACAAAGTCTGATGCTTCTACTCTTGTTGACAGAGTTTGTTCTGTAAGATATATTAATTTAAGTGCTGAAAACTTTGCACTTTGTGTATTTCGTGAGTGTATTTGTGTAAATCTAGGAATACACATGCATAGGTGAAGCCAGCTCATGGTCATTGTGTGTTTGTTCTAGGTGTTGATGTGTTCTTGCAAGCACTGTTTTTTTTGGGTTTTTTTGTCTCATTGACCTTTAACCTGTTGAACAGGTTATAGGTAAACAGAGGCCTTTACAAGAAAACACCGCATTCTTCCTTAACTTCACTGACAAGAATAGTTATCGTAAATTAGCCAAAGTAAACACTGTGCCTTTTTATGTCAAGTATGTATTTCCCTTGTTTGTGGGCTTTGTGAAAAAACCAAAAGCTTGAGAAACACTGCACTGCATCTTTATGGTTATCAGCCGTGATATATCTGGCTTGTTTAAACTATAATTTTTGTTGTTATTCCCCCTCAGACTCCCCTTCATTTGGCAGTGATAACTAAGCAGGCAAACATGGTGGAAGCTTTGTTGAAAGCAGGGGCCGACCCTGCAGCCTTGGACCGTAATGGGCAAACAGCGCTCCACCTCTGCTGTGAATATGACCAGCGGGATTGCCTGTCTGTAGTGCTTTCTATGCCATCATCCGCCACCTGCCTTGAGATCCGAAATTTTGAGGGTGAGTTACTAAAGATACTTCTTGGCATGTATTACACTAAAAGGGTTGCTTACACCTCTTTAGCTCTCACTAAGTGTGATAAAGTCTGTAATTATTTGCAAGCATTTTTATCTCAGATTAAAATCATTTTTGATTTAATTTAACTAATTCATAAAATATCAAATTAAACATGGTTGGCTAGCAATTAAACTATACTTCCTGATATATTTTCTGTTTATTTTTGTTGTTGTTGTTTTTGTCACATGACCCCTGTATTTGTGACCCAGTTTACGTTTACATCTATCAGTTGAAACATGTGCACAACCAAGTGAAGTGAATTAAAAAGCGCTGACACAGTTTCCAGACTGAAAGTGCTATGAAAAGAAAATTGCATTACTACATTACTACAGTGAATACACCTATTCTTATAATCTCCTTAACTGCCTTAACAGTCTGTTGGTGGGTATGAAAAATGTAAACCCACGCTCAGGTATGGGTTGGGTTGGTTGTTTTGGGTGTGTGGGTGGGAAGAGGACATTTCCTTCCTTTGTGGTCTGGTGTCAGTGTAGTGTCGCATTGCCAAATCTCCAAGCAGCTTTGAAGACATTTATTTGTACCTCTGTAACTGATATCTTTTTCTCAATGTGTAAAAGATCTGAACATGAATATAAAATGCAGGCTTTTCCTTTTTTTATTATTCTTAGGTTTGAGCCCTCTCCATCTGGCTGTTCTGCAGGGCCATAAGGATTTGGCAAGAATGTTACTGGATGCTGGAGCTGACATCAATGCTATGGTCAGTCCCTGCTGTACCGACTCAGCACTGTGGGTTTCACAGCATCACGGCTTTTTTACATTTCCGCTCTGCATTCTCTGACTTTTCCCATGGTGCTTTTTTTTCTCTCTAATCAGGACATCAAAAGTGGCCAGAGTCCTCTCATGCATGCTGTGGAGAGCAATAACGCAGACATGGTCCACTTCCTCATTGAGGTAATGAATTTGTGTGGGTAGAAGAGGGGAGAGAAGGGTTGTGACTCAGCGGAGTTAAATAATTCTGCTTTTCTCTTTCCACCTCATTATCAGTGCATAGTTTTGTATTCCTTTTTCTTCTTAGGGTCCTTTTTGAAGTATTGTAATATAATTGTAGTTTTTCTTTATTTTTAGAGTTTAGCAGCTATGCTGTATATGTGAATCTTTTCTCCTTTCTTCATCACAGACTGCACTCACCCTCTTTGGGACATTATCTCTTGTTTCATTTTCTAAGTTACCGACATCTACTCTGGCTTCCTTTATGAATCATTTTCTGGTGATTTTCTGTTGCAGAATAGATGTGATGTCAACAGCCAGTCATATAGTGGGAACACGGCTCTACACAGCGCTTGTGGCCGAGGTCAGGTGGAGACAGTGCGGCTGCTGCTGAAGAGTGGAGCTGACAGTAGCCTCAAGAACTACCACAATGACACCCCAGTGATGGTGGCCAAGAACAAAAAAGTGAGTGAGGCGATGACAAAGAGGAAAAACAATAAATATAATGGACATTGCTGAAATTCCATTGTTACAGTGTTGTTCCTTTTATTCTGTTTTATGGTTGTATGTTCCTGCTTCTTGTGCTGGAAAACAATAAACCTCCTAAAGGTTACTGATCTAACAGTAAATCACTTCCTTATATTTGTCCAAATTTTCAGTCTCTCTCTATGATTTTACTATGGGAATTCACAGCTATGTGTTACATAATTTATGTCAGAACAGATACAAACAGTTGCAAAACCTACTTGGCCTAGCTCTGGTTAGTGGGAAGAAAGAGTTGAAGCCAAAATGGGAAGTAAATGTGTGTATCGTTCCCTCTAGAGGCCAAACCTGAATAGTGCACCATTTCCCTCTAGTTATTTTAGTATATCACTATGAGTCTTATTTTAAGTCACGTACAAAGTTTTTAATGAACTATAAATTGTTTTACAGATAGCAGATGTGTTACGAGGAAGAGGCTCCAGGCAAATAAGAGTCCAAGATCAGCACTGCATGTCAGTCTCACCAGTTGAGAGCAACCTAACAGAAAACGGTGAGGAGCATTCAAGTGTCTTTTTCTCTCACACACAGAAACAACAAAATTTGCAGAATTTAATTTATACTCTGTGCTTCTCCTTTAGGGTCCCCATCTCCCAGCCATAGTCGTGGGTGCTCACCTTCAACTACGCCACACATTGTTCATCAGAATGCTTCCCACTCTCCAGAGACTTCCATTTTACGATCTCAGACTTATTGTCCAGTAAGACTTGCGTCTATGTCCACACAGTCGAGCATCAAGGAAGCAATCAGACGACATCATGCTGGAGAGGGCTTCACCCAATGGGATGGCGGGGCAGGAATGGACTGCACTTGAAATTAGGCCAAACCTCCCATTTTTCTTCCTTGGACAATCATAGTTTGTGTCCTTTCTCAGGCTTTCATGCCTTGACAGACTTGCCTGCAGCCTCCCTGCTTAGCTTGCTGCTTCTAAGGAGACTCCGGTCCTGTACTGACTCTTTGAAAACTGGGGAGTGAAACACTGCTGGAAAACTATGCATCAGTAGAAATATTCCACTGCATGCATTCAAGACTGAACATAAAAAACATTTTTTAAAACTATGTACAGACATGAGTAAATGACTGCTACGGACCAAAGCTCACTGAACTCAGAGTCCCATCTTAAAAGTATTTCTAGGCACTTTGTCTTAATTTCTGATTAGCAGATTAGAGGGGATGATGCTATGCAACAAATGTACCTGGCCTTACTTGAACTGTGGATATTGCATTAAGAGTGTCTTCATCATTATGCCACCAAGACTTCTTAAGTTTGCAGTCTCCTTGTAAGACTTAGCATATATTGCTCAGTCAAATACCTGGTTTCCTTTCTTTTGATAATCTGTGCACAGGCATTGTACCTCTTATGTCTGTTAGTGTGTGTGTTGATGTGTTTTTTAATGGTAAAAAATGTAGATATTTTTTATAAATAAAAACAATAAAACATAAAAATATAATAAAATAATATAATAAAAAATGTGATGTCTTGCTTTAGCTTTATTATTCACCTTAAACCTTTTTGTGATCAAGTATTTATGTAACAAGAAGAAAAGATTAAAAATGGGGTACGATGACAGGCACACAGGTGACAGAACAGGATGTGAGACAAAACAGTTTCCATCCCCTCTTCACTTTCCTTTTTTTAACCAAGCCGCTCTACGCCCACCCACAAACCCCTAACACAATAAGCAAGGGTAGCACGAGGGAAATGAAACACCTCACTGCTGCCAAAGCATCATCTGAACATTACAGATAAATCACCAATGTTTAAACACAAAGCAAAATAGATGATTATACAAATCTCTTCAAAATAACTCAAGATAGCCAAGAACACAAACAAAAAAAAAAACCCAATTTGCCAACAGCATCTGTAATAACACAGATTTTCTCTGTCAGCTTTGACCAAAACATAATACCTTTTTTGTTTGTACATAATATAACTGTGGTGCGGAAAGCTCCACCTGTGCAATATCCCAGTAATAATAGAGCCATTCCCATACTGACAGCATTTGTGAAACTCATAAGACCAGCTAACAACGGGTGCCTGTTATCTATAGTTAGCTCCAAAGAGGATGCGATATTGATTAATAGTGAAAATCATATTCTCTGTTTTAACAACCACAATAAGAATTCACACTGGTATTTGTTATATGAGATATATGACGTGTGCATAAATTTAAGGATACAGATAGGTTTGGATCAGATACTGGTTTGGATTTCTGGATGACATGAATATATTTGACCATATAGTAACAGAAAAAACTCATATTCTTCTTTACTTGGCTGCTCCCTTTAAAGGTTTCCACAGTGGCCACCTCCAGCTCTCATGTCTTTTTGTCAGAGCCACTGTTTGCAAGGTGTTACTGTCGTCATACACACCTTCCCTGTCACTCTTGCTGCTATCCTTTTTTCACAAATCACCTCTGACACTCATTTCCACCCACTCTAACCTGCCAGCCCTCTCTTCTTCACCTCTCTGGTGCACTGTCATTACTTCACAGGGCTGACTTCATATATTTAAGCTCACCCACCTTCACTGCCTCAATAGGCAACATTTATATGAGATCATAATAATAAAAGTATTAAGGTTAATGTCAGCGTCATTATATTTACATATTGCCAGTATTCTGGGCTTCAGAGTCGGTGCCTCAGTGATGCCCTGAGCTGAGTAGCTAAAACTTTTGAGGCGTTTGAAAACAGGCCCGTGATTGGTCAATTGGCAGTTCCCTTGGTTCAAACAGCCAACCCCAAAACGAGCGCGGCCATGTTGAATTGTCAGTTCTCTCAAAGAAGAGACAAAAGGTTAAAAAAAAAACCTTCTGTGCCTTTGTCAAAAGTAGTGCCTACCAAGCTTAAACGAAAAGCCGATATACAGTTGAATCACGACACAGGCGGTAAGTTTGTAAGGGAAAGGTAGCATCTTTCTCTGACTGGTAGAGTTAAGTGTCACCGTTAGCGCATACTGCCTAGGCTAGAATCAGCGTGCTCGGATGGTTGAATGAAAGTGCTGAAGGGTAAGATGTAAACGGATGCAGATGCGGTTTCTTTGTAAACGACAGATATTTTGAAACAGTTTCTCACAAACCGGGAAAAAAAGGTGCAGCCTTAGCTTGTTAGCTCGATGGCAAAGCCCACGTAGCTGTACGTGAAGTTTTAATGGCGCGTACACTCGTGTAAGTTAAAGTATTCTAGCTAACTTTGTTATCGATAGCGGTAACTTTATGGATTAACTAAACACATGTCGGTCACTGTTGGCTTTACTTTGTTGTTTAACATGGCTAACAATTGCACTGGCTAGCTAAGTGACCATAACACTGGCTGCTAAAATTCAAAACGGCTTGCAGCTGTTATTAAGTTTACACTGGTTGTTAGCCTCGACATCAAAACAAAGGCAAAGTTGTCAGAATGAAAATGTTAACTCCACGTTTTTCGACCTCCTCATTTTACTTATATTTCCATAAATACTTGATAGACTTTTTTGCCATCTACCACCAGTCTTGTGGTGGCAGCATTATTTGTGTCACAGTTTAGCAAAGGTGAGCTTTGCCTTTGGTACACATATGAAATGTATTTCGTTGATCTGGTCAGGTGCACTTTGAAGCGCTCGTTATTGTTGTGCTTTTCTCTTTTGACTAGCCTGTTAATGCTTAAAAAAACCGCATTTGTTTATTTCTTGCAGGTAACCTGGACTACTTTTTCTTGTGTATTGTTCATCATTTCCTTTAACATTTTGTAGGCTTCCATCTTTCTACAGGAGAACTGAAAACCGAAAAAAATGACCCCCAAAATTTAATGTAGCCTGCCAGTGCTTTAAAAAATTGCAGGAATTGTAATTTTTTCAGACTACTATTAAGAACAATCCAGTATTAAACCCCAGCAGTACGAGTTATATACTTGAATATGAGAGCAGTTAGATATGTGATCAAGTTGTCCATATTTTAATACTGCCCATTTTCAGTCAATGTAACAGTCAAACTCATACTCACAAGTGCACACTAAAAACACACACACGTTTATTCTTTGGTCATATTAGTCACGCTATTTATATTGATTTCTCCTTTTTGGAGAGTTGTATTGTAAATAGGCAGAATTTACACACAAACTTCTTTTTATGAAGAGGTCTGAATGTTAGATTGTGAACACATGGTTTAAAAAGGATAGATAAGAGAAAAGGGTTTTATTTTTCTCACGTTTTAGTTTTTAATACATGTGCACATTAAAATAGAGCAGTGAAAAGGAACTAAGCTGAAATATTACAATACTGTGAGGAAAATCCAGTTAAGGTGTTGGACACATGGCGACAGCAAGAACAGCAAACCCAGCACCAATGGCTGGATTGAACAAACCAGCAAATGGGCAGCTCAGGGGACAGACCAAGACAGGTGGACAACAGTCTGAACTCCTGTCAAATGTCCAACATCCCAGTGCCCATAAAAGAACCAGCATACCTCAGAGCAGCGGACGCATCAAGTAAGTTACTGGTTTTAGTAATGTTTCTCTTCTACTTTGAAAACAGAAAAGTGTAGTTTTTTTCCTCACATAATCATTTTTTGCAGCTTGACAGCTTGTGCTTTAGAGAAAAACCTGCATGAGAACCCCATGGGAAAGTTCAGGACTTCTCACCAAATCTTCTGGCTGAACATTGCAAAATAAACAGTCAA
Source organism: Pelmatolapia mariae (assembly GCF_036321145.2). Taxonomy (NCBI): domain Eukaryota; kingdom Metazoa; phylum Chordata; class Actinopteri; order Cichliformes; family Cichlidae; genus Pelmatolapia; species Pelmatolapia mariae. The sequence goes on from NC_086236.1 coordinate 61,943,136, forward strand.
AGCCTTTTTTTTATCCCTGCTATCAGCTTTATTTACCATTACACCTGTCCTGACATGACTTAATAATTTAAGGTTTAACAGTAAGATGTTTTTGCTGTTGTGAGCACTTAGTACTTTGTTTGGAAGTTCGTGAATTACAGAATTGTTAATTTTGTGCAGATCATGTACTTCACATTTGGGTTGTGTGCATATGTGACAATTTTAGAACATCATCAGCATTCACACCAGGCCCAGCTGGGTGTTAAAAGCAAGATCCAAAATAAATTAACCAAAAAAAACTAGGTTTGCATTTAACGCTTATTTAGATGTTTACCCACTTACCAAACAGGGACATTCGTACAGGTGGAGGGCAAGTATCTGCCTACCCAAAGGAATATAATTTGAAATTGTTTTTAGTTCTTCATAACCAGTGGGCATCAAAAATAACCCTGGTTTCCAGAGTGCAGTTTTAAAGGTGTCAGCATGCTCTCTGTGCTCTTCAATATTATGGCCAGCAGCAGAACTGCTTTAGAATACAATAGGTTATTGTCATTGTACATGTAAATTAAAAAAAAAACTAGACTAGTAATACAGATATGGACAAGTAAAAGTTATTCTTTATATCTGGCTAATTTCTGCCATCTAGTTGAAACAATGAGTACTTCTAATAATTGGTTACTCCATTGTGTGGGTCTTAGAAGTTATAATATTAGCCATGCATACATTAGTTTTAGTATTGCTGTGCTGCTTTGAAGTTGTTTTCACCAATGCTCGCCATAGAAATTACTACATTAAGCTGTTGTGTATTTTTAGTATATTAGGTCTTCATCTTTCCAAGTTGAGCCAAATCACACTGCTTAAAGCCCTTTTCCCTCTCTGAAGATTATGAAATAAAGAACTAAATGTTGCAGTGCTTATTTTAACATTTTGTTTTCTTTTTTCACTTGATAATGGTCTGGGTCTTCCCCACAAAAATTGTACTCCTGATTACGACTAGGTTTGGTGATGACTGGAAGAAATGCCTGGAGCTTCCTCCAAAAGATACCAGGGTGAAAACTTCGGTAGGTGACTGCCGTTAGACGCAAGTATAGTTATACATACTTACTTAGACTCAGTGCATGCTGCCATCTAGTGCTGTAATCCTCAACCTCTGGATCGTTTTAAACAGTAAACTAAAATGATTGAGTTGTGTTCTCCAGGATGTGACATCCACCAAGGGAAATGAATTTGAAGACTACTGCTTAAAGCGAGAACTGCTTATGGGAATCTTTGAAATGGGATGGGAGAAACCTTCCCCTGTCCAGGTAAATAAAGTAGCCAGAACTCTGGTTCCTGTTTCTGGTGTTAATTTAGGCGTATAAATAGTTGCACCCTTTAACAGAATCCCGTTACCTCCACTTTGCCTTGATACAGCCCCATGCCTCAGCCATATGCTTTGTTGGGGAGTTGTCCACAAATGGGAAAAACAGCAGGAGAAACACTAATATGCATCTACCAAACAGAAGAGAAGCATTTTTGATTAAGTTACTCTGGAACAAGTTTTAATTTAAGTGAGTAGGAGGCTAAATGAGTCCAATCTCTAGTCCTGATTACATATAAGTATGAACTGTTATACATTGGTGTCACTTTGCACATTTTTGACTCTTAGAGGAAACAGTAGGGGTGATCCTTTAGTCCTGTCTATTTACATTGCTTCATGTCCAATAAACCATGCCCATTTTTCTGAATTGACTTGTCTGTCTGCCAACAGGAGGAGAGCATCCCTATTGCCCTATCAGGACGAGATATTTTGGCAAGGGCTAAAAATGGAACGGGAAAAAGTGGTGCCTACCTCATTCCTCTCCTGGAGAGGATAGACCTTAAGAAGGATCATATCCAGGGTGAGTTTCTTCTAGGGCTGGGATGATGGCTTACAGTCATGACAGTGTTGAGACCACCAACTAAAGTTTAAGATGATGCCTGATGGCTAGACAACAGTGGAAGAAAGTAGCGACAGACTGTACATGATTAGTGACTTCACAGCGTATGAGTAGTGCATGAAAGTACCGTGCAGAATCAGTGGTCTGCAGCGCTACAGACTACTGAAAATTAAGTGAAGTGCAATAAAAGAAACTGAGACATGAGCTTGAATATATGACAGCCATGACTGAAAAGTAGAGATAATTTCATGAACTGTAGGGAAGTTGTGGTCAAGCTGCACACATGCACACTTTGATCAGTGGTAGGGCTGGGTATCGTCACTGATTTCTAGAATCGATTCGATTCGGATTCACAAGGTCCTGAATCGATTCGATCCACGATTCGATTCAATTCGATTTGAATCTGGGAAATTTTGCCTCAGACAGTCAGAAATATTATAATTCAGATCAGTACATTTACATATTTTTGTATCTATAAAAAGGAAGCTGACACTCGCAAGACTTTATCAAAGGTGTAAGCATCACAGAAGATGCCTTTGTGTCAAAGTAGCTGAGGATAAAACACAGAAAAACATGAAGGTGATTTTCCTGGCCTGGGATTTTATAAAAATATTCTGCAGTACATCAAAAACCAAAGAAAACCATTAATCAACATATGAACATTACCTCTGAAGTTACAGCGGTTTTATTAGAGACACGGCTAAGCATTTTGCATAATTTTAAAAAGTTTAAATTTGTTCAGAAGCCTATTGAACGGCAGAAATTAGGTTTTCTTTTCGGAAGTAAGTAAAAGGAAAAAAACAGCGGCCGACAGCGCTGTAAACAACGGTAGACTTGTGCGTAACAAGCAAGCGAATAATGCAGAAAACAGATTTTTTAGACAGGAAACTGTTCTTGAAGTATACTTAGAGAGACAGAGAGAGAGAGCTCTGCATGAAGTGTGATTTTTATCGTGGTGGAAGCAAAACAGCAAAAGTAAGAGTGAATTCATGACGATGTTTATGTGAAGCGTAGTTTGGATCTTCTTTTGCTGCTGGTTCGGTCAGTATTGTTTGGAGAGAGATAAAACTAACAGCTTTAGTATCAGCGCAAAAAGGACGTAAACACAAAGCGCGGACCCGCCGAAACATCAGAATCAGTGAGCTGTCGGCTTTCAGCCCCGACCGTGTCCGTGTCGAGAAAGGCGACATCTCACTGATTCTGATCCGTCGGCTTGTCCGTGCTTTGTGTTTACGTCCTTTTTGCGCTGATACAAAAGCTGTTAGTTTTATCTCTCAGGTTTAACCTGAGATTCTGGCGTTTTGGGCAAAATAAATTTATATTAAAAAATCGATTCAGGATTTTAATGAATCGATATCACGCTATCCAAGCTAGAATCGATTTTAATCGTTAAATCGATTATCAAAACCCACCCCTAATCAGTGGTTCTTTTGTTGCTCTAAAACTAATGGAAAATATTGATAATATACTGATTATGATCGCTGCACTGCACTACTCCATAGTTTTTCTGCTGCTGGAAACCTTTATTTTTTCTGCATTAATATCAGCCCTTATTGTATCCGTTTCCTTCCAGCCATAGTAATGGTGCCAACAAGAGAGCTGGCCCTGCAGATGAGCCAGATCAGCATTCAACTCAGCAAGCACCTGGGAGGAGTCAAGATCATGGCTACAACGGGTGGGACAAACTTGAGGGATGACATCATGCGTCTTGATGAGACTGGTATTTAACATTTTAAGACAATTTTAAAAAAGTTAACTGAATCTTTCAACTTAAGTAGATCTCAGTTTTTAAAAAAATATTGTTAAAGATATTTACTATTTTTTCCCCAACATATAGTAAAATTTAATGTGCTAATTGACTAGGTAGCAAATATGTTCATATTTGAGGTTCAGATTGTTCCTTTATCTTGCCTCTTGTTTGTTGGCTCTTAAGTCTCCAATGAATGGGGCCAGGAAGAGAGAAAGTTTGTAAGCTGGGCTTTAAAGGGCAGAGAACACAATACAAATAACTTTGTTAGCTTTTACACTGAAACGTAATCATATCTTAGACAAACTTATTTGGTGTGTACTTAATAATGGCTACTCTTCTCAGTATGTAAAACACAGATGACATTCTTTCAAACTCACCTTTCTTTTATAAATGTGTATATTATATAGAATTTACAATATAGAATTGTAAATGTAGCTGAGTGACAGTAACCATGGCAGTAACACTTTTCTTGGTAAAACTTTTTTTTTTTTTTCATGCGTCGCTTCTCCTGCAGTGCATGTAGTGATTGCCACACCAGGGAGGATACTGGACTTAATTAAGAAGGGCGTGGCAAAAGTGGACAAGACTCAAATGGTGGTGATGGATGAAGTACGATTTGCTCTCTTTTTTTCTATATTGTTTATTGTTGACTTTTTTTCTTTTTTTTAAGTTTGTGGGTATACTATTCCTTTTGATGTTTTACCTTCCCCCTCCTTTTATTCAGGCAGATAAGTTGCTCTCCCAGGACTTTGTGGTCCTGATCGAAAATATCATCAGTTTCATGCCAAAGGATCGTCAGATTTTGCTTTACTCTGCCACTTTTCCCATCAGTGTGCAAAAATTCATGGTAAGATGTCAAACATTAAATCTTCTGCATGAGTAAAAATTCACTTTGTTTGTACTCTCGTTTAACGGTTTAAGTTGTTGTAAACTGTTTTGTGTAGAGTAAGCACATGCAGAAGCCTTATGAAATCAACCTGATGGAGGAACTCACACTGAAGGGCATCACTCAGTACTATGCCTATGTGACTGAAAGACAGAAGGTACACTGTCTTAACACGCTCTTCTCCAGGGTAAGTAATCAAAATTTTGATTAGTTTTGACTACGGGTACAACAATATACAAAAATCACGGTCAGTTCGATACTTTGGTGTCACGGTTTGATATTTTTTCAATACAAAAAAAATGTTCATGCCTTTTTTAATCTGTAATGTATTAAAATTATAAATATTTCTTTTAACTCAAAAGTACAGTTTTCAAATTAGATGTTGCTGAAACAACAAAATAATAAAAGAAATCTATCTTATCAAGAAATCACTCATCTGTGGAAAAAAGTTTATTACAGAGAAATGGCTCTTTCCAAAATCAAAACTATAATATACCCTTCTTGTGGGGTATATTCTTAGCCCTAGCCCAGCATTAACTATGTTCTTAGCATTGTCAGTAGTTACAGGTATTATTGCATTTGGTCGCACTAACTTCCAATCTTTCACAGCTTCTGACAGACCTTTGGCTAAGTCGTCAGTGGTGTGACTTTCGATGATGCGTGTCTGCAAAACACTGCTTTTCATCTGCCATTCCAGATCAATGTAATGTGCGATGACGGTCAGGTAGCTCTGTGTAGCTCTTGAAGTCCAGCAGTTTGAGGTCAGAGCAACACCGGGTGCTGCTGACACTGCCGTCTCTAATTTGGCTTTTGTCTCCTTGTACAATGCAGGAACTTCAGTATCGGTGAAATAGGTTCGTGAAGGAATATTGTATCGGGGCTCAAGTACTCTCAGCATTTCCTGAAACCCGGTGTTTTTCTACAACAGAAAAGGGTCGCATGTCGACAGCAGTAAAAATAGCAATTGTCCTGTCTATTTCTTTTGCCCTCTTAGAATCATGTACTAACGGCTGTCTAAATGACTCGGGTAAAGTTTGTAGCATGTGTGCTTGTTGTTGTTTTTATCTGCTTCTACTTGTCTTTGCACTAGGGTTCTGTCTCGCTAGCTTGAGTGAATGCATATGGGCGGCGCTCTGTGGATCTGCACTCGACAACGCATCCTAGGCGGAGTAGTCGAACGCAGATCCACTGAGCTCTCAACACAGACGGCATCATCAGAAGAAAAGTTGATAAAAAATTTTGTATTGTTCAATACATATGTGTACCGAACCGAAAGCACTGTATCGAATGGTTCAATACAGATGCATGTATTGTTGCACCCCTAGTTTTGACCAACCATTTGTGCTATCCAGTCTTTAAGTCTGACGTCATTAACCGTTTCTGGGTCTAAAGTCAAACACTGCGGCGTCACTGAGAGTTACAAACTGTCTAAATTTCCTCTTTCATCCTTAATAAAATGATCAGTGCGGCTGCTCTAATAGGTGTAACAATTAAGTTTAACATCCAGGCATCCATAAAAACAGAATTTATGAAATGTAAGAGTTAGAAGTTGGCTGGGAGTTAGCTCGCTAGTTTCCGTCTAAACATGACATACTATGTTCTGCCTTAGGGATTTCTGAAAAAACAATGTTTTTTCACTTCTGAGATAAATGAAGACGGGAAACTAAACAGCAGCAGTGACGTTTGCAGGGTTACTGAAGTTGGGCTAGCTGATATATAATGGTGTGCTACATGGTGGCAAGCTACGCAGCTATGGTTAGCATAACATAAACACAGTAAGCTGATGAACGCTAACTTTTTCCCTACTCTGTATTTTTCTCTGCCAGCTCCAGATCAATCAGTCTATCATCTTCTGTAACTCTACTCAGAGAGTTGAGCTTCTTGCAAAGAAAATCACTCAACTTGGTTATTCATGCTTCTACATTCATGCAAAGATGATGCAGGAGTACAGAAACCGTGTGTTCCATGACTTCAGAAATGGATTGTGCAGAAACCTAGTCTGCACAGGTAGGTGAAGAGTTGTTGCATTTGAAAAATGTGAAGTGGAAGAACGAATGTTCACTGGGTTGAGTAAGCACATGTTTTCTTGTAGACCTCTTCACTCGGGGAATTGACATCCAGGCTGTAAACGTGGTTATTAATTTTGACTTCCCCAAAAATGCAGAGACCTACCTCCACCGCATTGGCAGATCAGGTAACCTGTCGTGTTGTCAATAAGTTAGGTTTACAGCTACTGTTTGTAATACCACTACTAATACAAGCTTGACACCATGTTGGCATGCCTCCTGGCTGCATGCCAAATATCCTTGGGCAAGATACTAACCCCATGTTTGCCTACTGGTGGTGGTCAGAGGGCCCGGTGGCGCCAGTGTCTGGCAGCCTCGCCTCTGTCAGTGCGCCCCAGGGCAGCTGTGGCTACAATGTAGCTTGCCATCACCAGTGTGTGAATTTGTGTGTGAATGGGTGAATGACTGAATGTAGTGTAAAGCGCTTTGGGGTCCTTAGGGACTAAGTAAAGCTCTATAAAAATGCAGGCCGTTTACCATTTGTTTGTCCACAGGGCGTTTTGGTCACTTGGGTCTGGCTATCAACCTCATAACTTCAGATGATCGCTACAATTTGAAGAATATTGAGGACCAGCTGGTTACTGACATTAAGCCCATACCCAGCAGCATTGACAAGAGCCTGTATGTTGCAGAGTTTCACTCTGTTGACGCAGAAGATGGTAGTGAAGAGAAGGCATGAAACTAAGAACTGGGAGCTGCACAAATCAATGGTCAGTTCCTTGAATGGCTCAAACTAAAGCATTACTGAAAAATAAATCTCTAAGAGTCAAAAGTTTGGTTTATAAATGAAACAAGATGGGCTGTTTGCTGCCCTTTGGTTGCTCAGGACTAGGTTGTTGCAACCGTGTAAACACAGATTTTAGTTGCATTTGTCAGTTAATCTACATCAAAATGTTATTCAGGGTTCATGCTCGGCCTTAAACGTGGCTGCTGAAAAGCTGTTTGATCTGTGGCCAGTGAGTCTTCGCTGCCCTATTCTATGTTTCCAGTATTATGATTGTGAGGTGAATTCATCAGCAAGGAATAGCTTAAAAAGTATATCATGTACAGGAAAACCAGAGAGAATGTTCTTGCTCGTTGTGTTCTGAACCATAAGAAGAGTACATATATAGGGGTATTTTAGGGTTTAGGACGTAGTGCATCTGAACACTCTTCCTGAAGCAACCTTTTTAATTGATTAGTTAATCTTGATGAAAGAGGATATAAAGCTTTACAAGATTTAAAGGTGAAGGGGTTACAGAGCAGTCAGCATAGATTTGGACAGAGCTGATCTGCACACAGGGCCAGCTATCTGCTCTGTTTGTTTACTACAATAGTGACACATTGACATGGTTGGAACTGGAGATTATAATTTTATTCCTGGCTTTTTTTCTTTTGTTTTGCAGAACAAACATGGTGCCTGGCATTTGTCACACAATACTGGCTACACATCACACAAGATTCAAAGTGAAGATTTTCTTTCTGCTCCATACTCCTTCAAAATAATATTTTTGTACATTTTTCATTTCCAGTTTGAGGTTACTAGTAAACTGGTGTCCCACAGAACATTGCCAGTTGAGCTTGGACAGTGATTTCTATCAGTGTGGCAGACTACACTGCTAGAAATCACTGCCCATGTGATTTGAGCTAAGGTTGAAGAATCTCACCAAATTCAGCCACTATTGAAAGAAGATGGAAATGATCTGTTTTTGGTGCTTTGTTGTAAGAATAAAACCGTAACCAAAGGTGAACTCGGTGGATTGTGCCAACTGTGAACTACAATGTTTGTGTCCACATCCTGCTGAAATGCATTTGAGCCAGTGACATAAAGAAAAACTGCACCTTTGGTCACGTACGTTTGGTCATTTCTTATACTGTCTGTGATAATTATGACATGCTCAGTATTATGATGTATTTTATTGGTTTAAAAAAAGGCCTATTTGAAGATCACCAACCCCAAATTAATTTGATGCATGGTCTGCAGTATTGAATTAAGTAAGCTGGTATTTTATTACATTACTGCATTATTTTCACAGGCCTTGCGTGAAATCTGACCCTTCTTCTGCGGAGGTCTTTAAAATCTTAGCAGAAACTAAGGATTGAAAGACCATTCAATATAAAATTTGCATGTACTGCATTAGGCTAAAGCCACAGTTTTTGTCTGGACACATTTGCTACAACATGACACACATGAAATTTTTTTCCTCTCCCCAACTTCCTTATTTCTGTCAGCTAGAACCAATGTGGCCATTCTTACTTGACCCTTCTCATTAGCACTTTTACCCTCACAAGCTGTCTCCCGGTGTTTATTTTTGTAACACTGTCTGAGACAAACTGTGTGGAAAATACAATGGAATCAGCACCAGTAATCCTTTCATTCTTGTCATCACCATTTCATTAACATTCAGATGATTGGGCAGAAAATCTGAATGGTATGACCAGTTCTTGCCTTTACAGATGAAGTTTTTGCCCCTTGATTTACTAAAGATATTTGCATTAATTGTGAGACGCACCTAATATTTTGGAATATAGTACACAATGAGACCAAAGAAGAGCACGAGTTGGAACAAACAAACCTTCATAAACCAAAATGACTTCTTTCCTCTGATGAACCTTTAAAAAGGGCTGCTGTGCTGCTGCAGTGCACAAAACCTGACACCCGTTTCGTATGATAAACATTACACTTTTTCCATGTACTCGAGTCTAGTACTTACTACTAAATAACCTATGTAAAGGGTTTTATCAATGACACTTGTCGTTTCAATAAAGCCTGGAATAAAATACAGGAATCCAGGAAAGAAGTAGAATTCCTTTTAAGGCATGGTAGTCAACAGTATTTCTCAGACCTTGAGGTTCAATCTAAATTAATTCAATTTTATATAGTGCCGTATCAGAACAACAGCTGCTTCAAAGTGCTAAACTAGATAACACAGTCTCTCTATTTAATGGCTGATTTCGACTTTGCTGTGACCTTGTCCTGATTTTTTTTTCACCAATAGTACAAACAGTTGTGAGTTCTAATAGCAAAGTTTCAATAAAGTTGCGCTTACTAATAAATGCATTTCTTGTAGCACATGTCACATATCAGTAGTCATAACTACATTAATGACTTTGAACTATTTGACATCAGGGATTGGTTTGTATATAGAACTTTTTTTACTCTAGTGGAGCATTCAAAGTGCTTTAAACAGCATGCCCCATTCATACCGCAACTTTGTTTCTATGGCAAAGTGCTTTGTAGCATTCACACACATTTACACTCCAATGAATGTGTCATTGGGTCATCATCTATTTAAAATATGTATTTATGTTTGTTTCTCTGGCTGACTTTCACATTAGTGCTAAGCACCCAGGGAGGGGACTCATTTTTGTCATGCGCATCTGTATTTTTCTTCCAGTGTGTCTAAACTAGTAATTGGACTCATGTGGATTTGGTTCCTGGATTAGAACAGCAATCCTTTGTTTTATTCTTAGAAGAAAATTATCTCTATGGCTTGATGAACCATGTTTTTCTTAACTATATTTATTTTTTAAAAGCAGGTGTCAATGCTAATTCCAAACAGATAAAAAGTTCAACTGATTGCAGTCCACAGCTGCACTTTCTATCTGATTGTTTAAATTTCATGAATGATTGCATTTTGGTGTAGGTCTGGTCCATGTAACCTAATATTTCTTGCTAAGACAGAATCCAAGTCAAACCATAAATCTGTCTTTTATTTGCCTAAAATGCAGTATAACATTTCATTATTTACATTTTAGTTAGAACCTGTTTGAATAACCCTGTCCACTGGGAGATGATCCCATTTTTTTGAAAAATAAACCCGTATTCTCATATTCGTATAATTAATATATTTTTGTTCCTCGCATATAATTGTGTAAATACTCCTGTTCGCTCGGTACCCTTGGAATGTCATTCAGTGAAAGGCCGAATTAAGCGAATGTTCAGTAAATGAATCTAATGATACGTCACTACAAAAGGGTTGTCCTAGCTTCAGCCAATTGTTGCCGGCATGAGATGCACATGAGCCAATGCACAGATGAGTCTGGTAATGGGCGGACCCTTGTCAACTACGGTCACTGACGTTGTCGTGAACTTTACCGGTGTTGAACTACCCCTGGACCCAAACTGTCACCGTAAGTAGGTAAACCGCAGAAAGGAAGGGGTGTTTTTGTCGTTTGGGGGCAGGGGGGTATTTCGTGGCGTTACTGTCTTGCGTGGTAAATCTAGTTACCGCTCTATTCACATACGGGCGAATAGATCTCGTGGTCGATTCCACATGGCTACCTAGCCAGCCAGTTAGCTAACCAACCTCTGCTAGCTCGCTTTAGCATTCATAGATTAAATGCTGCTAGTGAATAGTTTTGTCAGCTGGTGGCTTAAATCCATATGTGGCTTAACTATCAAATAACCAACTGCAGTACGACATGTCTTACTATCGGGTTATACTGTTTTTATTGTATTTAAAATCTCGAGAGTCTAACTAAATTGGGCCTTAGCTGAAACCAACATGCTGCACCAATGCTTCAGTGAGGGTAGCGGTGTTGATGGTAGCTGAGGTCTTGTGAGCTAATGCTTTAGGAGCTCCGTGTTACTAAAGCTCCTACAGATATACTGTATGAAGCATGGGTAACAGATCTCTGAGCAGAATATACGCGCGTATGTATTTGTGTATTTACCTCACAGGATATGCAGGTCATACATGTTAAAGTGTACGTTTTGACCATTTCTACAAGATCAGTTTAACAGTTAGTAATCTGAATGCAAATATGTAGCTTTTATTGCTGTTTTGAAACAATAACGTATTTATACACTGCCTGTCTCTCTCAATAGGCTGTTACCATCTAAAACTATGGGCAGTGTGTTGGCTGCCGCCTCCCCCAGTCCAGCCCCAGCTGTAGCTGGAAGTGGACAAGGGGTGTCAGGCTTGGTGTCGGTCCCTCCTGGGTTCACTATGCCCTCAGTGTCTTCCGTCCCTCCAGCAGCTGGATCTGACCAGCCGACGGCAGATGCACAAGCCTCTCTCCCAAATCCAGGATCATATGACGAATGCCACCGCAAATGTAAAGGTCCGAAAATGAGGCGCTCTCTCTGCATTTCTTCATTTATTTTTCAACTTTTGCATCATAATTATGCTGTTATATCATTGTATCAAGTGTCATTGTTAAGCCGTGTTGTTCTCCCTTCTTTGTTTCAGAGGTGTTTCCACTTCAGATGGAAGGGGTGCGGTTAGTGGTCAACAAAGGCTTGAGTAACCACTTCCAGGTCAGCCATACTCTTACCCTCAGCACCCTGGGTGATTCTGGTTATCGATTTGGTGCTACCTATGTAGGCAGTAAACAGACTGGGCCAGCAGAGGTAATGCTCTCTTTGTTTCTTTTTTTGCCTTTGCCTTAACATACTACTGATGTGATTCTGACTTATGGAACTCTTGTGTGTAAATCTTTGTAATGTTCACAGAATTGAATGTTAATTCCATAAATCAACATTTCATTTAAAATGCATGAACTTTGCATTTTTAATTATTATTGAGGTTGTGGTTATTTGTCACGAATAATCATTAGAACAAAATTGCCTCTTTTTTTTTTTGCACTGTTATGTAAACGTAGCATAGCTTTTATAATCATGTTGACTTACATTCCTTATGTACAATGCGTTGCAGAAAATAAGTCACCTAGATTCAGTGCAACTTTTAGAAGAAAAATAAAAAACTTACCAAAGTGTAACATAAAATCAAAACAAACAGGACACGCTTTGCATTTTTATATTGTGCTAAATTCCTGTTAAGTAAATCTTTTTTAATTAAATAAGGTGTTTATTCACCTGATCTCACTATATCTGTTTGAGGTGAAATATATTGTCTCATGTCATTCAAACTTTTGAATTTGAACTACATAAAGTTATGCCCAAACTAAAGGATAAAAAAAAACTAAAGTGGCCATCCCAGAGTGTAGCCAAATAAAAATGAAAGGTAGGATTATGCAGGAAACGACCTGCTGTTTTAGTATTGCTTAATGCTTGAGGGTTAACACATCTTTGTCCAGTATTTTGACTATTTTCCTAAAGCCTTCATTACTCACTGTGTTTACTGGATGAATATATCTTTGGTAAAACGTGTTGGCAATTTCACTATGTCTTCATGAGCTGGGTGGATATGCTGACAAGCTGTACAGGCTGGATTTTCTGGACACCTGACCTGCTATTAGAGGATTTCAATAAGAAAAAATTGCATTGTTTACGTTGCCTTTATGCAATCATCTTACTACAGTTTGTGGTGTTATCAGGTGATTGAACAAGTTAGCTGTGTTACTTTGCCACATAGACATGAGTCTGCTATACTTTTTGCACATTGTTTGTTCTTGGTTAACGTCACTTGTTTTAAATGCACAGTATTTTATAAATCAACGGATGATGATCTGCTTTGAGAAACAAGTTCCACACCTTCTGTTGTGCCAGATGTTTGACTTTTTAATGTAGTGATACTTGTCCAGATGACATCCAATACATTTTATGGTGCAGGAAACAGCTGTTATTTGGCATGCAGGGACTTCATCAGGGGGTAATTTTAGAGAGCGCATTATTTGCTTTTGTTTTGTGTTTGATTGGCACAACACGTATTTTCAATATTACTTGATCATGTTCATTTATTTGGTTGAAGTCAAACTCGTGATCACCATTAATTGTGTATCTCTACTTCAGTGTGAATCTTCACATAAATGTCTAATAAGCCATAATGGATGATTAGTGATATTTTATATCCATCTATCCATTATCCGGGGGCTGGGTCACGGGGACAGCAGCTCCCACAGGGAAGCCCAGACCTCCCTCTCCCCAGCTACCTCGTCCAGCTTGTCCAGGGGAACACCAAGGAGTTCGCAGGCCAGCTGAGAGATATAATCACTCCAGCGTGTCCTCGGTCTGCCCAGGGACCTCCTCCCGGTGGGACATGCCCAGAACACCTTGCCCAGGAGGCATGCTTGTCAGATGCTTGAACCCCCTCTACTGGTTCCTATCGATGTGGAGGAGCAGCGGCTCTACTCTGAGCCCCTCCTGGATAGCTGAACTTCTCACCCTATCTGTAAGGGAGAGGCTAGCCACGCTTCAGAGGAAGCTCATTTCTGCCGCTTGTATCCGTGATCTTGTTCTTTCGGTCACTACCCAGAGCTTGTGACCATAGGGTAAGGGTAGGAACGTAGATCGACTTCGCTTTAACACTCGGCTCTCTCTTCACCACGACTGACCGGTACAGCATCCGCATCACTGCAGCCGTAGCACCAATCCGTCTGTCGATCTCCTGCTTTCTTCTCCCGTCACTTCTGAACAAGACCCTGAGATACTTAAACTCCTCCACTTGAGGCAGAAACTCGTCCCTGACTCAGAGTGGTCACTCCATCCTTTTCCGGCTGAGGACCATTGCCTCAGATTTGGCAGTGCTGATTCTTATTCCCACCGCTTCACACTAGGCTGCAAACCGTTCCAGTGTGAGCTGGAGGCCCTCACCCGATGAAGCAAACAGAACAACATCATCCATGAAAAGCAGAGATAAGATTCTGAGACCACCCAAGTGATAGCCTTTCGCCACTTGGCTATGCCTAGAAATTTTGTCCATAAAAATTACGAACAGAATCTGTGACAAACGGCAGCCCTGGCAGAGCCCATCATCCAGCTGGAACGAGCCCAACTTATTTCCAGCTATGCGGACCAATATCTTGCAACGCATGTATAAGCATCGAATGGCCTGTAGCAATGGGCCAGACACCCCATACACCTGAAACACCTCCAACAGGACATTCTGAGGGATATGGTTGAATGCCTTCCCCAAGTCCACAAAACACATGTAGACTGGTTGGGCAAACTCCCATGCACCCTCAAGTATCCTTGAGAGGGTAAAGAGCTGGTCCTGTGTTCCACGATCAGGATGAAAACCACATTGTTCCTCCTGTAGACTTTCTCAGGGAGGCTGACGAGTGTAATCCTATAGTTGGAACACACCCTCCCGTCCCCCTTCTTAAAGACGGAAACCACCACCCCGGTCAGCCAGTCCAGAAGTGCCACCCCTGATCTCCACACAACATTGCAGAGGCATGTCAACTAAGACAGCCCTACAACATTCAGAGCCTTCAAGAACTCAGGGCAGACATCATCCATCCCAGAGGCTCTGCCACCAGGGAGTTGTTTACCTGCCTCAGTGACCTTGCCCGGGTCATCCCCCTCCTCCCCAGACTCTGCTTTCTCCATGGAAGACGTGCCAGTGGGATTAAGGAGGTCTTTGAAGTATTCCTTCCACCGCCCAACAATTTTCTGTCAAAATCAGCAGCACTCCACCTATATTATACACAGTGTAGGTAGAGCACCGCTTTCCCCTCCTGAGTCGCCTGACAGTTTGCCAGAATCTCTTTGAGGCAGTCGGAAAGTATTTTTTTCATAGCTGAACTCCTCCCACACTCGATTTTTTTGCTTCAGCCACTGCCCGAGCCGCATTCCGCTTGGCCTTTCGGTATGCATCAGCTGCCTCTGAAGTCCCACAGGCTAACCATTTTTGGAAAAAATTACAATATATGTTGAATGCATGTGGAAACTATCTGTAGAAGTTCACATACATTAGAGCAATAGCAATATTGTATGCATCTGAAATTCATTTAGAGCACCAAAATGTGGCCACCTAACCTAAAAACTAACTTGTTCATTTGGATTATTGAGCCAAAGTGGTGTCACCTTAAATGCCTGTCTCAAAAATTTAGGTGAACTAAATTTAGTAATTTAGTTTACTAATTAGTAAACTAAATTAATTTACTAATTTAGTGGGATGCTGAGATACGCTACAATGAGGCTTACAGTGACATTCATAAGTATCTTGAGTATGATTGTGGATATTGACATCAAAACAACCAGCTGTAATACACTGAATGTTTCAAGACCATTAGGAAATGTTGGTCTGTGAACGTGATAGGTCTTTTTAGGGAATTTGGGGTCCTGTGTAATGGTAAAGCATCAGCCACTTATGTGAAATCTGTGTTTTTGTCCTGCAAACAAATTGGACAAAACAAAAGTGGAAAAACATAATTTTGAAGCATAATGGAAGCTGTTTCAACACCAGATGTATTCCAGACCATTACATTCTGACCTGTGGTGGACTAAAACAATTGAACATAGCAATGACAAAAATCATTATTGTGTGTGCTATATTATGTGCAATAACCCATGCCATTACTGAAACATACAAAGTGTGCTTAAATCAAAGATAACTCAACTTCATAATGGTGTTAATTGTGTGCATTTAGTGTTTGTCTCTAAAGCCCCTTTTCCATAGTACCTACTTGGATGGAATGGCTTCAGCTTGGATTGACTGGTTTTCCATTACAATCCAGTACTACCTAACGTGCGTGGCTGTGGTCATAGCAACGCATCCAAGCATCCCACAGAGTAATTAATGTGACACGAACACTATGAAAAAGGCGGAGGTCGAGGCAAGAATATACCTGTTGCTCAGTCTGTGCCTTTTCTTCAGACTCGGGGATCACAGCGTTGTTTTTTGTAGTCATTTTCCTCATTGCCGTGTTTCAAAAATGGCGTTAATGATATGCTCTCATGACTCATTGAGTGACGCTACTGACCAGCCAATCAGTGGCATGCAGTCTGACGACGTCACATTTTAGTACCCGATCGAAAAGTACCTGATACCAAGTACTATTACCAAATGGAAAAACCGAGTGAAGTTGATTCGAGTAGGTACTAATGGAAAAGGGGCTTAAATGACTGTTTAACTACATAAAATTGATGAATTTTATGAGGCTTTATTTGTTCATAGTCAAGCTACATGGCTTTTTAATATTATTAGTGTCTTTTACATTCAGTGTATTTTTAGAGTTCAAAACTTCAAAAACACCTGGTTAGATTGTTTTGCTTCACATTTTCACAGCCCCAAATTCTGTATTATTGATGTTGACTGCCATTTTATACAGCCGTTGACATAGTTTTGAAAAGCTGACTGTGAAGTGGTATTCTCTCTAGTCATTCCCAGTGATGGTTGGAGATATGGACAACACCGGCAGTCTGAATGCGCAGGTCATCCACCATCTTACAACAGCTGTACGCTCCAAAATAGCCATACAGGTATGTAGACATGCGATAGCATTTAGATGTGATCCTTTAGAATATTTTATTAAGCATTTCAGGTAATGTTTTACATTGTCCTTTCAGTTTTTTATATTTTCTGTTTATTATTTATTGGCAGACTCAGCAGCATAAGTTTGTGAACTGGCAGTGTGACATGGAGTATCGAGGAGAGGACTTCACATCTGCTGTGACGCTCGGAAATCCAGATTTACTTGTTGGATCTGGTATGATAAAGATTATTTTTATGAGTTATCCATTATTTATCCATGGAAAAGTCACATTGAGATTAAAATCTCTTTTCCAAGAGAGACCTAGCCAAAATGGTTGTAGAAGTTGCAACAAGTAAAAAATGTGCTGCAAAAAGAAATACAAAAATTTTATGGTTAATAATGAATTTATATGAAACCTGAAGCATTTAGTTTAATAATAAGTAAACAAAGGTGCAAAAGGAAGATTTTTTTTTCCCAGCAAAATAATAAATTGAGCGTCATTGGGCCTTTCATGCTTTCGTGTGTCAGTAAAACACTTTCCAGATGTTCTGTCAGAACCACAGTTGATGTGACTGAATTTCAGCTTGCTACTGAGTTGAATTGTGTGATGTCTGAGAAGCAAAGCATCAACCTAATAATCTAATAAACATTAATGGAAACCAGGGGGCACCTGAGTACTGCCTTACCTACCTACAGAAAGTAATACATTGCTAGTTCAGTCTGTGTCCAAACTGTGACTCCTGGAAGAATTTCTCATTTCTCAGAATACTATAACTTAAAAAGACTTTCTGTGTTCACATAGTCACAACTATTGATAATAAAACCCAGCTCGATGGCGACAAAAAAAAAAGAAAAAAAAAAAAGAACTCGTGAACTACACAGGAGAGATATAACAGCTGTTAATGAAAAGCTAGGAGTGCTTATGGACTATAAACATCCTCTGTGGGCGCTGGTTTAGCTCAGTGCGTTGAGCAGGCAACCAAATGCCATACGGCTGAGAGCAGCCGGCCTGGGTTCGATCTGACCTGCGGGTCTTTGCCACATGTTCTCCCCCCGCTTTCCTGTGTAAATTCTTTTTTTTTTTTTTTTAAATTAAACATCCTCTGTAAGAAGTAGTAATAATAATAATAATAATGGATTGCTTTTATAACGCTTTTCGAGACCCTCAAAGCGCTTTACAATTCCACTATTCATGCACTCTCACATTCACACACTATGTACTATGTTCAAACATTTTTTTCATAACTTATTGTGAAAGCCAGTGCAGATGAGGAGCAATCCAAGGACTAAAATGCACACACGAATAGGTACTGGCAAAAAAAGACGGGCACTGCTGCTTTTTTTCTTTTTAGTACAATACTTGGTGCTACTTATACATTTCTACTTGTTTCAACAAAATAATTGTGGGAAATATTTGACAATGAATGCACTTCTTCTGACTTTAATATTACTTTTTTCAAGTTTAAGTATACATTTAAATGAAAGAGGAATTAGAAAATATAAAAAAGTGAACAATGGAAATGTGTATCAAAAGAAAATATAATCTGTATTTGTAATAGATGCTTTTTACTGCTGCAGGCATTTTGGTGGCCCACTATCTTCAATCTATTACGCCAGCACTGACTCTCGGTGGAGAGCTTGTGTATCACAGGAGACCAGGGGAGGAAGGAGCGGTCACCTCTCTCTTGGGCAGGTACACAGGTAAAATCCCTCTTTAAGATTCACGTTCTGCACCGCAAGACTGCTTTGTGCGAAAATTTATGTATTTTATCATGAAGCTTTAAGGGCATTGTAAAATGTGAGCTATCTAAGAGATGCATTAGTAATTCTACCCCCTGCCTTTTTTAAACTCCACAGGTGAAAACTATGTTGCTACGTTGACTTTGGGAGGAGCAGGAGCTCATGCTACATACTATCACAAAGCCAATGATCAGGTACCTAATTTCAGTTAAATTGTGTTGCAATACTACTCAGGTCACACTACACTTGTGGATCTGAGGATTTCATCTTGGGCATGTGGAAGTTTGGCCTCCTGAGGCGATCACTGACACAATGCCAAACCTATCATGATTTTGCAGGCAACATAACCACCTGTAACTGTCTTTAACAGTAATAGTTAAAATGTTTTGTAGCTCAAATGAAAAAAACACAACAAAAAGATTCTCTTCTTTCATCCAATGCATAGCCAATGTCTAGAGAATCATGAGGGACGTTTACAAGAAAATCCCTGTAACTTGCAAATGTACTTTAGATAAGCAATGGCTTCTTTCTCCTGAGCACATAATACATTTTCACAATAAAAACAATAAGTCAAAGAGTGTTGATGAGAATTGATTGTGGGTTTGACTTAGGGGTGGGCGGTATAAACGGTATACGGTAGAAACGATATAAATTTGGCGAACGGTGGAGATTTTTACTATACTGCTCTACCGCGATAGCGCATGTTGATGGTGTCATCATCAAGCTGCGCCTGTTTTGGTCGAAAGCATTGCAGCGGCTGCAAACACCATCATCTGCAAATTATGCCGGGCGACAGTAATAGCAAAGAGATGAAGCACTTTTGGAATATGAGGAAAGCCAAAAACTGCGCTTCCTCCACTTCTGTACCATTGATTCATTAATGCCGAATTCTCTCGCAGCCGCTCTATTCCCATGTTGTTGCAGTATATTAATGACTAACCTCTTATTGTGGATGGATTATCTCAGTTGTTCTCCTAACTGAAGTTTGGTCCGTGTATAGCATCCTGCTATGCAATTGCATTTGTCCTTAACCACCAGAAACCCTCATGTTAACTTTTATCGAGTGGAAAAAAGTTAGCGTTCATCCTTCAGCTTCACTGTGCTAATGTTATGCTAACATAGCTGTTTTGCTAGCGATCACGTAGGACATCATTATATACCAGCTAGTCCAACTTCAGTAACCCTACAAACGTCACTGCTTAGTTTTCTGTCTTCATTTATGTTGGAAGTGATAGCAGAGCTGTATGTTTTAATTTTTTCAGAAATCTCTCAGTCAGAATATGGCATATCATGTTTAGCTGGAAAGTAGCAAGCTCCCCCCCCGTCCCCTTCTGGCTGCCTGGGCCTCAATTTTATCCCACAACTTAGACATTCACATTACTCACACTCTCATAACACATACATATAGGATCTTGGGGGTGGGCACGCTACACGGAATCCAAAAGACCATCAGGGTGTACACTTCACCCCTGGCGTCGTTGCCCACCTCTCAATTTTAAATACATGTAGACATTGAGGGCTATCAGGAGGGGCTATGCGCTTACCTGCTGCTCTCTGGCAGGTAGCTCCATGCCCTCCTGGGTTTTAAATGCACCTTAGAACACACATGCATCAACACTACATATGAGCGGACGGAGGGAGGTTTGGAGTCTTCACACACTCCCATTCTCTGCGGCCTGTTGGAGCGGGGGGGCTGGGAGGAGGAGTTGGCCGTCCGATTGGGGTCTGGATTGTGGGGCCTCCCTGCTGCTGCTGAGTCGGGGCAGTCTGCTTCTCTCCACCCCAGGGAAAAGGGTAACACTACCTGGGTGTGGGTGCAGTTTCCCCCTCCAGGGGCAAGGGTACCTAGACCTGGGGCTTAGAGTACGCTTGGGGAGTGTGATTGTGTGCACAGCGTCTCTTTATGTCTGTCTCCACGTTGGATAAGTGTTGAGTAATTGCATATGAGAGCATGAGGGTGGGAATGGATGTTTGTATTTGAGTGTGCCTGTTTGTCTGTGTCTATATGTCAGGTTGGGTATTCGACGCCACCTCTCAATGACATCTCAGGCCCTCCAAGGTATGGAGGCCTATCTCCCCCCACCACTTCCCCTGCCAGTGGCAGACGCCCTCAGACATCGGTGTGTTGGTTGTTCTTTGTGTCCGGGGATGGGCGTCCAGGTACACACCGGCTCACTCCTTGGTGGCTGCTTGTCGGGGCCTGGAGCCTGGGGCTCGCTCGGGCCACTTCGGGGGTGGGGTACCCTCAACATCTCGGCCTGGGGCTCGGTCACTCAGGCACAGCTGGCTGCCGGCGGAGCTCACGGGCACGTCACTGCAACCCCCCCTGGCTTCTGCTCTGCGGCTGCTGAGTGACCCCTCATCTGGGACTCTCCTCAGCTCTTTCTGGGATAGTGGCGCAGCTGCCCCTCTGTTGGTCTTCCTTGGTCTCTTGTGTTCTGAGGACCTCTGGATGTCTGGAGTTTTGATCTCCTCCATACCTGCTTCATGCCCTGGAGGACGGGGCAGTGGCCCCCCACACCCTCTAGCAGATCATTACATGAAGGAACCTTTTAAATACAAGCGCGCTCATGCTCACAGATGTACACACGGGTGCTCACACACACAAACTACACCCTTTTTGGCTCCTACCTCAAAGCACACTGTGCGCTGTCGATCTTACGTGCTGGACAATAATGTTTAATATTTAGTATTTACTGTTATATTCCCATAGATCATCGTGATGTTGTTTATTATGTTGCTCTTTTTTTTCTTCTGCTTGTTTTCTCTTTTTTCTTTCTCAACAGGTGATCCAGGTGATTGATATATGTATTTTTTGTCTGCTTATTTTGTTGGTTTTTGTTTTTTCCCCTTTATCCCCGTCCTTCTTCCCCGCTGTTTTTCTTTCCCTCTTTCTTTCTCCCCTTTCTTTTCCCCAGTCAAGTCTGTCCCGTATCTAGCAAGTGAAAATAAAATAAAATAAACAATAAAAAGTGAATCAAATAGACCATTATGGCAAGGCTGGGATGGTCCATTTGGTAAAGTAAATCCGTTGGGCATCTTTCTTCGCCTTTAGACAATAATTCTGATGCCAAAAGAGCCAAACGGGACAGGCAAAAAAAAAGAAAGGAGAAAAAAAAAAAAAGGGAAACTAGCAAGCTAACTTCCTGCTAACTTCTAACTCCGTTGAATTTAATAAATTCTGTTTTCATGGATGCCTGGATGTTAAACTTAATTGTTACACCTGGTAAAGCAGCAACGCTGATCATTTTATTAAAGATGAAAGAATTTAGACAGTTTTTAACTCTCAGTGATACCGCAGTGTTTATTTGACTTTGGGACCTGAAGAAGATGGAGTTTTGGACCCAGATTACTCCGCGAGGCTCCTGACTACGGTAGCCGTAATGCTCCGACAATCCATCAGGCGGTGCGGCTTCATAGTTTACCAAAGTCGTACTAAAACATTTTTGACAGATTTCTGCGCACCGTGTACCACACAAAATCTGTTTTCGGTCAGTAAGCACAACCAGAATTCATACATAAGGCACACTGTCGATTTTTGAGAAAATTAAAGGATTTTAAGTGTGCCTTATAGTGTGTAAAATGCGTTATACAGAAGAAAAGAATATATCGCGATATATATCGTTACCGCACATGCTTCAAATTATACCGTGATATGGATTTTAGGCCATAACGCCCAGCCCTAGTTTGACTGCTGCACATTGGAGTCTGGATAAAGGAACAAATATACTGAGGGTTTGTTTGCAAAAGTCACAGGTGAAGTAAATCCTGTGTTGTTCTGTGTTGTTCTCAAAATGACACATTTGGTGTGAACAGTTTGGAGTGTTGGAATCCTAGCAAAACAGTGTTTTGGGGTTGTTTTGTTTTTCTATTGCACATTCAGTGGAAACTGACCTTAACTCTGAGAGTAACAACATCTAAATTCTGGAGTATATTTTTTGCAAGTCTGCTGATTTGTGCTTTGAAAATATTTTGGACACGTGCAATGTGCACATGGGTACTTTAATATTGATTTAACAGACTTATGTTACATATACTTTAAATGTGTTCTTTTACAGTTGCAGGTAGGAGTTGAATTTGAAGCCAACACGAGGATGCAAGACACAACAACATCCTTTGGTTACCAGTTGGACCTCCCCAAAGCAAACTTGCTCTTTAAAGGTAAATACTGTACACAAGTTGTAACTATCAGTAAAAAGATTACCAAAAAAAGAGGGACGCAAACATTTCCCTTTCAAAATTCTTCACTTCTATGTTCTCCTCTGCAGGAACAGTTGACAGTAACTGGGTGGTTGGAGCAACTCTTGAGAAAAAGCTGTTGCCGCTGCCTCTCACACTGGCCCTCGGGGCTTTCCTCAACCACCGTAAGAACAAATTCCAGTGTGGCTTTGGTGTCACTATTGGCTAGAGGTTCAGGGGCTGCTTGGAACCAGCCCACAGGCAACAGTTTGGACCGGCACAGAGACACACAGGAAACCTGGACTAAGTTTTAAAAATTGGATTGAGAGACTCTCTTATAACTGTGATTTCTGGGGCAGACAGAGAGACAAAAATGACTCAAGGAGCCAGGACTGGCCAAGCCATGCCTACATACTGTAGCACAAATGTCTTTCCTTTATGGTGTGTTGGATGTACCCAGAGTCTAGAGAGATGTATATCAGAAGGGATCATGTGACGCATGACAACATGTGATGTGAAAATCAAAGTAAGTGGTGAGACATAATATATGGTGGTTATGTATAAATTGAAATAAATGTGATTACTTTTTGTACATTTGCCTTTGTCATTGTTTATAAAATACAACATGTATGCCTGGATTATATGTACCACATGAGCCGCAATACATTCGTGAAAGGGGATTTTTTTGAGTCTGTGAGTGATATGCTGGCTTTAATTTAGTGAGTTGTTTCCATCCAGCTTAAAATAAATTTAGCAAAGCTATGGTTAGATTTTTAGGCTGAAATCATATTTTTGTTGCTAACTTTAGACTTTAATTTTCGAATAATTGTTATGGAAAGAATATTCAGTGATGAAACTACAGAGGATCCTACAGTTTTGTGGAAAAAAAATGTTACTATTTGTGCTGTATGATAAAATAAGCAAGAATTTCTAGTAGACTCACCATAAGTTAAGCATATAACTGATTTTACTTCATTGCTTTATGAAGTAAGGCATGTTTATTTTTTTAATACTTGAAAAATCCAGTCTTCAAATCTACAACTAATATTATAAGTTGTTTTCTAGAATTCTTCACTTGTGCTGAAAAAAAAGCATTGGTATTTCCTGTATTCTTTAGTCATAGCTGGATTATTGCTGTTTATAAAGGTTCCAGGTTTACTTATGTTCACAAGTTTCTGAAATTAAAGTATCTGCATATGTTAGAAATGTTCAAATTGATTAAGAAGTTGCTCCTTTACCAGACTAAAACTTGACCTGGAACTTCTTTAATGCCATTTAGTGGAATCTGGTGAAGCATGCAGTGAGATGTTATTGTACCTGGAGAGAAAACTGTTAGATGACTACATGTATGAGTTCATTAATAATAGACACATTAAAACAGAAAATGTACTTTAAGTAATGAAAGTAAAATGTCAAGCATTAACAGTTAATGTTCCTTAAACTCATCAACTGACATACAGTAGGTTAAATAAGTATTAAATGCATCTCCAGTTTTCTAAGTGTATTTCTATAGGTGGTAATAAATATATTTCCCAGGTGTTAGTAACAACCCATGCAACCATAAATGCAAAGAAATCAAGCCACGGATGCCCATATGTTATGTGCAATAATGCGAAATGTCGCAGAGAAAAAGGATTGAACACAAAGTCAAGTCAAGTGGCTTTATTGTCATTTCAACCATGTGCAGTGGTATAGTACACAGTGAAGCAAGACGGCATTCCTCCAACACCATGGTGCTACATATAACAGACAATCAACACAGGACTACATAAAGTGCAAGTGTGCAAAAAATTACAAAAAACAATACAAAAACAGTGGAACACCAGACAGAACAGAACCATCCAGACACAAGACTGTGCAGACACAAAAGTGCAATAGAAAAGTGCAACAATGACAGTGGGTTGTGCAAAAAGTAACTTGATGTATGAAGGTATGTGTGTGTGTCAGTCCAGCCACTGAGTGTTCAGTGACTGGACTGACACACACACACACACACACACACACACACACACACACACACACACACACATATATATATGTATGTATATATATGTATATGTATGTATATATATGATGTATATAATTAACAATTTTCTGTAATTAATCGTGAGGATTAATCATGATTAATCCCAATGGCTTGATCAATAGCCTGGTTGCAACTACATTTTTTCAACTTTATATTTAAGCTTGTAACTAACATTTATGCAATATAGTGAAGTAAATGCAGAATAAACACAGAGAACGCGCGCTTAAATTCAAAGAGAATTTTAAGTTTTCTTCAGTCTTTTAACACAGGTTCTCTCCTGTGAAATACAACTTTTTAAAAAACCTATATACTAATTAGTATACACTATTATATAATATATATTAGTGCTGTCAAACAATTAAAATGTTTAATCAGATTCATCACAGGGACACAGTGGATTAATTTTGATTAATCACAATTAAATATCATTCCTTTTTATTCTATATTAATCGCATCTTATTTTGCATGAGCAAAACAGACTTGAGAAAAAAGGGGAAATATACGCACTTAACATGTTTATTGAATATCTTGAACATTTATGTTAACAAAAAACTATCTATCTATCTATCTATCTATCTATCTATCTATCTATCTATCTATCTATCTATCTATCTATCTATCTATCTATCTATCTATCTATCTATCTATCTATCTACCTACCTACCTACCTACCTACCTACCTACCTACCTACCTACCTACCTACCTACCTACCTACCTACCTACCTACCTACCTACCTACCTACCTACCTACCTACACATATGTATATAAAAATGTAACACACATTCTATGGCAAGGAGGAGCTAGGACGACAGGTCGGGGTGAGATATCATCACCCCCACCTGCCCATATGTGATAAAAGAAGGATCATTGAGTGTGAGAGGAACTGACCTGAAAGATAGGATCATGGCAGAGCTTGAAACCTTTATCCTCTGTAGCCGGTTACCAAGACTATATGAAATACCCTCAGAAGATCTGCTAGATGATGTGAATGCAGCTCTATAGACAATACCTACCGCCACCATTAGAAGGAGACTAAAGGCCAAGATCAATGTAGCACGGAGGGAGGTTAGCCAACTATCGGAGCTGCAAAAAGGGGCAATGAAGAAGGTGCCTAAGAAGTACAGCAAGCTGTCTATACTTGATTCCAAGCAAAGACTCACAGCCTTGGCCAACTGCTTGAAGAGGTACACCAGAGATATAGAAGGCAGGAGAATAAACCTTAGTTGCAGGGGAACAATGTGAGAACAGCACCACCAAACCTGGAGACAGAACAATACTGGAAGAGCATATGGGAGAATGACGCAACCCATCATAGTGGCTAGTGGAGCTAAGAGCAGACACAGCAACCTGTGAAGAAGCTGAAGAAGCTAAGTGCACTCCACGAGCATCTGACAGCACAAATGAACCAGCTGCTAGTCAATGAGAGACACCCAGAATGGATAACCGAAGGCTGGACAGTCCTGATCCTGAAGGACCTCCAGAAGGGACTAATTCCTTCCAACTACCGACTAATAACCTCCCTCAGCACCACATGGAAGCTCCTGTCAGGCATCATAGCTAAGATGAACAGGCACATGGCTCAATATATGAGTGGGGTACAGAAAGGAATTGGCAAGAATACCAGAGACGCAAAACACCAGCTACTGGTAGACAGAGCAGTCGCCTGAGACTGCAAGACTACGCTGACCAACCGGTGCACTGCCTGGATTAATTACAAGAAGGCCTTTTACTCACTGCCCTGGATCCTGGAATGCCTAGAGCTATACAAGATCATCAGGACTCTAAGAGCGTTCATCTGGAACTCAATGTGGATGTGACGTACAACACTAGAGGCCAACCTCAAGCCCATAGCACAAGTTGCCATCAAGTGCGGGATCTACCAAGGAGATGCTGTTCTGCAGAGGTCTGAACCCCCTCAGTAAGATCATTAACAAGACTGGCTACAGATAACAACTACAGAACAGGCCAATCAGCAGCCACCTCATCTAAATGGATGATATCAAGCTGTATGCCCAGAGTGAATGAGACATCGATTCACTGATCCACACCACCAGGATATACAGCAATTACATTGGAATGTTGTTTGGACTGATAAATGTAGTCAGATGATAACAAAGAGAAGTAAGGTAGTCAGAACTGAGGGGATCGAACTACCAGAAGACAACATTGCAGACATAGAGGACAGCTCCAAGCACCTGGAGAGCCCACAGGCAAACAGTAACCATAAAGAGGCTGCTAGGAAAGCTGCAACCACCAAGCACCAGCAAGGGGTCAGGCAAGTCCTGAGGAGTCAGCTGAACGGTAAGAACAAGATCCGGGCTATCAACACCTACACCCTGCCCGTGATCAGGTACCCTGCTGGGGTAATAGGCTGGCCAAAGGAGGAGATAGAAGCCACTGACATAAAGACAAGAAAGCTCCTGACCATGCATGGAGGGTTTCACCCCAAGTCCAGCACCCTGAGGCTGTACGCTAAGTGGAAGGAAGGAGGCCGGGGACTGGTGAGTGTCAGCACTATGGTCCAGGATGAAACAACAAACATCCACGAGTACATCAGGAAGATGGCCCCAACTGACCGCGTGCTTAGTAAATACCTCAGGCAGCAGAAACCCAAGAAAGAGGAGGAAGAGGAGGAACCATCATGGAAGGATAGGCCCCTGCATGTATGTACCACCGGCAGATAGAGGAAGTGGCTGACATCCAGAAATCCTACCAGTGGCTAGACAAAGCTGGACTAACAGACAGCACAGGGGCACTAATCATGGCAGCAAAGGAACAAGCTCTAAGTACAAGATCCATAGAGGCTGGGGTCTATCACACCAGATAAGAACCCAGGTGCAGGCTGTGTAAAGATGCCCCTGAGACAATCCAGCACATAACAGCAGGGTGCAAGATGCTAGCAGGCAGGGCATACATGGAATGCCATAATCAAGTGGCCGGCATAGTATACAGAAATATCTGTGCTGAGTATGGCCTGAAAGTACTGAGTTCAAAATGGGAGACAACATCAGGAGGAAGGAACAGGAGAAGCTGCAGAAGTACCAAGGGCTCAGAGAAGAGCTCGAGAAGATGTGGAGGGTGAAGGTAACAGCGGTCCCAGTGGTAATCGGAGCACTAGGTGCTGTGACTCCCAAGCTAGGCGAGTAGCTCCAGCAGATCTCAGGAACAACATTGGAGATCTCTGTCCAGAAGAGCGCAGTCCTAGGAACAGCTAAGATACTGCACAGGACCCTTAACCTCTCAGGCCTCTGGTAGAGGATCCAAGCTTGAAAGATAGATTGACTGCAGGGGCGAGAACATGTTTTAAAAAATAATAATAATAATAATAATTAAAATGATGTACAGATAGCTTATGTTAAGTAGTAAAGTTCAGAAGAAGGTATACATCAGTGCCGTTGTGTTTTATTGGGCAAAATCTGTGCGTTCTGCAAGCTCCGCATTATATGATGCGTATGTGAAAATAACATATAAGTTTAAAATTCTGCACTAAATATTGAAATGCATGCATCTTTTGTTCTTCTTTTGGTTTGTTATGTTATGTTATGTTATGTTATGTTGATCAGCAGTGCAAAATCTAAATGATTAGGTCCACTAGAATTGACAGGATTTGACAATAACACAATGTTACAGACAGAAAATGTTTTAGAAGATTACCTGTCATCTGTTGTTTCTGGAGTGGGAATTGTAGTGGGTAAGGTCCTGAAATAGTCAAAGAATTTTTTCACAGGTATATTAAAGTCTTAAACTAAGAATTTGAATGTTTCTGTTTAGAAGAAATATTTTCTAATTTTTGAAAAACAGAAAATGTGTGAGATATTTGGCGTACCTGTCATCTGTTGTGTTTAGAGATGGAAGTGTGGTGGGTGAGGTCCTGTGAAAGTCAAAGCAGAATATTGCATGTATGTAAAAATTACATATCAGTTTGAAAATTTGCATCAAATATTTAAATGCATTAATTTTCTTGTTTGTTTTGTCCTTTTTCTTTCAGCTGATTCTTAAAGTATTCACCACTGCACATGAGCTTCCTCCACATGACCTCCTTGTTTCTAGCATTCTCCACTTTATTGCCAACCCTTATGCATGCGCTTCTTCACTACAGCTTTGCTTCTCATTATCCATATAGAGGGCTTATTACATTGATCACCATAAGCAGTGTAACATCTAAATTTTCAGGTCCACTATAGATTTTACAGCTTGTGACAACACATTCTTACAAACAGTAATATCTGAGAATATCTAAAAAAGTGTCATCATCTGTTGTTTATCGAGTTAGATTTGAGGTGGGTGAGATCCTGCATAAATTAAAGCAATTCTTTGACATGTATGTGAAAATGACATAGTTGCAAATCTGGCATTTTGTTTGAGAAGACTGGTGTACCTGTCATCTGTTGTGTTTAGAATTGGAAGTGCAGTGGGTGAGGTTCTGTGAAAGTCAAAAACATTTTTTGACCTTTTAAAATTATGCAAAATTGCAAAACACTTAGCTGTGTCTCTAATAAAACTTTGCTCTGCTTCACTTCAGCAGCATCAGGTAATGTTCATATGCTGATTAATGGTTTTCTTTTGTTTTTGATCTACTGCAGAATATTTTTAAGGCAGTTATCTGCTATAAAAAGCAGTCCTAGAAAATCTCCTTCATGTTTTTCTGCATTTTATCCTCAGTTACTTTGACACAAAGACATCTGCTGTGATGCTTACACCTTTGATAAAGTCTTGCAAGTCTCAGCTTTGTTTTTATAGATATAAAAATATGGATATGTACTGATACCTGATCAGAATTATTATATTTCTGACTGTCTGAGGCAAAATTTCCCAGATTCAAATTGAATCGAATTGATTTGGGACCTTGTGAATCAATTCTAGAAATCAGTGACAATACCCAGCCCTAGTACAGAGTGTTATATCTTTCTGGCTGAGAGATCATGTTTTATTAGGGATTTGTAGTGGTGCTTCTTTCTACTCTTTGATAGGCTGTGTCTGTGCCCCTATTTGTAGTGTTACTTTTACATAATTAAACTAGCTGATGGCTGTGTTATTATACCTTTTGCACAAATTTAAAAAATAGTGAGGTTTACTGATCAAAATATAATTCACCATCAAAAAGTGAAAAGAAGTTTAACTTCTCAAAAAGTTCCTGCTTTTGATGTTCTATAAATATGAAACTAACTGTAAAGTCCAAACAGTCCAGAGGCAGACTGATTTAAAATTCTGTGCATTTGATTATGAAGTCAATCAAATAATCAAAATAATCCCAACGTATTCTGCTGGTCAACTTAATCTTTAAGCACTTACTGCATTTGTAGAGTAGATTCAGCTCCTGAACATCACAAGTACTCATTTCCACTCATTGACCAATAAGATTCTGAAATTTTGGGTCTTTGGTGATAATTGTAGATCCATTGCCATTGGTGAAATCATCTTTGCCATAGTGCATCATGGACAAATAGTCATATGGGACTCCGTGGGCGGTGCTCTCATCACTGCCGACTATTCTAAAATTATGCTTGTAAGCTATAAAAATCATATATAAAAGCCAAACATCAAATACAGTATATTCCATTGAAAAGACATTTATATCATGAGAGAAGATCAAACCATAAAAGGAATAATATTGTATACTCACTATACTAATTTCATTGATTTTTCTGATTCAATCTGACAGATTATTAAATAGTCATGATTTTATTTTAACCATTTCAAAGTGGTTCTTACATTTCTGCAGCTTTAAGATAAGGTTTTGAATAGAAATATCAAGAAAGACATAACATCATAAAAAGTAGAATAACTATTAACCAAACCTTCTAAGATGTTTTTAAATTGAATCGTCACATAATCATCTCTGTCATATCTGGACTGTTCATGGTAGAAGCCAAGAGCATGAAGGAACTCATGTTCAACAATGGCAATGTAACCACAGCCTATTCCAATGGAGAGTTCCTGTCCAGGGGACGCTTTCCCAATGTATGACCAAGATCTGAAATTAAAGGCAGAACACTGATGAATATTTGTCATATATCTAGTTATGTATTCTATCATTTATATTGTTTAATCTATGAAATCACAATTAAATGCATCAGAAAAGAAACAACAAAAACATAACCATTTACAAAAATTTCACAGTATTCATCTTGTTCTTTTTCTCTATCTATATATCACAAATGAAACCAAACAAAAGAAAACAAACAAAAAGTGTAATTGACAAATTGGTCATTTTTATAATATTTATGCTAATTACAGCTAAGTAATTTTTTTATTTTGAAAGCAAAGAACAACAAAAACAAAGAGCAGAAAAAACATATCTATTTAACTGTTTGACAGAAAAGTAATAGTCCTCAGAGTCCCTTGGTTTGAAATCAATGCATGATTTGAACCTGAACTGCTCAAAGGCCCTCAGAATGACTCCTTTAGAATGAATGTCTACCATTGTTGTGTTATACAGATTTTTTAAAAAAAAAGGGGGGGGGGGGGGGGGGGGGGGAGAAGATGTGTTAGACAACCGATAAAGCTGACGTCCATGCATTTTGCTCTAAGGCAAAAAATTTAAAAAAATTTTTCCAGGAGTTTTAGGGGTGGGTGGTTGCTTTGCATAACTGGATGGTACAAAACTGTCAGTAAGATAGCTCTGTTCACTTGCACATGCTGCTGTTTTTTTTTAAATTTCCATTATGAGGCTTCTATGTGCCAAAAGCATCCAGCTGACAATAAAAAAACCCCTGCATTTTCAGGTATGACATCACAAAGATGTGTTCCCATAGAAATAAAGAAATCAAGGTTTCTTTCAGGTGCATTTGTGAGAAAATATATATTTACCAAGGTCATTATTTAAGAGGTAGGGGACTGGGGATGTCCACAGCATGTTCTCATTAATGATGGTACTCCTCTGCTTCGGCTAAAGTATGAGAAACATAAATATTGTGACATAATGCAAAGTTACTATGCACATAGATGTTTTAAGAATTAATATTTTTTTTATCTTCATACAAAAAACTCAACTTCAAAATATCATCTTGTAAAAATTCTAAGATAAGATTTACAAAATGAGAAACAAGTCACTAATATTCAAGTAAAGTTGCATGAGGCCAAAAGAACAACAATCTCCTAATAAAAAGGATTTTGTTACAAGTACATGTTGAACTTTACCCTTGTTTATTTCAGGAATGTCCTTTTCTTCACCAACATCTACAAAAACAGATGAGGCACTTTTGTATACAGTTTTTTTAATATTTAAAAAAAGTTTCATCAAATAAAGTGGAAAATAAAAAAAATATTAGAACTCACCCACTAATAGTCCATTCTGTAAAAATATCAAAGTTATATTAAAATAAATGTTCCATCATTTAACATTTTGTATGTAGTACTGTGAATAAATGTTTCTTTTTCAATTTTGAACTTTGACACACACTATACTTGTTGGCCAAGATATAAAATATTTATTTTGTTTTTTGAAAAACCAAAATCATTGTTTGTAGCTGATATTTAATATTCAATATTATTGTTAAATATCTTGATTACAAAACAAACCAGACAAATAATAAAATAAAATCTCTTTAAGTTCTGTTTGCGACTATGATACTAATCACTTACTGGGTTTAAGGAGAATACTTTAGAAATTGCCATGATCACAAAAATAAAAACATATCCTTTCATCCTCATGGTGCGTCTTTGATGAAACCCAAACCAATAGAGAGTCTACCAAGAATGATGAAAGTCAATCACAAAATAAAAAATATAAATATTAAAGATTTTATATATATATATATATATATATATATATATATATA
Organism: Pelmatolapia mariae; assembly: GCF_036321145.2. Classification (NCBI taxonomy): domain Eukaryota; kingdom Metazoa; phylum Chordata; class Actinopteri; order Cichliformes; family Cichlidae; genus Pelmatolapia; species Pelmatolapia mariae. The sequence goes on from NC_086236.1 coordinate 61,975,547, forward strand.
TATATATATATATATATATATATATATATCAAACTTTGTGCTTTTAGTTCATCATTCATTTCAACTTGTTCTTATAGAAATATTAAACTCATCTTTACCTTGTGCCACACTTGTTTCTTCCTCATCTGCATGAGAAGTTGTGCCTGTGACAGGAGTGTTAGAACCAGTTTTATACCAAAGCTACGTGCCTGACATATCAGACAATCATGGATATTATATCTAGTTTTGCTCCTGCCTTAGCCCACGTCATCGGTTCCTGTTATCAGATTTTTGTGACATTAACAAATCATGAGTATTTGCATTACTTAAAGAAAACAGACATTACTTGCCTGGCCACATTTTTGCGGCCTTCCCCGTTCTAGAGGTTTTGACCTTATTTATATCTCGTAGCTCATTACACAAACATATGTACTATATGCCTCACACACGTCCTAGCATCTCTCTATATGAAATTGGGTTCTGGTCAATTTTGCTCTCTTCCTGGCTCCATCTTTGTAACAGAAACGTTAAAGAACATAGTGTTTTATGCCTACACATTTTTGACTAAGAAACTTTTCCAGTTCAACTTGGCTCCCTCTGTTTTCAAGCATGGAAAGTAGTGTTCAGTTAACTCTCTGAGCTTTGACTGTTTCCAGCTGCATATCGAGGCTCGGTCAGACTTAGATGCTGCAATATTGTTCCATCGTGGCAAACTCCTTTCCCTGATTATTATACTTGAATACAAAGTCTACAAAGATATTTTCATGACACTGTGGATTTTATGTGATTGTGTTCTACATTAGCACATAGCAAACACCTGTATGACCCCATGTGGGATTTACTTGGGCTGTGGGATTTCCAAGTGGGCATGGGCTTACAATGGGCATCTAATCTGGGACCCATTTAGGACCCACATGAGCCAGCCCAGATGGGCTATGTTCTATGGGTACCATATGGATAACATAAGGGAAGTAGGTTGAACAGGCAACTGAGTTTACCTCAGTTGAGTATAATTATTACTGTGTTATCTTGTTGTTGTTTTATAAGATTAGCATTAATAAATGGCTGCACAAGACCAATTTTACTGGGTCCTAGATTTTTTAGAGGAATATAGGTGCATGTAAGCTTCTTACGTTGACACCTAATTTTTTTTTTTGTGCCATCTCACAGTGCAATGAGGGTAGGGATATATAAAAACGGCCTTGAGCAAGAAGTAGTTCCACATCTTTTCCCCCTGTGTTGGGAGCACGCACAACAGTCAGAGAGGCAGATCAATGAGCACACTTTCTCTGCAGAACACAGAAGATCATCATCATTTTTATTGTCATTATTTTTATTCTCCCAGAAAAGCAAATGAGGGCCACAGTCCCAACTGCTCTTCCTGTGATTGCTGTGACCCTCTGTTTTTAACCTGTGTTAATGTTACTTTTTCCTTTTTGTAATATACATTTAGCTACAATCTACGCATTTACTTTTTAAAAAGTAAATCAATTGTTATTTGGCTATGGTTCTAAAGATCTGTGATCTTTAAGTGTTCACTGACGCCTTATTTGTGCATGCATACTGTTATTTTAATTAGCTTCATTGTGTCTTGGACTTGTCTTAATTTTGTGCCTACTCCTTTATCAGCCTTTTCTTCCTGCATGCACAGCTTGTGTGATTATTGGCCAGGAGGGTTTGCAGTTTCCTCAAAACACGAGTTATTTGCTGTTTTGACTTCAACTAGCTGCTGCTTATGAATTGCATTGTCACACTATTACATAAATATGTTATTAATATCTGTATATTGTTTTAATTTTGCTGGTGTCACTGCCTGGAGTAATCAAAGTGCAGTTTGACTTCATGCTATGGCCTACAAAGAGCACTAGGCTGGGGTGTCACGTCTGAATGAGCTGGGTGTGGGGTTAGTCCCAGGTTTTGTGCTAGACTATACAGTGGCTTGCAAAAGTATTCGGCCCCCTTGAACTTTCCCACATTTTGTCACATTACAGCCACAAACATGAATCAATTTTATTGGAATTCCACGTGAAAGACCAATACAAAGTGGTGTACACTTGAGAAGTGGAACAAAAATCATACATGATTCCAAACATTTTTTACAATTAAATAACTGAAAAGTGGGGTGTGTGTAATTATTCAGCTCCCTTTGGTCTGAGTGCAGTCAGTTGCCCATAGACATTGCCTGATGAGTGCTAATGACTAAATAGAGTGCCCCTGTGTGTAATCTAATGTCAGTACAAATACAGCTGCCCTGTGACGGCCTCAGAGGTTGTCTAAGAGAATATTGGGAGCAACAAAACCATGAAGTCCAAAGAACACACCAGACAGGTCAGGGATAAAGTTACTGAGAAATTTAAAGCAGGCTTAGGCTACAAAAAGATTTCCCAAGCCTTGAACATCCCACGGAGCACTGTTCAAGCGATCATTCAGAAATGGAAGGAGTATGGCACAACTGTAAACCTACCAAGACAAGGCCGTCCACCTAAACTCACAGGCCGAACAAGGAGAGCGCTGATCAGAAATGCAGCCAAGAGGCCCATGGTGACTCTGGACGAGCTGCAGAGATCTACAGCTCAGGTGGGGGAATCTGTCCATAGGACAACTATTAGTCGTGCACTGCACAAAGTTGGCCTTTATGGAAGAGTGGCAAGAAGAAAGCCATTGTTAACAGAAAACCATAAGAAGTCCCGTTTGCAGTTTGCCGCAAGCCATGTGGGGGACACAGCAAACATGTGGAAGAAGGTGCTCTGGTCAGATGAGACCAAAATGGAACTTTTTGGCCAAAATGCAAAACGCTATGTGTGGCGGAAAACTAACACTGCACATCACTCTGAACACACCATCCCCACTGTCAAATATGGTGGTGGCAGCATCATGCTCTGGGGGTGCTTCTCTTCAGCAGGGACAGGGAAGCTGGTCAGAGTTGATGGGAAGATGGATGGAGCCAAATACAGGGCAATCTTGGAAGAAAACCTCTTGGAGTCTGCAAAAGACTTGAGACTGGGGCGGAGGTTCACCTTCCAGCAGGACAACGACCCTAAACATAAAGCCAGGGCAACAATGGAATGGTTTAAAACAAAACATATCCATGTGTTAGAATGGCCCAGTCAAAGTCCAGATCTAAATCCAATCGAGAGTCTGTGGCAAGATCTGAAAACTGCTGTTCACAAACGCTGTCCATCTAATCTGACTGAGCTGGAGCTGTTTTGCAAAGAAGAATGGGCAAAGATTTCAGTCTCTAGATGTGCAAAGCTGGTAGAGACATACCCTAAAAGACTGGCAGCTGTAATTGCAGCAAAAGGTGGTTCTACAAAGTATTGACTCAGGGGGCTGAATAATTACGCACACCCCACTTTTCAGTTATTTATTTGTAAAAAATGTTTGGAATCATGTATGATTTTCGTTCCACTTCTCACGTGTACACCACTTTGTATTGGTCTTTCACGTGGAATTCCAATAAAATTGATTCATGTTTGTGGCTGTAATGTGACAAAATGTGGAAAAGTTCAAGGGGGCCGAATACTTTTGCAAGTCACTGTATATACCTTGTGTGCCTGGGGATCGTTCTGAGTCCCAATTTGTGTATTGATAACTGTGATTATGCAGGGGATGTTTTGAAGCAGTTTGTAAATTTTTTTTAATGGTTTTATTTATGGTCTTGGTGGCTAAAATGTACATTCTTTAATACAATTTGCACAAGATGCAGAACATTTTGGCCTTTTGGACAGCATTTCTTGCTTCCCATTTGAAACCTTCCTGGGAAAACGGAAGAACACTGTGCGGAGGCCTCAGAAAACTGTGGAATAAATTCTCAAGTCCGTCTATGAAAGGCAAACTATTCGGAAAAAAAGAAAAGAGATTATCCCTGTTTCCCCTCATATTAAAAAACCTCTTAACTCTGGATCAATAACAAGTGATCTTGGAACTTGTAAGCAGTTCGGAAAATATGCTGATGGACAGACATATGTTTCTTGCTCCATGGGAGATAACTGTTTCAGGGTAGGGGGAAAGATTCTTATTGTGACAAACATTTTACAGGGTTGCCAAGTTGTCACAGCACTGTGTGTTAGGTCTTTGAAAACCATAATGCCTTTTTCAGCTACCCATTGGACTCAACATGCCTTGGAATTTAGTTTGTTGCAAACAAATGTTGTAGTAGTTGATGAATTAAAAAAGAAAATGGTGCTTTTGCCACTAAAGTCTGGATATTTGGCATTGTCACTGCTGTACTAGTTGGCTTCTTTTTGCTTTCCCCTCTGCATGCTATGATTTACAGTTGCTGGTTTTCTGGATGCTGGAGGTGTATCCATTATTCTTTGCAAGTGGTTTACAGGACTGGCAGAAGATTCTTGTTTCTGGCCACCACGGAGAGTCAGTATCAATCACTCATGATGCCGTGATTTTAGCTTAATCACATTTTGTAAAAACAAATTATATTCTCCTTTGATGGCTGCTGAGAGAACTAGTTTTTTTTTTCAGATAGACCTGAGAGTTTCATGATAAAAAGAAAGTATTCCTCTTTCAATTAAGTTTTACATATCACACAGTGCCCTCATATATTAAAACTTAGAACTGAAAGACAGTTTACTTTCTTATTCACAAAACTGTAGCGGTGCAACATGCTGGCAGTTACGTGCAAGAATGTACAGCATGTTGTACATATGGGAAGATAAGAGAATCTGATAAAGGGGATGAGGCACAGGCATAACGAAAGGTCATACTGAGAGGACAAGACAGACTTACACAGGAAACAGGAAATGACACCTAAACAAGGAAGCATGGCTGATAACATTAACTAGACTGAAACCCACCTGAGACATACTAATAATAAACACTAGAACCTAACATTTCTCCAATGCATCATAAGAAATCAAAAATACAAAACAAGTGCAAAATCCTGGGTCACAGATGAAGCGTCCTGACACAATTCTCCTTATAGATACACATCACTGGTGGCCATATTACATGGCTTGTGCATTTCAGGTGCTTTGGTAAAAAAAAAAGAAAACAAGGGCAAGGACAAGATTAGGACCTCTACCATAGTTTCCTAACCTTTTATCTTGATATAATAATCTAAATAGTAATCATTCAGGAGGAAGTTTACTATCTCTTCCATATGTACAAGGTATTTTACATTCTTCCACGTAACTATACTGCCAGTATGTTCCACCAATAAAAAATGAAAGTAAAGCTTCTTTCAGTTCTAAGTTTTGAGAGCGTATTAAAAAGCATAATTATGTGGGGGCTTTACCAGGTTCTAATATGATTTAAATGCAGCCTCAGATGAAAAAAACTAAAACATGACATAATATGCAGAGTCATTAAAGTGAACTGCAGACGATCAAACACAATACTGACATCACTACACAAATACAATAATCTACTTGCCTCCTTTTTTGAGGTAATCAACTCTGTCAGTTCAATTCAGTTCAGTTTTATTTATACAATATCAAGTCACAACAACAGTCACCTCAAGGTGCTTTCTATTGTAAATGGACTGATTCTTATATAGCGCTTTTCTTTTCTCCTGGATTACTCTATACAACATGCTGCATTCATCCATACACACCCATTCACACAAGCACTCTATGCTTTTTGTCAGTGCTTTAACTAACTTACACTCATACACATTCGTACTCCGATGGATGCATCGGAGAGCAAGTCGGGGTTAGTATCTTGCCCAAGGATATTTGGCCTGATTATTCATGACTTTGTATTTGATTAGGACTTTAAATTCAATTCTGGATTTACAGGGACCCAGTGAAGTGAAGCCAATACAGGAGACATATGCTCTTTCTCCAGTAATAATGACCTATTATTTAGTAGGTCATTTATTTATTTTATAAGTCGTGATTTTATATTATTTTTATTTTTACATTCATTTATGTTTTTTTAAATTAATTTTATTCTACTTTTTTTTTAGGTCATTACTTATTTTAACCATTATTAGCACTGAGACTCGGGTAACAACATCTTGTTCTGTCAAGCTTCTTCGTGAAGAATCATAATTAAGAATCATTGAACCTTTAACATAAGAAAACCAGCGTGTTGTTGTCATCCACACACCGGTTTCAAATAGGTTAGGCGTGTGACTGCATGTGTAGCTACCAGTGTTTTAAAGATGATATGTTGCACATGTGGTCTTGCACACTTTGGCAAAACTATTGGAAAATTAAACTACAATTAATAAAACTGAAGGGTTGTAAATTATATATGATTTTTATGTTTTCCAGGCATGTTTGTTAATTCAAATTTGTGGAGAGAACAGAAACTTTCCAGATCAATAGACAGGTGAAAAAATAGAGAACCAATTATGCACTCTAAAATGTTTATTTTTTAATTAAATGTTATTTTTAAAGGTTTAAAAAGTTATTATTAACATTATTTTTGATATAGCAAATCACCAAGACCCATGAACGTACAGTGTTTCTAAACATAGTAGTGCTTTCTGTATATTTGAATAGCTTCAAACTCATAACTATTTAGATTTGTCACAGTTCAGAATTGCAGTTAACAAAAGTAATGTTTACGTATTGTTCAACAGATGTCAAAAATTTAAATAATATAATATACATATGTGTTAACACAAGATTTCATAATTTAGTTTACCACTTGGGTGAAGTAAGACTTCTCTAAAAAATTTTGGGTGGAGGTAAATCTGCTCTTTGTTTCTCTGTCGTGAATTGAGTGTTGGAATGTGCATTTCAAATAGGCAGCCAGAGGTTCAGCTGATGTTACTAAGTTTGGTCACACAGTGGCAGCATTGTGTAAGACAGTCTTTAGATTTCACCAAAATGCATCTTGGTTTATTCTGTTCTACACTGGGCTTTTAGACCAAGCTGGAGATGCATGGAGGGCAATGATATGACACTGCTGTGTAAAGGAGTTGTTGTTGTACTTTTATTATATTGAAATATTTTATTTATTTATTTATTTACTAGACACTCTTGGTTTGTCAGTAATGATTGGAACTTCAAACAAGGAATATATTGTCCTGTATTTCAATTCAATTCAGTTCAATTAAAACTTTATTGATCCCAAAGGTTGACCCCGAAGGAAACTGTGTTAAGGCTGTCGACCTTTTGCCAGCGCCATCTTACCCTTCCGACCATACATACATTACACAGCATCACATGGGGAAGACAGGTCAGAGAGCTATAACAGTGGAAAATGCACAACATGAGGAAAGATGAGGAGAAAAAATACTCAACTCATCTAACAACAGAACAGTTTTCCACTTCCTCCGAAGCGTGGCTGGCCTCTCCCTTAGAGATAGGGTGAGTTCAGCCATCCGGGAGGGGCTCAGAGTAGAGCAGCTGCTCCTCCACATTGAAAGGAGCCAGCTGAGGTGGTTCGGGCATCTGACAAGAATGCCTCCTGGGCACCTCCTGGATGAGGCGTTCCAGGCATGTCCCACCGGGAGGAGGCCCAGGACACGCTGGAGAGATTATATTTCTCGGCTGGCCTGGAAACGCCTTGGTGTTCCCCCGGATAAGCTGGAGGAGGTGGCTGGGGAGAGGGAGTTCTGGGCTTCTCTGCTTAGGCTGCTGCGCCCACGACCCGGCCCCGGATAAAGCGGAAGAAGATGGCTGGATGGATGGATAGATATTTAATTCATCAAGAGCTAAAGAACATAACATAAATACTATTTTGTTATTTAACTATTCCCTTATTTTAATATTGAAATTCTTGCCCATAACTTTGCTTAAAGAACATTCTGCTCCTTCAGCAGGAAACAGCTGAACAAACTCCTCACAAAAGTTCAAGTTATAAAACACTGATGCACCACATCACTGCTGTGAAACGCCTTTGGTACATATGACTCATCTAAAGCTTTAAATGAGTTCTTTGTTCCAGACGTTACTAGAACTAGTAGGGCAAGTCATAGTGGGATCCTTTTTCTTGAAATTTTACGGTCACTTTTAGAAAATAAAACTATTGTTAAAAACTAACAATAGTCTGCTATCTAACAATAGGACTACTGTTAAAAACTAACAGTCAGATTTAAACAATAGTTCTATTGTTAAAAGCAGTAACAGTCTTTTTTTGAACAATAAAACAAGAAACAAACAGGATTTTAAAAAAAAATCTACACTAGACATAATAAATAAAAATATGTGGTCCTTACCAGGTTCTAAAATTATTTAAATACAACCTCAGATACAGCACATAAAAATATACAGTCAGGATATATAAAAAAAAACTGCAGAAGAATCAGAGGACGCATTTGATACATAAAACCTGCAATATCCACCCATGAGATAAGCATTTCTACCAAAGTATTCTGTATTATCAGCATTTTTACCATGAATGTGTAATACTGAAAACAACTTTCCCTATAGATACACATCACTGGTGACCATTGGTGCGTTTAAACTGCTTTGTTAAAAAAAAAAACCTCTACCATAATTTGCTAACCTTTTATCTTGATATGATAATCCAAACAGTAGTCACTGTTGCAGTTGAGGAAGTTTCATATCTCTTCCCATATGTACAACATAGTGTACATTCTTCCATGTACAGTAACTGACTGCCAGTATGTTCCACCCCTACAGTTATGTGAAAAAGAAAGTAAACCAGTGTCAAATTGTACCACAGCACCATGGGCCATCTCTATGTTTTATATTTGTAGGTGCAGTTGTAGGTGACAACCATCTTGTCCATGGTAGAATGAGAATGTGATCAGTTGTGTTCTTCCTCTTACATCGTGCTCAGGGGTTCAACAGCCACTCTTTTCTTTCTGACATAGCTAACCATGATAAGACTGCCACTGAAAATCAATGTTCTGTAAACCTCCCTGAATTTGGAAGGCTTCATCAGAGGAGGGATGCCGACCTTGTCCTATTGTAGAGTCCCCACAATAGTGTCTCAAGAAGACTCTAGACAAGGGGCTACTGCACAACTGCTGGACAATGTTTTACCTCAGATTCTTCTGTATTACTTCCCCTGTTTGTCTCCCTGTATAAACCATTCCATCGATGCATGCATAGAGGATGCATGCATCACAAACCCTGAAGGTCTTTAGGCCATACTTGTCGGATTTGTTTGGCATGAACTTTACAAATTTGAACCTACCCCTAAATGGCACAAAGCTGTTCGTCTCCGGTGACACAATCACTGGGGATGAATCACTGCCTGAAACCTAAAGGAATGTTGTCTGTTAGTTATTGCTGTGTAAAATATTCTTCTTAAGCGGTGACACTCTTTATGGTCGATTAGGTATATATTCCTGACAGTTGATAAGAATCAAAGGTTCACATGAAATTCCATAGGAAATGAATGGGGGTCATTTTTGACTCACTTATGGAAGTTTGTGATAGTAAAACAAAAACAAAAATGTTGTAAAATGTACAAAAGGTAATTTAAATATTTAAATGGCATGATATCAAAAACATGTTTTTTAAAGAAATAGCTAGAATATGAAATAATTACAACTTTTCATTACAAAAGTATTGCAAGCAAAAACAACCCCACAGGGTCATTTTTGACTCACTTATACATCTAAGGGTTAAGTTAAAATCCCTTATGAGTGATCCCGAGTGGAGTTGCATGATGTCATGGTTTAGTCACGCATATCTCCTGCATCACTTGAAAGCCAAAAGGTATCTTATGTACGAAAATAATGTCACAGCTTAAGCTTTTTTAGGAAGTGACTAGTAATCAACAAAGGCATACAAACTTTGCAGATATTTGTTATACAAGAAAGATGTGGTTATTAATGTTTTATTATGAAACTTCATTGCAATGAAGTATTACCATATGGGAATACTTCAGTGCAATCTGCATTTTGGCGTAGTTGTGTGCCTGTGTGTGTTTGATAGACATAATGCCTTATATTGCCAAGTGACATCAGCCCCACCTTTTGATGGTTTGGTCTGGATCATTCAATCACTTTACTGAGGTAGAGAAACATCCTGTTAATACTTATGTAAAAAGCTCATTACAAACGTCAATCTCAGTACAGACATTACTCTAATCCAATCATCTTCTTGTCCATTTTTTAACTAATCAACCTGCACTCAGTGTGGTCTCAGTGCCCTCCATTCTGCCTTTCAGATTCTCGTTTATGCAACCCACTTCCTCACCATATCCACCATATCCAAGTCATTCAGAGCTCCAGTTCTCATCTTCGTCTTCACCACTACCAGTGTCTAGACCCTTGGGGATCCTGTCCTAAATCCTATCACCACTGGGATTCCATGCTGCCATGATGAGTCATTAGACTCTAAATCGCCAAAATAATTAATTTCTCTATCTTAGTAAATTATGTTCACCACTGCCAAATGATTAAAATCCAAGTAACACTGAAAAAATCATGAACCAAGAATGTTTGTGTGTGGTGGAGCTGTGGTCCCTGGGTCAGCTGCAAGGGAGGGGTGGTGCAGTGAGCTCAAGGGGCGGTGGCAGGGAGGCTGGAGGTGGAGGTGATTGGACTAATGAGATTTCCCTTTTTGTAGTGAGATGGGAGAACAGAAGGGAGGAGTGTGTGAAAAGTTGTCGTTCATGGGTGCCAAACCAAAGAAATTATATGTGTGTAAAATCAATAAAACTAAATTGATCACAAGAAGAGTGTGTTCTGTTCATTTACATTTTGTTTTAAAGGGTATTTATTTATTTATTTTTGTTGAACATCAGTACGCCAACATCCAAGAAAGCACACTGTTGCTAATCATAGTAGTATAGTTCTCTCCCCCCCCCCACTATATTGTAGTAACTTCAAACTATGTGGACTGCTCATCATTGAAAACTGCAGTAAACAAAGTTGTCATATGATTATAAATTGATATTTTTCAAAAGCAGTTTAAAAGCTACACATATTTTACATATTTTTTGCTTGCTTTATTTTAGTCACTATATTGTAGACACAAAATGAAAACATTGTTGCAAATGATTATTATTAAACCAACAACCACAATGAAAGGTTTCACCACCAAAAAAGCAAATCATTATATTAGAAACATCTATAATAAATCAAAAAGGAACAGATAGTTATCAGGTCATACAGAAGCAAAATCCAAAAATAACAAAAAATAATTTGGCAGAGTCAATTGTGCTGCTCATGTAAAGATTCCAGATGTGGATGAAATACACATCAGGGTATCAAAAGCAGCAGCGCTAACAGGAGTGTGAGGAAAGGAGAGGCCATCATACCAGGAGAGAATCCAAAAATGCTAAAACACAAAGAAACAAATTAAGGAATTAAATGATGCACAGATAGCTTATGATAAGTTATACATTTCAGAAGAAGGTGTACATCGCCATCAGCACTGTTGCGTTTTACTGGGCATAATCTATGTGTGCTGTAAGCTGCAACAAATAATACACTCAGTTGTCTTGTAATTTTACACATTAGTACTGAAAACAATTAATTATTATGGCAAAGGCGAATTACAGACATTCTGATTGGCTGGTGACTATATTCTTATGGGTCACTGCATAAATCATTATTACCCCATGCAAGAAATACATGGGCAGAGACAAAAGACTTTAATATTAGCATTACTAGTGTCATCATCATCACTGGGCAAGGTCATGTGTAAGTCAAAGCATTATATGGTATGTATGTGAAAATAACATGTTGATTTCAAATCCTGCATCAAATATTGAAATGATTACAGCTTCCTTTCTTTTTCTATTGTCTACCCCATTAAGTGTTCACCACTGCAGATCAGCTTTCACCATCTCACCTTATCCTCCATTGGTACACCAAGCCTCTGCATGTGCTGCTTCACTATAAGTTTTGCTGATGACTAAAAAAAGCTTTTAAATAAAGCTTTTTGTGTTGAGCACAAAATTATACTGTGTTTAGCAGTAGAATGTCTAAAATTTCAGGTCCAGTAGAGTTTACAGCTTGTGACAACAACACAATCTTACAAACGGATGTTTGTTGTACCTGTCATCTGTTGTCTCTGGAATCGGAATTGTGGTGGGTGAGATCCTAAGAGTGTCAAAACATATTTTTCAGAGGTATCTTTAAAATTTTACATGAATAACAGTTCTGTTTCTGTTTGAAAGAAAAATGTACGAGAAAATTGGAGTACCTGCCATTTGTTGTTTTTAGATTTGGAATGGAGGTGGTTGAGATCCTGTAAAAGCATTTTTGAGAGGTCTATTAAAACTTTCATGGGTGCAGAAGTCAGTGCTAGAGTTTCTAGCACTAGCGTGCACTAGCGTTTAGATCTAGTAACAACAGACATACAAAATGCTTACTGCTATTTTTTTATGAATTTGTATATTTCCCATCATATATATTGTTTCATATGATATGTTTTCTCTTCATATGAATCCTAATTTAATAAATTATGTACCGTGATGAGCAAGGTCCTTTATCCTGGTCTCCAGGAGGATGTGTAATATTCACTGTTCTCACTGTTCTCACAAGACATGGCAGTGAACTTCCATTAACTAGAGGAGTGAGATCTATTCAAAGAAGAAATTTAAAATATGTATGCAGAAACTTGCATCACTTCATGCATTTCTGTTGTAAAAGTTTCAAGTACAATATTTAAATTTAGCAATGAAAATATTTAAATTTGCCTTGTGCACTGAAGATAAAAATTGCACTCCCTCCCTTGATGTAATCTCTGGATTGGATGTCTTCCAAAGATGCAAAATAATATCTACCATACAGGTTATTAGCATAGATCAGCTCATTGTTCTCATCAACAATTTGAGTTCCAACATCACGAGGTCTGCCCCAAGCGGGTACACCTGTTTATAGAAAGCATATGTAATATAGTGGTTAATAATTTAGTTAGTAGATTTTTTAAGCATTACTTCATTTTTCTGCAAACGTACCAGTGGTGGTGAGCATATTTGGGTCAGTGGTGAGACTCATTTGCCTTGACATCTGTAGCTGGATGTTGGGGTTCTGATCCACCATTTGGACAGTAAATTGCCTTTGTGGGCAAGGCCATTGCAGTTGGTCATCATAGACACCAGAGACAAGTTGTACATATACTCCAAAACCTGTCTGCCTTAGATATAACGCTACCCGGTAAGCATAGCCCTCACTGGAGTACTGGCGTGGGCTATATATCAGGGCTGGAGTATGAGTACTGTTCCAAAATCTCTCAAAATCATTAATCTGCCAGGTTCTATCTGGACACTCGAGCTCTGACAGATTGATGTCATCAATAGAGAAGCCTCCTGTAGAGTTTCCTGCTCCTTTACGAACCTCAAACTCCACCTGGAACTGCTTGGTGGCATTCAGAGGAACATGGTGGAGAGTCCAGTGAGATGTTGGTGGACCTGAAGGGAGAATTTTTGGATTAATAGGTGAATGTGAGGTATGTCTTCATGACAAAATGTGAAATATGAAACATTTATACTTTCTCTGGAGAAAATCATCATAAATAATCACGCAAATGATTACCACTGATCTGTCCCATGAGGTAGCGAGTTCCTGTGGAGTCCCATTCATCTTGAAACTCTCTGATCCAGATGTTAAGTTTGTCTGTCTCGCTCCCATTGTTGTAATAGTAGAACTGCAGACACTGGACATGACACTTCCTCTGGGGACTCATCCTCTTTGTCTCCAGCCAGGCTGAGTCTCCCTCCTGACCTGGTTCTGTGCTAGTATACATGAAGTAACCTGCATCCTGACCTACAATGTTGTTCAAAATTATATTACATTAGATCATTAAATCTTAAGTATCAAAAGTATTTATTATTATCTCTGGCAGCTTACTTTTGATGTTAATAATGCTGAGGTGGAAAACTAGATTTTCCATTTAAAACTGTATATTAAACACTGCAATAAAAAAATGCAATATTTGAAACCTTACCTTGATTACCATTTCCACTGGGCAAATTGGTGTGGTCAGAGCTGGGACCACCATAAACACCAGTTACCATTTCCCAGCCATTGCCACTATTTGAACAGCGGTTCATTTGACACATGGTCCCATTAGTAAAGCCACAGTACATCTTAAAGGCAATGGATGAGCCTGCAGAGATGAATTAAAAGCGCAAGATTTTTTTTTTCCAAGGAAGATTGGAGGGAAAAGGCAAAATTGTCAACTCACAAAACTGTGGTCATCTCAAGGGAGTGAATTGTTTCGACGTGAGCAATTTTCTACACACATTCAGCACTTTTAGACTTAGTTAATTACTGACAATGAGCACCAGAAAGTTGATCATTACCCATGATATTGCTGAAATTGCAGCCTGACATATAGCAATCCCGGTATGTTGATTTTTGTATGAATTAAACAAATTGGGTGAGACTATTTGCTGATTATAAATTGGCCATAGGTGCGAATATGAGCATGGTTGTCTGTTTGTTTAAACCATTTTCAAATCATAATTGTGACTTGTTGAACTTTTCTTACGACAAATAGACTTGATCATTGTGCCAGTTCAAAAAGTGATCATAATAGATATTTTGGAATTCAATAATATATAAATTTATGGCCTCATGAATATAAGTAAAAACCCCCAATAAAGAGCCCTACTAAGTTTAAATGAGCTTAGTAACTCTAAAAACAATGTAAAAACTATTTACAAATGTGAGTGTGAGAAAGAAAATGGTTACTTTCTATTGGTTAAGAGCACAATATTCTCATGGTGTTCTTAGTAACTTTAACCAATAATCCCAGAGCGTTCCTAAAACTGGATGCTGGTCCCCATAATCTTTAAGCACTTACTGCATTTGTAGAGTAGATTCAGCTCCTGAACATCACTAGTACTCATTTCCACTCGTTGACCAATAAGATTCTGGAATTTGGGGTCTTTGGTGATAATTGTAGATCCATTGCCATTGGTGAAATCATCTTTGCCATAGTGCATCACGGACAAATAGTCATATGGGACTCCGTGGGTGGTGCTCTCATCACTGCCAACTATTCTAAAGTTGCTCTTGTAAGCTATAAAAATCATATATAAAAGCCAAACATCACATACAGCACACAGATACTGAAAAAATTTTGATAACATGAGAGAAGGTCAAACCATAAAAGGAATAATATTGTATACTCACTATAGTGATTTCATTGATTTTATAACTCAATCTCAGATTATTAAATAGTTATGATTTTATTTTAACCATTTCAGAGTGCTTATTACATTTATGCAGACTGCTTTATACAGCTTTAAGATAAGTATTTGAATAGAAATATCGAACAAAGACATTAACATTGTTATAATTAGTATAAGTGTTAACCAAACCTTCAAGGATGTTTTCAAAGTTAATCGTCACATAATCATCTCTGTCATATCTGGACTGTTCATGGTAGAAGCCAAGAGCATGAAGGAACTCATGTTCAACAATGGCAATGTAACCACAGCCTATTCCAATGGAGATTTCCTGTCCATTGGAAAATATTCGCCCAACGTATGACCAACATCTGAAATTAAAGGCAGAACACTGATGAATATTTGTCCTATAACTGGTTATGTATTCTGTAATTTATTTAGTGTAATCTATAAAATCACAATTAAATAAATCAGAAAAGGAATAACAAAAACATAACCATTCTTAAAAATTTCACAGTATTCATCTTGTTCTTTTGCTAGAACTATATATCCAGGGGTACACATAAGTGGTCTACAGGTGCGCATACGCTGTCAAAATAAAAGACGTACACCAGATAAGAAGCTGCAACGCACGTTTGCGTACATAAGATTTTCTGGAGGGGGACAGAGATTTGTTTAGAACTCTTAAAGATGCCGAAGAAGCAAGCTTCTTTAAGCAATTACTTTGGTGTTCCTCCACCTCCAAAAAACGTCAGAAGGAGTCCGAACCTCAAAAGAAGCGCGTATTCTCGGGAAAGTGGTTGCAGGAGGTGAGATGGCTTCAAACAAACGATGAACGCACAGAGATCTGGTGCAGAATATCCCATGAAAAACAGTGCCTATAAAGGCACTGTTTTTGTACGCTAGAGTGGAATCTAGCGGCACCACTTTCCCGAGAATACGCGCTTCTTTTGTGGTTTGGACTCCTTCTGACATTTCTTTGGAGGTGGAGGAACACCAAAGTAATTGCTTAAAGGAGCTTCTTCGACATCTTTAAGAGTTCTAAACAAATGTCTGTCCTCCTCCAAAAAATCTTATGCACGCAAACGCGCGTTGCAACTTCTTATCTGGTGCGCGTCTTTGATATGGACAGCGTATGCGCACCTGCGGACCACTTGTGTGCACCCCTGTATATATATCACAAATTAAACTAAAGGAACAAAAAGTCTAATTGAAAAATCAGCATAGTCATTTTTAGAATATTTATGCTAATTGCGGTAGGAATAAAAGTAGGAAATTTTATTTTTAAAAACAACAACAACAAAGAGCAGAAAAAAACATACCCATTTAACTTTTTGACAGAAATGTAATAGTCCTCAGAGTCCCTTGGTTTGAAGTCAATGCATGATTTCAATCTGAACTGGTCAAAGGCTCTCAGAATGACTCCTTTAGAATTAATGTCTACCATTGTTGTGTTATAGAGATTAAAAGAAAAGAAGAAGATATTTTAGACAACCAATAAAGGTCCTTTGCCTTGCCCATGCATTTTGCTCTAAGGCGCTAAAGCATACAGTTATAAACATTTTTCCGGTTTTAGCAAAGGCGTGGGTGGTTACTTTGCATAACTGGATGGTACAAAACTATTCCATTAAATTAGCTCTGTTCACTTGCACATGCTGCTGTTTTTTTTTCATTATGTGGCTTCTATGTGTCAAAAGCGTCCAGCTGACATGGAAAAAAAAAATCAATTTCCGGTATGACATCACAAAGATGTGTTCCCATAGAAATAAAGAAATAAGGATTTCTTTCAGGTGTATTTGTAAGAAAAAACATATTTACCAAGGTCATTATTTAAGAGGTAGGGGACTGGAGATGTCCACAGGATGTTCTCATTAATGATGGTACTCCTCTGCTTGCCTATAGGCTAAAGTATAAGAAACATGTATATTGTGACATAATGCAAAGTTACTATGCACACAGATGTTTTTAGAATAAATAGATTTTTATCTTCATAACAAAGACTCACCTCCAAAATATCATCATGTAAAAATTCTAAGATAAAATTAAAAACAAATGAGAAACAAGTCACTAATATTCAAGTACAGTTGGATGAAGCCAAAAGAACAAAAATCTCCTTATAAAAAGGTTTAGTTATAAGTACATGTTGAACTTTACCCTTGTTTATTTCAGGAATGTCCTTCACTTCACCAACATCTACAAAAACAGATGAGGCACTTTTGTATACAGTTTTTTTAAAAAAAATATTTTTAAAAAATGAATTTCATCAAATAAAGTGGAAAATTAAAAAAATCAGAACTTACCCACTATTTCTAGTCCATTCTGTAAAAATATCAAAGTAGTATTAAAATAAATGTTCCATCATTTAACATACTTTATGTAGTACTGTCAATAAATGTTTTTTCTTTCTTTCTTTTTTTTTTTTTTACATTTTAAGCTTTGATAGAGAACACACACTATACTTGTTGGTCAACATGCAAAATTAAAACTTTGTTTTTCTTTTTGAAAAACCAAAATCATTGTTAGTAGCTGATATTTAATATTCAATATTATTGTTAAACATCTTGATTACAAAACAAACCAGACAAATAATTTAAAAAATCTCTTTAAGTTCTCTTTGCATATTGATATTCACCATTTCTGAAATATCACTATGCAACTAATCACTTACTGGGTTTAAGGAGAATGCTTCAGAAATTGCCATGATGACAAAAATAAAAACACATTCTTTCATCCTCATGGTGCGTCTTTGATGAAACCTAAATCAATAGAGATTCTACCAAGAATGAGGAAAAAGCAAACACAAAATTAAAAAATATATAACTATTAAAGATTTGTATATATCAAACTTTATGTTTGTTCTCATAGAAATATGAAACTCATCTTTACCTTGTGCCACACTTGTCTCTTCCTCATCTGCATGAGAAATTGTGCCTGTGACAGGAGTGTTAGAACCAGTTTTATACAACTAAAGCTACGTGCTTGACACATCAGGGAGTCACCCATATTCTATCTAGATTTGGTCCTGCTTTATCCCACGTCATCAGTTCCTGTTATCTGATGTCTGTGACATTAACAAATCCTGAGTATTTGCGTTACCTAAAGACATTCCACTTCACACCTAATTTTTATCAGGAAAACATGAACAACAGTTGATAACAATAATAGACTCAACATTTGACTATGAACCTATGTCTTTTACTCTTAGTGGAGAACATTTTTTTTCTGTGTGTAATTGATAGCTGACCTAAGGTACTATATTATCTTTCCTCTGTCTCTGCTGTGAAACAAATATTTTGTTGTGGGAGTTGGCTGTGGATATGGATCTCAGTCGTCTACTTCATCAAATCTGTATTTGTAATTTGTAAAAATGTTTGAAAAGACGACTGATCAATGAAATCTCTCAACTTTGACTGTTTTCAGTTGTATAACAAGGCTTTGTCTGTCAGGCTTGGATGCTGTGATATTGTTCCATAATGGCCAACTCATTTCCCTGATGATGATACTTGAGTACAAAGTCTACAAAGATCTTTTCAGCTCCAGTTTTTGCTGACTTGTTGGGTGAAATGATCCATAGCAACTACAATGTACTTATATCCTCTGTTACAAACTTCCAGATGCAGATCCAGTGATGCTCTGTTCGACTTGTTTGGAGCTTTCTGTTCCAGGCAGCTAATGATCACCTAATAATCCATATCTCTTTGCATATGTGTTATTGATCACGCTGAGTGTCTGTTCTACTCTAAGATGACACTGTGGATTTTATGCGTTTGTGTTCTACATCCAGGGCTTCCAGAATATTGCATCTCCTGGAAGTCACAAATATACCAGTCACAATATTCAAAAATGGAAGTTAACGAAATTAATTATCAATATAGTCCACAGTTGCTTGTTGTATTTAAAAGTTAAACTTTAAAGTTTTAATTTTAATTGTGATCATGACTTACTGCTATGATAAAGACCATTTAACTTAGACAGTAGGATGTTATTTCAAGGATTTTCCAGGATTGCTTACTATCATAATGTCACCCTCCATTAAATCCAGGCCTGAAGGAAGATGGAGTATTACAATTGTTACGGAAGCTACAACAACAAAAACAACAACAAACTCTTGCTCCCAACTCTCAGTCTGATGCTTGGTCAGGAATCCCTTATCAATTTTTACCAAGAGGTCAACCCCCCCCTCCCCCCCAAAAAAACCCCCCAACAAAACCTGATCACTTTTTGGTTTAAAATACACAGTATCTGATGATAAAAATGTTTAGGCAGTAATAGACAAAACCAGCTAATTTTTCTGATTTGTAATCTACTTCAAGCATGGCAAATTAACAGGGTGTAAAAAGTAAACAGTAAAAGTTAGAGCAATCAGCACACAAAATAACTTGTTAATTATAGTCTGACAAAGATAATGCAAGAAGTTTCCTTCAAAAAACAACATGGCAGTACAAACTAGGTATAAAGAGCATAAGGAGAATGTATATTATGATAAAAGGATAAAACCATTTGCCACACACTGAGTAAGGACATGTTCAGCCTGGACAGTTGATCTGTGAGGAAGCATTCAGAAATTGGCTGCTTTATCACAGTTCTGCTTTATAAAATTAAAATGTGTCTAAAAGACAGTGAAACACAATTTTTTTACTGCCAGATTCTGACTAATCTATTACTGGCAAGAATCTAAACCACAACCGGCTGTTGGCAAAAACAGAAAAAAGAAAAATTCAAGCAGTATTCTAACACTTTTCAGATTCAACAAATAACAGGGTTAATAACAGTTTTTTTTCAAGAAGTTGTAAAACAGATACAGGTCTGTGCCTACAAATGCCCTGCTGACTAACGTACTGTGACACGTTCTCTGTGCAGAAATGCAAATTTAAACCAGAAATACTGGAAACCACAACGTAAAGGGTGCTTTTCTATTCTGTATGCATCAAGGCTTTTGCTTTGCTACATTATTGAGAACCCAAATGTGGTTCTAAACATTTGGAATCAGGACTCAAACATGTGCTTAGAAGTAAAGTATACATAGCTCATAAAAAATAAAATAAAAAACTTATATGTGACTGTGAATTTTCCCAAAGACAAATAAAAATCCTTTGATTGTTTTTATAAGATCTTTTGTTCAGTCTTCACAAGTGTTTCCTGCTGGATTAAGAAAACCAACATAATGTCAATGTCTAAAGTGTGAAACTTCCAGCTTTACTAACTGTGTGTAAAACAATACATCAAGTGAAAGTACACACGTGTCTAGACTACCAAAAATAAAAAAAAATGAAAACCCATGTCTCCCCTTGGCGGCACACATTACTTTCTTAGTGCCACGAAGCAAACACAGGGCTGTAAGGACTGAACTGCACATAAAAATAAAATCCAAAATCTTAAATACAATAATAATTGTAAATATATATATATATTATTTGTAGAACCTGCATACAAAGGCAAAACCTTGTCTATATTAACATTCATTTTCAGTCATATTTCACTTGTGAACTACCTCATTTGATGTTTTTACATTCCTAAACTTTATCACACAACCCTTTCGACAGTTAACGCTAATGCACTCAGAATTCGCAGTAGCAGCTGCCATGACAATGTATAATAACAAAAACCAATGATGCGTGTGACAGTGGTCTGTTCACCTTTCTGACACCTGAAGGAAAGAATTTTATCTTGTTTTGAAACCAAGCTGTTCCACATTCTTTGAAGCAACATCCTCATTTGCACTTGTTTTGGTTTTTTGTTGTTGTTGTTTTTCTTCCCCTTTCGTTAAGGCATTGTATGTCTGTCTGCTTTAGAGCCACATGATTTAGACTAGCTCACACGTGAGGAAGGTATCACTCAGATTTAGTAAAAAAACAGTAGATGTAAAATAAAGATCTATGAATATTCATCATATTAATAGAGTTTAACATAGGTGCAAGTGCCTATGCTTGCCCCCACCCCCCGAAAACAAACAGAACACAAGGACAGACCACTGGCTGCAAAAATGTGAAAGGAATGAGAGATGTGCATCAGAGATAAATAAAGGCTCATGTGCATATGTGGGTTCCTGGAAAGGGGGATAATGGTAAGTGTTAATGGTGGTAATTTGCACAAACATCTCTGATGTGGTGGATGATTGTCATTACACAGGAAAACACTGTTGAAACACTCAGATAAAATTATTTCCCTATGTTAGAACAAAGATAGGCATTGCTCTAGAACAGAAAGAATCCATCTGCAAACATACGAAGAGGCGACCAACTTTATTGGTTAACACAGAATAGATCTAATAGGTAAGGCCTTATTCTGGCTTTTGGTATAATTTTTGAATAATAAAAATTAGAGGTAATGTTGATATGGTGAACTACCATCATTGCAAGCATTCAAATAAGTTTTTTTTTCAACTGCTGCCATTTTATTTTGCCCATACACATTCAGTTCCAATAATCTCTGTCTATTTTCTGTGCATTCACTGAGAAACAAAATACATTGTTTGAAATGATGTTCAAAAGAAATTATGATTATCCATTGACAAAATGTTTTACTTTGCAAATCCTAAATTTGCATCCTAAATGTTGAGGATGTTTGATTAAGTTTGAATAATATGAGAGGAAGGCGCTAAAACGCTAAAATGTCTACCTATTGAAACAAACTGTGAAAATGTATGAATTCAATTTCAAAAAGTGAATTTTCATTGTATATTTATATTTTAATTTAATTTAATTAACATTACAGCTTTATTCTTTGTAAATTTGATAAGTTTAACTTGTTGTACTTGTAATCATGTAACTTTGTACAGCAGCATTTGTGTGCATCTTAACCTGACCTAACTGCAGTCCAGAAATTTGAACCACTAAAAACATTATTTTATTTACATTTTACAATAACAACAAATTTGTATAACATTTAGTAAATAATGGTTTATTTGCTCAATAAAATTATTAAAAGGATAAAATAAGCTTTTATTAATAATTATTAATGATCCAATAAAATAATGCTTCATATCAACATCATGTGCACTTATGGTGATGCAGCTTAACCTAGTTTTGTACTGAGAATTCTCAGTAGTAGCTGTCATAACATGCAACAATGACAAAAGGCATGGCAAGACAATGACGTGCTTGACTCGAGCCTATTTGCCATTCTGAAGAATAAGGAAAATATTTTTTTTTTGCAGTCAGACTACCAGCATTTCCGCATTCTTTTGTTCAGCACAGTCCCCAACAGTATCACCAGCAAAGCACCCCCACAAATCATCACACCTCCTCCTCGATGCTTCACTGTGGGAGCCATGCATGTAGAGACCATCCATTCACCTTTTCTGCATCCCACAAAGACATGGCGGGTGGAACTAAAGATCTCGAATTTGGACTGATCAGACCAAAGTGCACGTTTCCACTGGTCTAATGTCCATTTCTTGAGTTTTTTTGGCTCAAATAAATATCTTCTGCTTGTTGCTTTTCCTTAGTAGTGGTTTCCTAGCAGCTATTTGACCATGAAAGGCCTGATTCACACAGTCTCCTCTGATCAGTTGATGTAGAGATGTGTCTGCTACTAGAACTCTGTGTGGCATTTATCTGGGCACTGCTAACTTGTGATTTCTGATGCTGGTGACTCTGATGAATTTATCCTCAGCAGCAGAGGTGATTCCTGGTGTTCTGGTGATTCCTGGTCCTCATTGTGAGCCAGTTTCGTCGTAGTGCTGAATGATTCTTAGGACTGCACTTGGGGACACATTCAAAGTTTTAGCAATTTTCTGGACTGACTGACCTTCAGTTCTTAAAGTAATGATGGACTGTTGTTTCTCATTACTTAGCTGATTGGTTCTTACCATAATATGAATTCTAACAGTTGTCAAATAGGGCTGTCAGCTGTGTACCAACCTGACTTCTGCAAAACACAACTGATGGTCCCAAACCCATTAAGAAGACAAGAAATTCCACAAATGAACCCTGACAAGGCAGAGCTGTAAAGTTGAAACCATTTCGGGTGACTACATCATGAAGCTCATTGAGAGAAAGCCAAGGGTTTGCAGCAATGCCAAAAAAGCAAAGGGTATCTACTTTGAAGAATCTAAAATATAAAAGATATTTATATTTATTCATCAATTTTTTCTTTGCTACAATTCATATAATTAATGTCATCAGTATGTATCTACAGTGTAGAAAGCAGTGAAAATAAAGAAAAAACATTATATGAGAACGTGTGTCCAAACCTTACCACTCGATGGCAGTGTAACCTTGTTTTAGGACAGAAAATCTTCTTGGTTACAGTGTCACATGGGGCATTGTAGTTGCTAGGAAAAGCTGTTGTTGTTGTTTTTTTCTTTTATAATTCACAAATTAATATGACCTAAAAAAGTAATATGTAACAATGTAACAAAAGTATTAGACTGTATTAGAAGTTTTTTAAGGAAAATGACCAAGTATGAGGTGCATCTGTATGTATTTGAGTATTATATCTGTACATATCTAGCATTTAAGCCTGTAGGAGTAGGAGTTGTATAAAAAAAAGACAAATCAAGTAATTTCAACAAATAGAATGACAGTCATGTAGAAAAGTTATATTATTGATATTCATACATATTCTGATTTTAATAGCAGAAAATGAATTATGAACAAATCATGAACAAATAAGATTTAATACCATACCATAACAGCTTTATTTATAAAGCACTTTAACATAAAACCAGGGTTCACAAACTGCTGTACATATACAAATAGCATAAACACAATAAAACAAAAATAAGATAAAATACAATAAATAACTAAATGAATAAAATGAAATAAAACATGTTAAAACAAATTGAGCCAACCCCTTAAAGAGAGCCAAAGGCTTCAGCAAATAAATATGTTTTAAGAAGAGTTTTAAAGTCAGAAAGAGAAGTTTTCACAAATTACCTGAGTCAACACCAATAGTCTGTAGAGCATGAAAGACCGTGTCAATAGTTTTAAATAAGGTGTGAGGCTTACAGGAATTTGCCTGAATAATAGCAGCAAAATGTTTTCTCTTAGCACCTTTAACAGTTTTCTGATATGAATTCCAGTAGTACTGTAATATTTGGTATGAAAGCTGAAGTTTATCCTTCTTCCATTTACGTTCAGCTCTCCTACACTTTCTTCTGACAGCACGGGTGGCTTCATTCAGATCTGAACCCTTCAGCTTAAATGGGGCCACCGACTGAGTAAAACCATGAGCTGAGCTCTTCTGGATCATTACATATAGAATCAGGAAGGCTGCTGTTCTGATTAAAAACAACAGAGAACTGACCAGCAGTGGATGGGTTAAAAATACCACCGCTCTGAGCAACAGCAGGAGGATTAACTTTAGTACAAGAAAGGGAAACCTCAAACAAGACAGGCTTATGGTCCAGCCATACAGCATCACAAACCTCTAAATTAAAGACCGGTAAACTGCGAGTTAAAACAAGATCCCACATTTTTGTGTAGGCACAGACACAGGTTTGGTGACTGTACACTAAAAGAGAGTTAACTCTAGCACATAAAAAATAGCCTAAATAGCACAAACAAACACAGCAGGAACAGAGCTAGATGGCAAGCCAAACACACTGGTGCCATCTTGGGCGCAGGACCAAGATACTTGATACCCATCATGTGGGAACGCCAAAGCTAGACTGTGCACAAAGGGAGGAAATTCAAGATAGAAAGTAAGCCATACAATAAGACAACATCCTCTTGGGGCAAAGAAAACTAAAAGTCAGTGCTTTGAAATGTTCTGGTCAAAACCATGACCTGAAGGGTTCTGGACGAGCAGCCCATGTCAGGAAAACATCAGCATGGCAGAATCGAATGTGATCCTCTAGGCTGGTGACTAGGACTGATCAACGTAAATGTTTAGTTGCATTTACTGCTGCACAAAGTGGTCAATCAAATATTTAAATAATTGATCATTGCCTCAATTATTTAAAAAAAATCCATATTTAGTTAGTTTTCCTTAATATACTCTGAAAACTTGCAGAAAATGAAAAAAACCACAAAACAAAGCAAAAACATATGAGGTTGTTTTATGACGTATTTATAGGGGACTCTGAAAACTTCCAGAGCTGTAACAAAACGTTTCCAGCAGAGGTACAGTTGGAGGTTTAAACACTGGCATGGAAAATGTGAAAATGATGATATGCTGCATACAACAGTTTTCTCATGGCAATTTCAAATGATTCTAAATTCCAAGTACTAGGTGAAATTGTTGTGTTACATTTTTCTTTCTTGTCAAGAACGTCTCTTCATAACAATCCTGCTCTAAATCATGGCCACATTCATATGATTGAGAAACAAACGCCATGACCTGAGATCATTTCTAATGATCCAATGACGTGCGATACTTATCTTATCACTGCTTGTCAAGCAGAGAAGAAAAGGTCTAGTAACAACCTGTTATCTACATCAAAACAAAATCAGATTGCTGTTTGCTTTTGTGGTGTACATGGCAAGATGCGTCTTGTTGGGGGGAAAAAAAGAAAAAAAGAACTTAGTGGATTGTGTTGTAGAGTTTAATGGGAGCAGATACCAGCAAAGGCTCCTTAACAATACCTTTTGGCCATTTTGACTGATAAGAGAATCTGAATAGTCCTTTTTGCTCCCCACACAAGTGCTAATGAGGTATAAAGACAGGCTGAAACACGAACATTTGTGATCAGATTTGCATTTCAAAAGTCTCACGGAGCTTTTACAGCAATTTGAGAAGCATGTCTCTCATTGAATGCAATCCTTATCACTAACTGCATTTAGAATGGATGCTAAGGATTTAGATTTATTTATGTAGGATAGACCTTAAGACATACAAGTAAATTACCCATTGAATCAGTCAAAAACAAAGCAGAGCAGTAGTAAATAATCAGGAAACAGATGTTTTGTGTGTGTTGTGTGTGCATGTGAGTGCGTTGTTATTGTTATTGGACTCTGACCCTCCACGTTGGATGCTGGCACTGTCAGTAGGGGCAAGATAAGAGGAATAAGACCAGGCGTTATACAGTTACAACAACAGGGTGATGCACAGTTTCAGGGTTTTGCGGGGGATGGGGGGTTCAATAAATGCAAAATATGTCAAATTTCATGACAATATAAATCCTAAATTCTTTGAATCGAAGGGATTAACTTCTTAGTCTCTTGGATTACATTGGTCAGCTTTTTTTTTCAGTTTTGCTGTTGATATATGTAATGTGTAGTTGTAATGGCAAGCATTGACAAGAACAAAAGTCTGCCTCTGGGAAAACTAGAAGCCGAAACTCTTGCAGAAGCCAGGACATGTTAAGACATTGGAGTCAAAATACTTTTTGCCTCCTGGGGAAAAAAAAGAAAAGAAAAAAAAAGCAAACACATGCATGAACAGACACACGCACACGGGCACACACACACACACACACACACACACACACACACACACACACACACACACACACACACTACTGTTTCTTGTGACCCCCGTGTGGTCCCTCCATCTATTTGTGCATCACTCAAACACATGGAAGAATTCACTGTTGTGTGCTTTCAGAACCACTTTTACATCATACTTTGTCATAGTTTGTGTTGAAACAAGATGTTTCGTGATGAGATTTCTTTCTAGAGTTTCACTTTGTGTAAAAGAGAGAAGTCGATACAAAAGTTAGCCAGATGAATAATTTCCAGATTTTTGTATTTATTTCAGATAACTTAGTGAAATTACAAAAAGGTCACAGTTTCAAACTTCACAACACAATAAAAACTGAATATTTACATTTTTGATAAGTGCAGGGGTTTGTTTTAATATGTTTGCACTTATCCATAAATAATGTGGTGGAGGGTGGGGTGCAAAGACTTTAATATTGTTTACAGTACAAGTCAGATATTCAATTGTTGTATTTCATGCTTCAAACAGAGGTAGACCAGCAAGTCCGGTATCTTTGAAAATTATATAATAGATGGAGGGTGACTTAGTTTGTGTTGACAAAGGACTGGTAGAGGGACATGAGTTGGGCCTGCAGGTCTTGGGCATAAGGGTCGAGCTTTTCCTTAAGGTCTTCTGCATAAGGGGCAACCATTTGTTTCACCAGGTGCGCTCTGTGAGTGAGCTCCACATGGACTTTTTCAGTCATAGGGGCAACACGTTTTTGGAAGTCCCGCAGGTGCTGGTCCACTTTCTGCTTCAGGTCATCTGTGTAGGGACCCAGTTGAGACTGCAGATCCTTTACACTCTGCTCCAAGCTGGTCTTTAGCTCCTCACTCTTCTGAATCAGGGTGGTCCTTAGGGCTTCAGAGTCCAGGGAATCTGCATAAGTGACCAACTCTTGCTTGAGCTGCTCCACTCTCTGATGAACCTGGGCCTGCATGTTCTCAGTGTAGGGCTGGAGCTTCTCCTTGACTGTGTTTAGTTCCTGCGTGACACGTTCTCTCAACACATCAGCCTCTGTGGTAACTTTGGTGATCAGGTCCTGGGCTGCAGGCTGAAGCTGTTCCTGGAGGGTGACTGCATACTTGCTGGCTAAGTCAGCGCTTTCTGTCAGCCGGGCACTAGAGGACAGATAGTGATTGCCAGATCATCAGTGGCTTGAATGACCCCATAACAGTCATGAGGCATATGCCCATCATAGGGCCAGTCATACTAGTGCAGTGTGTCAAAGAACTTACTTGACTTCTTGTCCAATTGGAGAGTTTCTTATCATCTGGAGTGTATCATCAGCTGTCTGGGTGGCCTTGGCAATGTAATCCCAGAAAACATCAGTCAGCACTTCCAACTGTGGCTTGGGAGCATCAGCATAGAAAAGGTTGGCATGGCAGCCTGTTGGATGGAAACGTGGTGTGAAAACAGTACAGATGTCCAGTTAATTATTGCCATTGCCATTAACTTTGAACTATAATCAGAAAGTCTTGATGCATGCTTAATCATCCAAGTAAGGAAATCACAAAAAGTTGATTCTGTTTATCTGGACGTAGCGTTTTCAGTGAGAAAAAGGTTTTGTCATTCATCCAAGTGACTTTTTTAGTCTCTGTAAGAGACTCATCCAACTGAGACTCATCCAACTGGATGACACTTGGATTCTTTCAGTGAAAATGCTATGTCCAGATGAACAGAATCAAGTTTTTGTGATATAATTGAGAAGCTTGGAAATTACCAGAGAGCGCTGCGACGACTAGTACCATAGACACCTTCATGACTGCAACTAGCTGAAAAACAATAACAGTCTGATTAAGTTTTAAGTAGTCTTAAAAAGGTCATAACTTTTAGATTTGCCAATTAAAATGTTGTTTAAAACGTAGTGAGATTCTCACCTGCTTTGGGCTTGTGTATCTCTTGAGGTTTAGTGTATGTGTGAGTGTGTTGGAACAGTGCTTCCGTGTATATATACTGATGTCAGATGTCAGTAATAGTTAAGAGCACAAAGTCCAGAAGTCCTTGCCATGTTGTAACACCACTTTTCCCCCTGCTTCTACTGTTTCTTCTGGTTACTATTGTGCTAGCACTTCTGGATTTTAGTATTCTCCTAATGTGAATACATTTATCACTCAACAATAAATCTTGTATTAGTTCTTCTCTCACCCCTCTCTATAAAGTCTTTAGGGTATCATCGGCTTATTAACTGCCCACATTGCTGTTCAGCACTACCAACCTCTAGATAACTTCAGATAACTTTGGTATGCTAAGATTAGTGGACTTTGTATCAGGGTCAGTGTGACTTAAGTAGTATGAGGTGCTTAAATGGTTTCTTAAATTGAAAACTGTGGTTTAAAAAGACCTCAAAATAATCATGTATAATAAGATTTTCTTTCACTTCTACTGAACACTTCATAGGTACATTATTTTTTAGCTACTGACATAGTGGTACCTTATTCCTTTGATTGGCATAGATACTAGGGCATGTTAAGTTATTAAAAGAAACTGTTAGAAGAAAGAGTAAGTAAATGTTATTTCCAACTCTCTGGAATGACTTAAAATTTTCATCGTAATGACAAGCAATCATTAAGGGTGGAAGCATATCTAACATATTTACATGAAGCACGCAAAAATCAATTTTCTGTAAATAAGCCCTGTCAGTGAGATGTATGCATTATGTTGTACATCATGAAATGTGCATAATGAATTGACCTGCAGGAGTATTGAAAAACAATAAGGTTTAAAAAGAGAAATGTACTGCTTTTAGTGTCAAAAACAGGTAGAAACTGTTTGATATTTGATTTCCTTAATGGAATATTAAGGTAGAGGTTAATAATCTACATTCAGTTACAATACAATATGCCAATTGTCACTATCCATAGTAAAAATGTTTGATTTTCTATAGCTTAGGAAAGTAAGTGACACCTGTGGAAGTAACCATTCTCCCACAGGTAGTTTCAGTTGATGCTGATATTGTTTATATTGTTGGTAAGACCTGAGCCCTATGTTTCAGGCAGGAATAGCTCAGTAGGTAGAGTGGTGGCCCTATGATCGGAAGGTCGGTGGTTCGAATCCACTGAACGGCTACCCTGAGGTACCCCTGAGCAAGGTACCGTCCCTACACACTGCTCCCCGGGCGCCCAATGGCTGCCCACTGCTTCACTGAGTGAATGGGTTAAATGCGGAGAGGAATTTCCCCATGGGGATCAATAAAGTATACTTTCTTTCTTTCTATTACTATTATATGACTTGTCTGTGCAGACTTCTAGGTCTGCACAGAGGTATCACCAACAAATCACAATATACTGTTTAACTAGCTGTTATACGTTCACCAGCAGTTTTATTGGTTACCCAATTTCTAGTACTGGATTGGATTCTATTGTACCTACAGAACTGTCCTAATTCCTCATGGCATATATTCAACTGCTGGAAACATTCCTCTGAGATTCTGGTCCATACTGACATGAAAGCATCACACACTTTCTCCAGATTTGTTGGTTGTGCTTCCATGATGCAAATCTCATGTTCGACCATATTCAAAAATTGATCTATTGGATTGTTGGACGGAAACGTTAATTTGTACTTTTGTCAGACAATTTTTTCAGCTTTATAAATAGTCAAACTGCACTCACAGTACTTTATAGAGGTACCATTTTCAATAAAAAAAATTCTGGTAAAATTGAGATTCAAGTTTCATACACATACACTTGAGAAAAAGAGAAAAACAACAGGAAAAAATGAAATAATTAATACTCAGGACTCCAAAGTGGTTTCTGGCAATTGGACTATGGCATGTCTGACGTGAAACAGCAGCTACTTTGGCCTTCACAAGCTGACAGTGCTCAAGTCTGCTAACCTTTGGTCAGACTTACACATAGGCCTGCTGAACACTGCCCTGACACAGAAGCAGTGTTGCTGGCAAAATGTAAAACTAAGAGAGACAATAAAATACCTACTGTACACGTAATCAAGTAGGACAACAAAGACATTAAAGCAATAGACTCTATCTGTCTTGGCAGAGGGTTATCACTGACTTGGAAAAAAACCTATCAGCTAAGTGATTACAGACTGGCCTGTGTGGGTCGGTTGAGGTTAGACTTATGGATTTTGTATCACTCTAACAGTGGTCAATCATCAAAATACAGCATTTGAGTAGTTTTTAAATTGAAGACAATAGGTGTTGTTGGTTTTTTTCTTGTTTTTTAATGGACAACTCACAAATGATGACTAATGTGTACTTGTGTATATTGGGGTATAACGCTCAGTGTGTATTCGTGTCAAAGAGGCGTGCTGCATGGATTATCTGGCACAAGATGTCAGCAAAGATAGCTGGGTGAGGCAAGGTGACAGCAAAGCACTAATGTTTGGACTTTGTGATCATTGCTGTCTGCCATGCTATATAAGCCTCAGTTCCTCACCAGTTTAATACAAGCACTACCAAGTGGACTTACAGATACACTAACAAACTCAGGTAAGATGGAGAGCTAAAAGAAACTTTCTTTAACTGTTAACTGTGTTGTTAACATGCTGTGGTAACTAACTGGTCTTTTCTTGTTACAGTGTCTAAGAGCCATGAAGGTCCTTGCTGTGCTCGTCCTAGCTGTTTTCACTGGTGAGTTTAAGAAAAATCATTATTCTACTATAAATTTTGGCTCATGAGAACATATATACATAATTAGCAACTATTCCGCTCAAGACAAAGAAAAACTTTGGTGAGCAGTCAATATGACCTGTATAAATGTCAAATCCCAGTGAATATACAAAGCTGAAATATCTGCACTACTCTGAATTTATTCATGTCTCCATTAAACAGGCTGCAATGCCAACCTTTTTTACGCTGATGCACCCAAGCCACAGCTGGAGGTGGTGACTGATGCCTTCTGGGATTATGTTGCCAAAGCTACACAGACAGCTGAAGAAACCGTGAAGATGATTAGATCATCTCAGTTCGGACAGGATGTCAGGTAGATCATACAAAACTTGCTAATTATGTTAACAGACAACAAATTATAGTATTGCCTAAAATATTCAGGATAAGTTAGAAATTTAACTGCGCTGCCTTGTATTTACTATCTTTTTTTTTCTTTTTTAAATCTAGTGCCCGCCTGACAGAAGGTGTTGATGCTGCCAACAAGTATGCTGTCACCCTCCAGGAGCAGCTTCCACCTACAGCCCAGGACCTGATCACCAAAGTCACAACAGAGGCTGATGTGTTGAGAGATCGTGTGATCCAAGAGCTGAGCACAGTCAGAGAGAGGCTCGAGCCTTACACTGAGAACATTCAGACACAGGTCCAGCAGAAGGTTGAGCAGCTCAAACAGGAGGTGGCCACCTATACAGATTCCCTGGACACTGAGGCCCTGAGAACCACCCTGACGCAGAAGAGCGAAGAGCTAAAGGCCAGCCTGGAGCAGAGCGTGAAAGACCTGCAGACTCAGCTTGGTCCCTACACTGATGACCTGAAGCAGAAGGTGGACCAGCATCTGCAAGACTTCAAGGAGAAAGTGACCCCCTTGACTGAGCGGGTGCAGAGTCAGATTGCACAGAGAGCCCAGCAGGTGAAAGAAATGGCCACCCCCTACGTTGATGAGCTGAGGGAAAGGCTGGACCCATATGCTCAGGACCTCCAGTCTCGTCTCACCTCCCTTTATGAATCCTTTGTTAAAGCCAATTAAGTTAACATCCACCTCACATGAAACAGAAAAAAGTGCATCTAAAGTGCATCTAAAGAATTCCAAATACCAAGGACATGTTCCTGGTATCTGGAATTAAAAAAAAAAATCAGATGTTGTTTGATATATTTACAGTTTTAAAAAAAAGTTGATACATACAAAAAATATGTGTTGGTCTGTGACCACAAACAGTTTTCATATGTTGTAGAAAATAAAGTGAAAGCAAAACTATAATTTCTGAGCCTGTTGTCTTATTTGAGTCAAGGTGATGTTAGATAAGTGTGGGTACCTGGAAAATATATTTCTTTAAAATTTAACACAAGAAGTAACTAGACAAAATTAAAAAAAAAAAAAGATTTGTATCATGACCTAAGAGATTTACGGTTTGTTCATGTTAGTTAGCTTTAAAAGCACTTTTTTTCAGGACTGGTGATTTGATGACTCATTAATAGCTATTATAGAAAATATAGAAAATAGAAAATATTATTTTTCATGCTATAAAGTACATAGATCTGTATGAGGTTTTACTTGTAGATTTGGGCTACTTGGACAGCTGGAAGGAAGCTTGTACATTGTCATTTAGCAAAAATCACTGGTTAAGCTTTCTTGTTTGTTCAGTGGCTGCTTGCAAAGGTTTGGCCCCCCGGCACACCCCTGTTAGATAAAATTGTGGGTATTGGACAGGGCATGTTCAGGTTTGTTTCTGCAAGTCTGGAAGTTCATAAACATCTCCAGCTCCCACTTTGTTTTCGCTTTTATGCCTCCATCCCCGCTGCCAGATTGCTCCCACGCTGCCTTACCCAGTGGCAAACAACATTCCTCTGCTCTGCCCCAAGCTGTCACAGACTCTCCACAATGTTAACTCTCCAAGATCAGTTTAAAGTTTACAATATTATTCTTACTATTATTAAAACATAATATCTTGGTTTAAGAAAAACTGTATGACAATGGCAGAAAAAAATAGGAGAAAACAAAAAAATGTTTTGAGCTCCTGGCTCACTTTTAATTTTGTTCACTTTGACACAGAATTCGGTTGAAAAAAAATACAACATAGACAAAAAAAAAAAAGCTGTGTCATTCTGAAAAGCACATGCTGGTACATTTCACATGAAATGCTTTCAGAATTAAATATGAGGCGGGGTTAACCACTCTCTGAGGAACTGCACTGGCAAATTGTTCAAAAGTGCAAGAATGACTTTTCTCAGTGTAAAGCTCCAAGAATTACTTCAGTAACTCATTTATTTAATCAGTAGAGGTAATTAGTGATTGGCAGTAGAAAGTATGAAAATTTAATTATCTTTCTAGTGATAAATAAACAAATAAATAAATAAACCTATTTCCCAATAATATCAACTGACTTTGTTGGTGACCAAGGATGAACATGTTGCTGTATGATCTCTGTTGCTGGATCCACATATAAGGCTTTATGAATTTAACCTGAAACACTGAATGCAATGTTGGCTTACACTTTCACTCTCAGAAGTCTGCAGTGTAACTTTTGGTTATGGAAATTCTGCTGTTGCAAGCATTTGATTCGAGTCAGCAAAGCTATACACACACACACACACACACACACACACACACACACACACACACACACACACACACATATATATATATATATATATATGCATGCTACAGTCATGCCACTCCCCCTATTCAAACCACAGATGTTGAGGTTGTGTGGTTTTATAGCTTTTAACGTGAAAACAGGCATTAACTACAGTAACCTCACTGACTCATCTAAACAGATGACTGCCTATTTAATGGAGTGAGATCATCCCAACCAAAAAGTCAAATTCCTTAAACAAGTGAGCAACATCAGGGTTACTTTTGTTCAAACTGTCTGTTGCTGTGAAGCAAAAAAGGAGAAGCCGTTACAGTCTGGATGACTGTGCCAGATGTTTTATTGTATTACCTCATAGTTCCTCTTGTTTCTCTCTCTTTCACTTCTCCGTCTGTCTTGTTGATCTTTGTCCTGATGGCACGGCAAAGTTAGGATGAGACTGAGTTCCTGCAGTCTGGCCACTTGTTACACGCATGGTCAAGATGGTCTATTTTTTTCTGCAAGAATAGTCAGAAAGCCTCTTGTCTGTATTTGTAATCACCAAGATGAAAATAAGTCTTAGTAGCTAATGTTGGAGACTGTTGCATACAAACTGTTGAACATGCTCTTCATGGAAATAAGATCCCAAATGTTGCATGACAACATGGAGAGTGTTGCATGACAATGTTTTTGGTAGTAAATTGTAATTGCTTTGTGTTTGAACAAATAAACTGTAGTTGAACATACAGTATTTTAGCTTGTGACTCCTGCAGTGACATACACTATACCCGTTTTTGTCTTGGAATAAGGATCAAAAGGTCTTTATTTTAGCACAGCTGTACCTAAACATACTGAGTTTAACTGAAAAAAATAAATAAATCCCAGTTTCATGATTTCTTTCCTCTCATTGTTCTCCCCTTTTAAGGAGAACAAAGGATTTTTCAAATACCTCTATACAGACTGACCTCTTTGGGTTATCATATTGTAATGTTATCACGTAAACATGTTAATTACCTGACCAAACCCATTTGAACTTTGGCCCTAATTACAAAAGAGAAAAACCAATTGGGCTGACAACAAAAAAGACAAGGCCCAAAGGGCAAATGTCATTATACATGGGCAAGAGTGAACTCAGCCTGCAACTTGTTAGGCAGAAATATGAGAATTTTATCAAATGTAACAATAATAATTCACAGTCAATGCAACAACAAACCTTTAAAGCTTTTAAAGTAATGTAAATGCAGGAAAAATATGCACAATGTCCCATGACTGTTCTGTCCCGCTGCTAAACAAATATTTGGTGTTTAACAAGCAGGGGTAAGTAACTTCTTTCTACACCAAACTTCCTCTGACTTACACCAGTTTCAAAATCCTGGAAATTTTCAGAATACGATTGGTTGTGAAAACATTCAACATAAAACCCATATTTTTTTATCCTCTGTCACATCTGTATAATTTAGATCTTTTGCTCAATATGCTCACTTTGTTCATTGGATTTATTACCTGTAATCCTTCTTTTGTACAGCGGGCATGTTGAGGGCAACCTAATGTGTCCCCGAGTCTGAACATGCTCATCATGTTGGGGTAACGCCTTCTGGCACTTACTGGATATTTGTTTTAATTTAAGTGTCTGCACAAAAAAAAAAAAGATTTAGAAACTAGAAAGTGGAAAATACAAGGAGGTGCATATGATATGCAAACAGTAAAATCACTCATACTATATTCAGTTGAATGTGAGAGCAGGATTGTCATGCAAATGTGCCATGTGTTTGGGGGTTGCATGTCTATATGAGGTGAAAAGGTGAGGTGTCAATACTGTCTGTGTATTTAGATTGAGATGCATCTGTGAAAGGCTGCTTTACATCCTGGAGCCGAAACATGAGGATTTGTATTCAGGGAGCACATGGTGATAACATCAAAGAAAACATGCAAAGTTGTGAACAGCCTCCTAAGTTATTCAAGCATCTGTAACAAACCTACAATGAGCACTAGAGGGGGGAAACTATTTGCCAAATGGCAATACTGCAATAAAAAGGTTAGAAAAATTACAGTAAAAACATACAAGTGATTTGAGAAATAAACACCAATGACACTATCTAAAACTTGTGTTTCTGCATGCTCACAAACGGTTTAATTATTTTGGCAATTGTTCAAAACAATTAAAAACGTATGAGTAGCTCTTAATGAGTAGTACTTAAGCTCTTTTTTGATACATTATATAGGTTATGGCTTTATTTGTATTTCATTTTGCACTAATAATCTATACGTCAATAAGGGCATTAAATGTCTGACGGAGAAACTTTTACTCTAAAGTTTTTATTTTTGGTTTTTATAGATCCTGCTTTTGCTAATAAATTTAAGTATAAAAACGTGAAAACGGAATAATGTGACGAATATTTGTCGTTGCGTTGAACGTGGAACTTTTACCCCGTTTGTTCTCGTGACAACCAGATTGCTCAATCCCCCCTCCAACAAAGCACACCGTTTAGGTTTCGGTGGCACGTTAGGCAGAAGAAAACATGATTATCTGCAGACAAATCAACATCATCATCACCATCGCGTGAGCGTGCCCGCGCGATCGCTCTCTGCGCAACACGCGCAGAGACAGCCTCCCAGGGCTATAAAACCCCCAGTCATCAACTAAAGAGCACGGAGGAATCTCAACCTCACAGGTGAGTGAAAGACGATAGAAAGAACGGAGAAACATGCTGTCCTCTTTTTTTTTGCCAAGTCTTAGAAATTATGAAGTTTCACTTTAGTTATTGGCTGAGTTTATCTTTGCACATATGTGTTAAACATAAAACTCACGTTGTTGTTGTTTTGTTTTTTTTAATTTCCAGTCTATATCGTAGTTTATAAAAACACAGTAAATAGTGTGGAAGATGCAAATGTAAATGTTATTGTATTGCTGATTTTCTGAGCGTTCCTTATGCTTTTCATAGGTGTATCTGACTGTCTAACAACCATGAAGGCTGTAGCCCTGATCCTTGCTCTGGCAGTCATCACTGGTAGGTGGACGTACTTGCTGGTTTAGTATTTATCAGTCACATTTTATTATATCTGAGTTACTTTATTTATCCATCCTTTCTATGTGTGCCCACTATAGGCTGCAATGCCCGTGCTGTTCGCCAGGCTGAAGCCACAAAAAATCCATGGGAGGAAAGTGTGGATCGCTTCTGGGAGTACATTGCCAAGCTGGGCCAAAATGCTGATGGAGTTGTGGAGAACCTCAAGGCCTCTCAGCTCAGCAGGGAGCTAGAGTGAGTGAAGCTGAGCAATTAATCAGTACCTTTGTTTTTTCCTGCACTGATCTTGCATTGATTAGTGTTTCTTGTTCTTCTGCTTCTAGCACTCTGATCACTGACACCATGGCAGAGCTTGAAACATACAAAAATAACATTCAGACCAAGCTGGTTCCCTACACTGAGACCTCCACTGCCCAGCTTTCTCAAGACGTTCAGCTTCTGATCAACAGACTGCAGAAGGACATGCTGGATGCCAAGGAGCGCGGCACTGAGTATCACAGTGAGCTCCAGGCTATGGTGGACCATAACACTGGTGATCTTGAAAGCCGCATCAACAACTTCATCCATAAACTACAGAAGCGCCTCAATAAGGACATTGAGGAGATTCGCAAGTAAGTTGGGCAGAAACTTTTAGAATTCTCTCTTGCGTTTAGAAAAATAAACTTTAATCGAACCATTCCTTTCTTATTTTAGCACTGTGGCCACCTACATGGGTGAGATCCAGTCCCGTGCCTCCCAGAACCTGGATACAGTGAAGGAGCATGTTGAGCCCTATGTCCAGCAGGCCAATGACAACACCAATAAGAAGCTGAGTGACATCACTGCTATGTTGCAGACTCAGGCTGAGGGCCTGGGTCAGCAGCTGGAGACCCAGGCTGAGGGCATCAGGACCCAGCTGGAGGCCACTGCAGAGGAATTGCGCACCTCAGTTCAGGGGAAGATTGAAGAGATGACAGAATTGTTCTCCCCCTATGCCACCAAGATCCGTGAGCAGTTTGAGGAGATTGTAGACAAGATCAAGGAGTCAACCACTGCCTAAAGAGAGACTCTGAAAGTGGTAGATGGTTGGTGGAATGGCTACACTGCTGATTTCTTTACACCCAGGTAAAATGAGAAAAGGGGAAAGTTGCTGATGATCTTTACACTGAGTGTTCTAGTGTTCAGGATATGGGGGTTGAATAGAGAGACAAGGGAGGATAAGGTGCAGAACAGTCAGCAGGTGTGTTCTTCCTTCTGCACAGTCACCCTTTCTTATTTTCTCATTGACCCCCTTTATCAGTGAACACAAGCACCACAGTCAATAACAACCTTTCTTATGCAAAAAGACAACAATTATTTGTAATATCCTTTGCTTTTCTACTTTGAATTAACTGTTATATCAGTCTATTCCCACAAGTTTTGTATTCAATTTCTACATTTTGTTTGGTTATTACTGCAGAGTTTCAGCTTGAGCTTGAGATTTCATCCCGTTATCCTCCAATGCACATAACACCAATGTCTTTCATTTCAATAAATGCAGTGAACAACGATGAGTGCTATCTAGTTTCTTCTAGAAGTGCAACACAGAAACAACAAAAAGGAGTCCTGTTTATTGTTGTTTCTGTGTTGCACTTCACAGAGAAATGGATTGTAAAATTACTTGATGCAAATAATCAGTGAGTAAAATGTAACACCTGTCTGTACTTCACAAGTGTGGTTCACATGTTGTATGCCCACCATGCTGCTCTCTGTAAGTGCACTTTCTTTAACTGCAGTGTGCTGAACAGTGCTGAGTAAATAAAGAACCTAGAAAAAATAGTTCCTTTCACTGTTTGTTTTTTATCAAACATTAATGAGCAATCTATTATTTAACTTTGGGTTCAGTTACACCTGATGAGTGGAAACAGCTGATGCTGTTGGTGAATATTTTAAATAATTACAGTACTGCTTTATAATGTAGACGAGATGCAATTAATGCTTGGAAACTGGATTATTTTGCATAATGATGCAATGGCATTATAAAGTATAACATGTCTAAAATCATCTATAAAAGAATAGCAGTCTTGATGGCTTTTACTAGTAAGAATATCAAGCCATTTAAAAAACTTAGCGCCCCCGTGCTGCTGTTACATTTGGCAGTGGTTACATAAGACCATGTGAGTATTTATATAATGGCTTATATAAAGCAGGGGTTAGCACTGTTGCCTCATGTTAAAAAGGTTCTGGGTTCAAAGACCAGCTGGGTCGTACTGTGTTGCTTTTCCTTGTGGTTAAGTTTCCTCTGGGTGCTTCAGTTTCCTCCCACAGTGCAAAAACATGCTTATTAGGTTACTTGACTAATCTAAATTGCTCATTGGTGGAACGCATAAAGCATGATGACTTATATGTCTCTACTTGTCCACTTTGTGATTGACAGGTGACTTCTCCCCGGTGTATTTGCTTCTCACCTAGTGTTAAAAGGGATGGGCTTCAGTTCCAAATCCCCCCACCTACATCCTCCATAGCAATCATAATGGATAAGTGCAATAACAAGAACATTTGAAATTAAAGCCAGGCTCCCTGTCTGTTCCTCTACTCCACCATAAGCATCAGTATTTTTTGGTTTGCCTTCCTTGTTCAGCCACCCCCTTACATCCCTTAGTTTACCCTTTTCTAGTCCAAACTTGTTAAAATCTCCCTTGAGATTCCTTTCTCTTGATCCCAGCAGGCATTTGGGAACATTCTGTGCCACAGATTAAATTACCATTGAGGTGATGGTTATCTTGCCTAAAATTTATTTTATGAGTAAACCACCACCAATATAGAATAAGAGACTTTGGCATATATAGAAAACTGCTTATTTTTCCCATCTTTCCCCGTATTTTGTCCAAAACTTTTTTCAACTAGCGGTTTTAGTAGTGTAAGAGGATTTTAAGAACAAAATTATGTTTTTTAACTTCAGTTCAAAGGCACCATTCACAGGAAAAAAGGTGGCTTCGGCTGTCATACGCTGAAAATTGTCCTTTAAATGAAAAAGGGTAAAAATGGCTGTTTAAACACAGCATGATTTTCTCTTTGAAGTTTGAGCCCGAGGCCAGTAGGGGACACCATTTGTCCCCTGTTCAGATTTTCTTCTCCACTTGAATCCAGGAAACACAAAGATGCAGCTGTGTTTTCTTTATTGGGAGAATAAGTAAACTATACGTGCCACATAAAGAAACATAAACGGTGCTTTGAGAGCACACATTTTTGAGGATTAAGTTTCTGCAGTCGAGACACAAAATGACTTTAGAAATGTCACATTATTTGATAAAAATACAAATTATTGTGAATGCAACCTGAAATTAAAATCAATACAAGAATAGTGAAACACAATAAAATGACTCTTGATGAGAAGTGTAAGATTTGTCCATGTTCCTGCCACACCAAACGGTTTTCTAATGGAAAAACTTTGATAACACTCTACTTACTTTCCCTGACTTTCTACTTTACTTTTTTTTTTTCAAAATACTCATCAGTTCTCTGTGATACAGAAAGTTATATCTTTTTTATTGTATGTTTTCTTTTCCTAAATTGACTAGATTTAATCAGTTTCTTTTCTCTTCAAAACATGTTTACCCTTTCTACCAGTGCTAAAGGGCATTGCATGTAAACTGAAGAGTGACTAATGATATGACTACGTGTTTATCCTCGGTGAAATCACTTCTTTCAGGAACCAGGGTTTATTTGGAAACAGACAAGTGAAACTCCTACAGTACACAGTCAACTGTGTTAAAGGATCAGTCATGGATGGTAAAAACAGGAAAACCACAAGCATCCTGCTACCTCAGCAATTCTGCTCTGTCTGCTGTACTATAGGGTGTCTGCACTCTAAGTGCTAAGAATTAAAGGAAAAGAAGAAGAAGGAAAAAAAACAGCTATTTAGCAGGTGCTATCTAGCCCATGACTGCTAGTAACCCCAAAAACATCCCTGCAGAGATTTTACCTCCTTTTAAAACCCCCACTCTTCTCACCATCCTTTTCACCCTCTTCAGAGCTGGCACACAACATCACTCACCACAGGGGCCTTGGCTAAACACAAAAACAGCCCTCCTGTAAGCTTGTTATTCCAAATTGTGAGCACACAAGACATGCACTTTCACGCCCTATGCCTCCTACAATTATTCAAGAGGAGTTTCTGTGCACGCAAGCTCAAGCTCATAAATAAGCCCACCAGCCACTCCATTACAAAAGAGATGGAGATGCTGAGGCATGTTAAGTCTTATTTAAGTCAATTAGGCCATTCATCATAGCAGTAACACCTTATAGGCCAAGTCATCAGCAACAAATGGACATTGGCCTTTTGCATCAGACTGCTTGCTGTGAAAACAAAATGTTAAGCAATGAGGTCTTTGAATTGGTAGATGCAGACTTCCTGGCTCTAACTCGGCTCATAATAGGGATTACTGTAGTTCATTCAACTGTACTGTTTTTCCGGTGCAAACTGACAAATTGGAGCATGTATAGTTTTGTCCACTTACTCCTCTTATAAGCAAGGGGAGGTTTGTATAAGACAGATATGAAAAGAAGAACTTTATCTGCTGCTTGTGACTTATACAAGCAGCAGTTATTTGTGTCAAATAACAAAAGATGTCATGTTACATCAATGTTAATGTTCATTAGGGTTGAGCTATTATGACACTATCCATAGGAGTAGAGTTGGAAAAAAAACCTTTTTGCTGAACAGTTATTTAATGATAGCAGTTAAGGTTAGCTCCAACCTCTAAAATATCATGTAAAATGCAAGAAAAGAAAGAAAATAGGACATTTCAGAGAAAGTTTGTGTTAAAAATGTGCACCATGTATCAAAAGCAGGCAGATTTAACCAGTATTCATTGCAGTCTAGTCACCCCACATTAAAAAGTATTAAAGGCAAAGTTTTTGATACAATTTAAAATTTAGCCAGAGCTTCAGGTCCAAAGGAGGTTCCAAATGGTCAGTTGGTGATGATCATATCACTGTTGAACTATGTTCTTCTACATCATATCTCACCTTATCTACTGAGCTGCTCTTTCTGCCATGAACGCACATATCTTCATATCCTTGTGATTTGATTTTTTCAAAAGTATTTATACACATACTTATATTGTCTTTATGCTTTTCAATGTCTCTAATGCTTTTTTTCTGAGTACTACTTCTAAATAATAATTACACATAATACATCACTTCATGACTGTAATCTAGAGTCTCTCTCTCTCTCGCTCTCTTTCTCTCTCTCTTCCTCGCTCTCTCTCTTTTATCACCGTGGTGGATATCACACAATCTTGCTGCATAATGAATTTGAGCACGTCTCTATCACAATCAACATATCTTCATGTAACTCATGTGCTGGTCAATAAAGGGGGCAGAGACGACTCAAGGTCACCACTTGTACGTGTTGTCTGGCGTTTGCGTCACTCTCCTAAAACCAAGCGCTTATAAAGAGGGACGCACATAGGCTTTTAAAGGCACTTGATTTTTTTTTCTCTTCTGAGACAGAAAAGCGGTATGTATATATATATTTTTTTAATTTATATTTATATTTATATATCTATATGTATATATGTATATATGTATATATGTATATATATATATATATATATATATATATATATATATATATATAGATAGATAGATAGATAGATAGATAGATAGATAGATAGATAGATATAGTATTTTATAGGAGTAAAAAAAGGATATTTTGAAAGTTTATCAAACATTGCAGAGACATGCACTTTAGTAGACAAAGAGCATGAAATAATTCAAAACCTTTGTTTTTTTGTTTTTTGGGGATTTTTTTGGTGTGTGTGTGCGTGTTTTTTTATTTGTTTTGTTTTCTTTAATAAAAATATCATGACCAAATGTGCTTTATCGGTAAAATGGTCAGTTTTGTAAACTCAAAGTAGAGAAATAACAGACGAAAAGTAAAAGGAGCTGTCCAGTCACCTTGGTGCTGACATGCAGAGGCACAATTTTTAAAGAAAGATAAACGTTAACTGTTTTCCACTTTCATTAGTGATCATCAGCAAATGTGTGAAAAAAGACAAAAGTCTGTCCCTTTTGTATTCTCAGTCATTTACAGCCAAAATGAGACTGTACCTTGCAGTTGCCGTGCTGATGCTGGCTTTTGTGGCATACACAGGTAGGCTACTTGGCCTTAAACATATCCTGTTCCGGTCGTGCTGTTCTTATTTCACATGATGCAAATTTCCCTCTCTTTGAATATGCCTCCATCTACAGAGGCCCAAGACGATACCAGCATTCAGGACAGATTTGACAAGTTTGGTCAGAAATTGACTGAAATTGGCCAGTCCCTCGCTGAAAAAACTAAGACTGCCTTCCATGATATACACAACAGCGAATTTGGAACCAGCACCAGGTACTCTAACATACAGGGAATAAGCAGATTTATTCATACAGGCACACACACAATTCAACGCCATCTAACTCGTGTTTATTTTGCCCAGGAACTGGTTCACAGATGCCTTTCAGAAGATAAAAGACAAAATCGAGGAAATGAGGCAGTAGAAAAGCGGACAGGAACCTGTCGCTAGCCAGCAACCAGTCGCTAGCCAGCAACCAGCCTAAGATGCTCACTCTGCTCGTGGGTGGCCGATATTTCACATATCACGTTGCTCTACACAGACTAAATAATTATGTTACCTGCAAAGAGTGTAATCTTTTATTTTTTTTGAAAAGTGCAATAAAGAAATTACAAATGTTTTAAAACATAAATTGTGGGTGATCCTCGATTTGTAGCCATGCAAAGAAAGAAAACATGACGTGTGTGTGTGTGTGTGTGTGTGTGTGTGTGTATTGTTGTATTCACTGATTAAAAGAGTTCTTGATTGTACTGTGGCATGATAGCAGTATCATCTTATAGGTCAAGTCATCAGCAACAAACGGACATTGGCCTTTTGCATCAGACGGCTTGCTGTGAAAACAAAATGTTGAGCAATGAGGTCTTTGACTTCCTGGCTCTAACTCAGGTCACAGTTACTATAGGTTATTGTTGTAGTTCATTCTCCTTTTTTCATTGCACCTATCTGACAAAATGGACCACATAAAGTTTTGCCCACTTACTCCTTTTTTAAATGAGGACAGGAATGTTTAAGCCGCAAAGAAGGAATAAAAGTCTAAAGAAGGTAGGATGTGAAAAAAGGGAAACAAGACAAAAAGGACTGTTTGAGCAAAAGAAACAAAAAAACATTAACGT
The DNA here is from genome assembly GCF_036321145.2 of Pelmatolapia mariae. Classification (NCBI taxonomy): domain Eukaryota; kingdom Metazoa; phylum Chordata; class Actinopteri; order Cichliformes; family Cichlidae; genus Pelmatolapia; species Pelmatolapia mariae. Next base: position 62,019,284 of record NC_086236.1, read on the forward strand.
CTGTTAGATAAACTCCTCAGCATTGTATTAAGCACTCAGTTAATTTAAAAGTATCATCTAACATGTAAGTAATGGCGATTGCATATTTCAGCAGAATGATTTTTTTCCATTAAAGTTTTACTGTTGCTGATGCATAAAAATAAAACTAACTTTCCCCTTTTATTAAGTATGTGTGTGATACAATGAGACTTTTAAGTAAAAAATAATAATATTTATACAATTGCAAATGTTTGTAAGTCAGACCTCTCAATTCCTGAATCAATAAACAACAGAAGTTACAATAATGCAAACAAACAAACAAAAAACGAACAACTGAAAAAAATATTTTCAGAGACAGTCTGATCTTAACCATTTACATCATCTTTACAAAGACAAATTTCTATTCAGTATTCAGTGCAGTCTAGTCATTAATTATTAAAAAGCAATAAAGCACTTTTTCTTTTTACACAGTTTGAAATCTTGGCCACCACTCCAGATTTTAAGGAGTTCCCAAATAGCTTGCGTCAATTGTTAATAATTATATCACTACTGAAATGTGTTATTTCACATGATGAACTGATCCCTTAGGAAAGTACATATCTGAATATACTCAATATACAATTTAAATGTGATAAATCTTTCTGTTTTTTTAATCAATGCATGCATTAGAATACATTTCATTACAATTAATGTCGTTCAGAAAGTGCTGTAACTAAGTTCATAGATTTAATTTCTCCACTGTTGCCATGTGCCAACACAAGCCAGACCGGCTACCTAAACACTACTCCCAAAGACATTGATTATTTTATTAATACAGTTACATCCTTGCTGCATATGACCCTGGATACTCTAGATACTCTGGATACTCTGGATACTCCTCTGAAAAAGAAAACCTCAAATCAGAAGTACTTGTCTCTCCTGCTATAACTCACAAAAACAGCCTTAAATGAGAACCCAAAGCTGAAGATGAAATTTTGTCTCATTAATGTAGAAGATCCTCATTTATCATGGGAAAAGAGTTTGTTGCTCTATAAATAAGCACCTGTAAAGCTAGGCCATCTTTCTACTTGTCACTGATTGAAGACAATAAGGACAACCTTGGGTTTTTTGTTGTTAGGCTAACAAAAAGTCATAGCTCTGTTGAGCTAATGATCAATAAAGCCAGTAGTTAAGTCCTCTGATCTTAACTAGTAATGACTTCATAAATTCCCACACAAATACAATCCTAAAACTATTAGAAACATGGATTTAAGATCTTAGTTTTGTTTGGCTTTTCTCTTTATTATTGTAGTCTTTACCTTACAAGATAAAATATCTACAGCCAACAATTGTTGAGATTTTTTTGACATACTTGTGACAATCACTTGTAAATGATAATTAAACAAGTAGTGGTTATTGAATTCTAATCTAAGAGTTATTTTTCAGCACACAATCTTGCTGAATAATAAAATTGAGCACGTCTCTATCATAATCAGCATTCTGCATTTTGCATTCTTTGTCTAACATTTAGATTTGTGTGATGATCTGAAACATTTAAATGTGACAAACATAGAAAGAAATAGGAAATCGGGAAGGGGCAAACACTTTTTTCACACTACCGTAACTACATCAGTGCTGACCACTAACGTGGGCAGAGACGCCTTAAGGTCACCACTTGTCCATGTTGCATGGTGTTTGCGCCACCCTCCTGAAACTCAGCGTGCTTACAAAGTGAGATGCACATAGATTTTTTTAAAGACACTTCTAAGATGGAAAACAGGTATGTTTTTCATTTTTATTACTAATACTGATTTATTTTTATTAAAGCTGATTTTATTATTAAAGCTGAAAGCTTTTTAATTTATGTATTAGTTTATTAAAACTTTATATACTGGCATGGAGACTTGCAGGTCAATGATGAAGAGAATGAGCTTTTCTCAGGAAACTAATGTACTCAAAACATCAACTTTTGGTTTGTTTGTTTGCTTTACAATTATTCATATAGTAAACTTTGATATTTTAAAACTCGAAGTAAACATACACAGGTAGGCCACTCTTGGCCTTAAACATATCCTGTCTCAGGCGTTCCTTTCTTTGCACTCCTTGTAAATTTTCCTCTCTGTGATTATCAGATTATCACCTCCATCTGCAGAGGCTTTTCCAGTTAAAAGTTAAGAAATATCATTTTGGTTTGATTGAAAGTAGAAAAGATGACAAGATGCAGCTAGCCCTTCACCAACAAGATGCTCACTCTGACGCATGGAGGCTGATATTTCAGATAACATGTTGCTCTGCACACATAAGTCTGTAATCTTTGAAGATTTTTTTTCAAGTTCTATTTTTTTAAGTTATCCTAAGTTTTTATCCATACAATAATAATGTATATTTTATTGATCCATGTGGGGAAATTCCTCTATGCATTTAACCCATTCACTCAGTGAAGCAGTGGGCAGCCATTGGGCACCTGGGGAGCAGTGTGTAGGGACGGTACCTCAGGGTAGCCGATTAGTGCATTTAATCCACCGATCTTCCGATTATGGGGCCACCACTCTACCTACTGAGCTATCCCTGCCCTAGGAAATTCTGTAATGAATTCAAGCACTGATTAAACGCTTCCTGTCTATTACGAAGACCATCCATATGCTTTGCACACCATTGGATCCTAACTGGATTGAAGTTTTTAAACTCTCACTTGTTGCTTAAACTCCATGGAAAATCAATAACAACCACGAAATTCAATTTTTTAAAATTTATTAGTAATTAAAACTTAAATAAAATAGCAATTTGAATATATGATTTACAAATTAAATTGATTTCAGAGTTGTGATTTATTGCTCAGATTTACATACAAGCAGCAGAAATGAGCTTTTTCCAAAGGTTGGCTGGCCTCTCCCTTAGTGATTGGGTAAGGATCTCGACCTCATTAGGGAGTGGATTCCGAGCAGAGCTGCTACTCCTCCACATTAAAAGGAGTTGGTTGAGGTGTTTCGGGCATCTGACAAGAATTCCTCCTGGGTGCCTCCTGGGTGAGGTGTTCTGGGCATGTCCCACCAGCAGGAGGCCCCGGAGCAGACCCAGGACACGCTGAAGATTATATCTTTTAGCTGGTCTGGGAACTGAGAACATTGGTCCTTGGTACTCCCCTGGAGAAACAAGGGAAGAGGGAGGCCTGGGCTTCTCTGCTTAGGCTGCTGCCCCTGGATAAGCAGAAGAAGATGGATGCATAGATGGATTATTGCTCACACTCTGTTTATTTTCCATCCATCCATCCATTCGCTTCCGCTTATCCTTTTCACAGGGGGCGCTGGAGCCTATCCCAGCTGTCTTAGGGCGAGAGGCGGGGAACACCCTGGACAGGTCACTGGTCTGTCGCAGGGCTAACACACAGAGTCAGACAACCAGTCGCACTCACATTCACTCCCACATTCACACCTATGGGCAGTTTGGATTAATCAATTAACCTATCCCCACTAACTGCATGTCTTTGGACTGTGGGAGGAAGCCAGAGTACCCGGAGGGAACCCACGCAAACACGGGGAGAACATGCAAATTCCATACAGAAAGACCACGGCCTGATGGTGGAACTGAACTCAGGACCTTCTTGCTGTGCGGCAACAGTGCTAACCACTGTGCCCTGTTTATTTTAAATAAAATAAATTATCTAAAATATATGTTTCAATCAAGTGCCAGAGACTGTCAAATTGATTAAAATAAAAAAATACATAAATGAAAAAAACTGGTTGGAGTAACAAGTGACTAAAAGCAATATTGTTTTGATACATCATTTCAATGTGTTTGCTCAGATTATTAATGCTTTTTATAGAACCACATAACTATGCTATTCCAATTTTGGCCATTCTAAAAACAACAAAAGGTCTGTGAACCACCTTTGAAGTACTTCCAGAATCCAGGCCTAAACATTGTTATATGAACTTCTTTAATTACCATTTAAATACCATTAACATATGTGGAATGTCTAAGTAAATTTGGTGAATTATGTATTTGTTTACCAATGGCCATTAAAAATCTGACTAGCCTTTTCAAAGGCTACCAAGTAGCATCTAATAGATATTAATCCATTTGTGTCAGTCATTTGCAGCAAAGGTCAAGTGCCAACATGGCTTTGTGCATTTCACAACACCTGGGATAAAGCCACTGTTTATGATGAGTTAATAATCAGCCAGTTGTTCCAGTTCATTGATTTCTGTTTCCCTGAAGGGAACAACCTGACAGAGGTCAGCTGCTGGTGCAGACATGGGCGCGCAATTGATGTCACCTGTTTGAAATTGTTGTGAAATTAGTTTCACTTTAAGGTAATGTCAGGTAAAGCTTCAAAGCTTTAATGTTCTTGAAGGTGAGATCTTTTGCAAAGCTGTTTATACATCACTTTTATCTTGGTGTACCTTATAAACAGGCAGTTTCTGCATTGTAATAGTTTTTCTTCTTTTTTTTTTTCTAAGTTGCAGCCTTTTCAGGGACACACATACACAATGTTTACTTTGTACTGTCCAGATGTTTAACATAAAGCAGTTTAAAGACAAGGGCAACAGAATTTTGATCCAGCATATTTAGACAGCTGCAAGACCAGGTTTGTGAGTACAGTGCGCTTATGAAACATAATCTGAGCATTAGTGCTGAGCTGTTTCCATATGGAACAATCTGCGAGAGCAGACTCTGAGGACTGCAACACAAAATCAATTTTATGGTGGACTCTGCCCACAGAAATGCTTCGCTTAGCTGAAAATGTTTATCAGTCTGAACCTTTTGCTCCAGATTTTAACTTAAAATCTGTGGTGCTGGAAGACAGACTTTGACTTCTCTGTAAATACAGCGCATATCAACATCTGCCAAAAATGGGGTGAAATATCTAAACCAAAGTGTATTTGCTCAGTTGTTGAACTCAGCTTCGGTTGATCAGGAAAAGATACCAAGAGTTTGGGACTTTATTTAAAAAATTCGATTTTACTAACATTCATATCGTAACACACTGATACTCAACATGAAAAAGAAATCATAACACATTGTAAATGGTAGATCTGTGTTAAATGGATTAAACCATTTTTTCCCAAACAAGTAAAAGTTCCATCTTTCAAAAAGGTATAAAACTAACTACCTAAACTAAAACTTAACTCAAATGTCTTTGAATGCCCTGTCAGGTGTGAGTGTTTTTTTTTTTTAGCTAAGACAACAAAACATTTCAAAGTCAAATTAGGGAGAAAATAAAACCATAATAAGACTTGTTTATTTGTTACCGGTGAATCAAAGAAAAAAAAAAACCTGATGAATGATCATCCGATCAGGACCAATGTTCACATTGCCAAGGTTACCAAATACAAATAAAGTGGCTAGATAACATTTGGTTCATTTAACTCCTGCTGACCAGAGCCAGAGGAAATGGTAAAATATACTCTTTTGATCATGGTAGTTTTAATGACAATGCACAAACTGACAAATTTTATTTTGAAATCTGTGCTTTTTTTGTAGCTGTCAAAGAGAAAGAACCAGTATGTTTTGATATAATCTGCTGAGAACTTTGTTGTTTTTGCATCCAATGTGAACTACATATGGACTGTGCTGACAAAGAGCTCTGTTATATTAATAACAATATCATGAACTGTTGTGATGTATGGGTTTTTTTTTACTTCTCCATGACAGCCCCATATGAAAGCACTTCTTTTCAGTCTTTTCTTACTAATGCAAGGTATGACTTTACAAATATCTACCTACATCTTCAGTATTGATTCTGTAATTTCTCATCACTTTTTGTTTTGTTCTAATTGACTGACAAGCATCTTTCTTTGCAGCATGTGGACCACTTCTGGCCCAAATAGAGCCCACAAAAGAACCTGACTCACCAGGACTGCTGCAGAAGCTGGCAGAGAGGATCAGGTATTTCAGAAAAGAAAAAAAAAAAAAAACTGGTGGCGACTGAATACAGTTCATTCATAAGTCCAGACTAAAACTCTTTGTAAATGATCAGTAAATGATCAGAACTGTGAAAATATTTAGTTTGATTTCACTTATTGTGTCAAAAAGTTTGCACAATAACATATTTGCTTGTGTATTATATGTACTTTGCTGCTTTTATCTGACAGGGCAGCCAAAAATAAAATCCTGGCAATTGGGGCACTAACACAAGGCTTTGCTGGTGCTTATTATGAAGACCACATTCAACCGGTGACTGACAGCTATGTTGAATGGGCCTCTGGTGTCAAAAGCTCAGTGTGGGAGAGGATTCAGACTACCATCAGCCACTACACACCGTTTAACACAACTCAAGTTGATTAACTCACTCAAGACAAACGAGAAGCTGAGAGTAAATCAGTATTCTTATTAAATGTCATGGCTTCACTGCTGAAATGATCATAATTTGATGTTTATCATTAGGCTTGTACTAATGTATGATGCATAAAAAATCAAATGAGTTGTTAATAAATATCCTTACAACATATCTGTTTGCCTCTGCTGCAGGTTTTAGAGTTTTTGTATTTGTTTGGTTTTTATTAAACAAAGAGCACACCAACTGAATCCGATTAACCAACATTTTGGTTTTGGTTTTAATCGAAACTGAAAAGCTTGTCTTCTTGATTATGTGAGTACAAGTCACACACAGGTGCGTCAATCGACAAGTAAAACAAAACTCAAGCATTAAATGGATGCATGTGGATATGTGAAAAAAGAAAAAGAAAACAGTGAGATGAAGGTATACAGAGGAGAAACCTTTTAAAAACACTATTGAAAAGAGAACTGATCACATTGCTAGCAGGGTATTAGGGTGAAAGGTGAGGGCACAATTCCCAGCAGCCATTGCTCAGTACAGTGAGTTGGGGCAGGTTCTGGATGATTGACCTGTTGACCATTTGACACCAATATCTGAGTACACATTATAAAATCTGCTGTTAAAAAAGTGCTGATTATCAAGAGCCGATACAGTTAACATTATCTTTTGTCATAACAGATACAGACACATGAGCTGCTTTAGCTTTTTCTATCAAATGAGATGTAATTGCTATGACATTCTGCAAACACGCAACATCCACAGTGTCACAGTGCATCCTGCCATATGGATAAGGATAAACATACATTTCCGAAAGATTACATAACAACTAAGCCACATTTCCACATTCTGTATTTAAAGAATGTCATGTACACTGGACTTTGTGTAGGTGTATGTGTGTGTGTGTGTGTGTGTTTGTGTGCATGTGCATGTAAGCATGTGTGTGTATGCTCATCAGATGACGTTTGTTTGCAGTCCCCCCCTATATCTTCCTGTCCAGATGTGCGCTCTGAGTTACAGACAACTCGGTTTGAGAGAAGACTGTCACTTCTTGGATCTGTGCATCCAACGCAACAGCAGGTAATCCCTTTTTCTTCCTGCAGCTGCCCTTGCAGCTTCTCTTCTGCAACTACAGAGTAGATTTAACTAAAACAGCTTTTCGTGAAATATTTAGGAAATGCGGTTTTGCTTTAAATGTTAGCAATTTAATCACCTTGTTTATGATCTTCAGTTGTTAAAATATGAAAACAATTCAATAAGTTGAAATGTGAATTTCATTCGCTTTTTCTTCTTTTGTCTTTCAGAAATGAATGCAAAATATATTTTTGCACTGATCTTGGTGCTGCAGGGTAAGTCACCCTGTAAACCTTAAATGTTCTGTAACAGTTAAGATTCAGTCAGGCTTTTGAACAAATTGAGTTTGATGTGACTGTTTTTAATGATGTTTGATATGCCCAGTCTAACATGCTATTATTGCACTCAGGGATTTAATGGACACTGTGTCATGGATGAATATTGCATGTATTTATATGTAGCTGACATGCAACACAAGTGCTTAATTTTATAATACAGTGAGCTGCTGTAGCAGAAAAAATTTGAAATTTTAATACTGACCAAGGAAATCTGATACTGAGAGTGAGGTGCCAAGATATGTGGGACAGTTTTTCTTTGGCTTTTAAATAACATTTACACACTAACCCCCTAAACAGTTTAGTGAAATTTCCCAGTGCAACAATTAATCTTTTTTGTTGTCTCTTTTTAACATGTGTATACATCAGAAATTATTGAATTTACTTGCAACTGTTTTAATAGTACTAGTTCTCATCTCTCTCTCTAAAAATCTCAACTCTGTTGCCTTCCAGTCTCTAAGAGCCTGTGTGCAGTTCCCGAACCATCGCCAGAAATGGTTGAGTTATATAACACCCACAAAGCCACATTCATGAAGAGACTGATGAATTTTTACAACAAGGTGCACGCTGCTGCCACACCCGTTGTGGAGGGCATCCGTGACAATGAGCGTGCACAGGATGCCAGGGAATTTGCTGAAAATCTGCAGAACAAGCCTGAGTTCCAAGCCTTTGTGAAAGTTGCCTCGTAAGTTTTCACCTATAACTATCCTAGTAACGGGCTTAATGTTTCACAGGCGGCTCCAAAAGAAAAAAAAAACTTTTGTAAGCTGCTAATGTCATTTCAACTTGAAACATAATTTGGTATTAGATGCTACTGAATTAATGTTTAGATTTCACAATTTCAGCACAAACACATACACACAGTTTTTATGGTTTTGTTGATTTATTTGGTAAATTCTTCAATCATGGATACTTTTAAAATCATCCATTTTTCCTCTTTTCATCAGTGCCATCCGTCAGGAAGCAGTTCCCTTAGTGGACAAGGCTCGTACAGCAGCACTGGGTGTCTATGAACACTACCTGCGCCCCCACATTGGCATCACCCTGGGCAGGGGCATTGACCACGCTAAATCGTTCCTGGACGAAGTCCTGCCTGCTGAATAAAGAAGACCAACTGGAGCAAACTGCCTCTCAGCAGCCCTTGTTAGATGATAGGTCATAGTAACTACACCGGAGAGGAGCAAAGAAGAATACAAATACAATTCTTTGCCTCTTTTAAATCAAAATATTTGTCCAATCATGCAGAGTTAAAACCATGAAAAACATGTCAACACCACATATGCAAATTGTGCATGTACAGTATTTTATGTTTGAAACACTAACCAGAGTTTGTGTGTGACTGTGTATGTAATGTGGGTGTGTTCAATAAAATGAAGTGAAAACTCTCTGAAATATGTTTCTTCATATATACTAACAATCCTCTCCTGTTATGATACGAGGAAAAAGTTCTAGGCTTTAATAATTCTGTTATTTTTATAATCTTCTAATGTATTTTTTAAAGTATGGATAGAGTTTTTTCATACATTTCATACTTTTTTATTATGAAGAAAACACCTCATTTATTACAACATATATTTAAAAAGAAAACTCAATTAAACACCATGGGTTTATTTTTTTCTCACAGTGGTTTTGCAGTGAGCTGTCACCTTGATAAATATATAATGAAAAGGTGGTGCTTTAAACACATACTGAACGCTAATAATATCATTAATACTCTGAAATAAGTCAAGTCTGTCCCCTGAACACTGAATTTGTATAATCCCATATGAAAACTTTTTTTAGTGACAGAAATACTGAAAACACATTATTAATGTGTCTTTTGTATCTTTACATAAATTGATTGTTAACCTAAAATTACTGAAGAGAACTGTACAATAATCTCAGACATTTTTATTTGAATTAACTTTCCATAATTTGAATATTGATACCGATTTCCTGCTGAATAGCACTTTGCAAGAACATGTGGAATATCTGCCTTATTCTACTCATATGAGTAGCAAACAAATACTCTTCCTGCGTTCACGACATGACAGCAGAAATCACTGATTGCATTTATAATGCAATAATACACCAATGTTATTTTCAGCTACAGCAATAACCATGCCGAGATGAGCCATCACAGCGTTTATTCAGTTGGATTGAATCAAAAGTGCAAATTCTCAAACAGTTTGAACCCTACTGCTGCCCACAGCTGCACTCAACTGACCTGAGTTCTTGGGGTCGCACACAACATGACATGTGAGACTGGAACACATGATTGGATTGAGTGTTTACTTAGGCCTCCATCAACATGTAGACATCACAGGGGAAAGCTCGTAACTCCAACAAATAAAAGAGATAAAACAGTTTTTTTGTCACATTAACAATTATTCCCCAGCACAAACTGAAATGTTGATGAACCTGTCCCCTCGTGAATTCTGGCAAATTCTGTCTTCTCCAAAAAGAGATCTAAACATCACACAAATTCAATATTTTCGTAAGTCAGAATTTTATTTGAAATTGTTTCCTCATAAAATTGTTTTTACTCTGGCTAAAAAACAAAAAAACAGCATGTGATTGATATTGACAAAACTGTCTGGACTCTGAATTCTGTTCACCAAATGTTCACCCATGGCAAGCAAGAAACTGTCACTTATTACCCAGAGCCACAATATTTATTTTAATATATAACCACAGCCTCGAGGCTAAAAAGACAGATTTTGTCTCAAGAATGAATATTATAATTATGTTATAATTATTAGGGAAAATTGGAAATAAAGAGCACATGAGGACAAAACAACATAACATGAACAGCCAGCTTTAGACTTGTATTTTCATTTCAAATTGAAAAGAATCAAGGAGGGGATTCAATGTTTTCCACATGTAACTGTGACCAAACTTCTCCTTTCTGAAGGTTTTTGAAGAGACAAGTGGAAAGAGTTTGTTTTTGTTCTAAACAAAAACCAAAAAATGCAACACCATATATTCATTAATGTGGCCTAACTGTTTCATAACCAGAATCAGTGTGGGTGACGTGTTCAGCACACTTTAGACTTTGGACCATTTTAAAAGGACTTGGGACTGTTGCAGTGTGTCATGAATGACTGAGTCTTGGACTGAGCACAAGGAGTAACAGTCTGCTGATACTGACCTTATCAATGGAAAATAATTGACTGGGCCACATTTATTTGTCAGTATTCTTCTACAATGCTGTTTTTAGTCTATACTATTAAAGTCACTCCTGACCACAGCTGTGCTACCACTGTTACAAGTACCTTGTCATGCTTTATTCACTATCCTTGTATTTGCATTATCCCAATATCTACTTTATCAAGACACAATGATGAACCACTCCAAAAAAAACCGTACAGCTGACAGCAGTCCAGGTTTATCTCCCACAGAGTGCACTTTGGCTCTGAGAGCAACAAGTCACCACTTTTACACTCCTATATAAACAGGCTGGGCCGGCACTACCTCTTACTTTGTTTTCTTTTCACAGTCACTTCTGCAGAGGAATAGAGTGAGTACCAACACTTTTGATTCATTTACTGAGCAGTTTTAAAATAGGCGCATGCTGTTTCACTATATATGAGAAAAAGCCGAAAGATGACCTAACCGTTTGGGAGATTTGGGGAGATCTTCTGTGTTTTAATGTTAGAAGTGGACTAAAACAACATATATGCGCAGTTAATATAACAAATACATCGGCTGGATGAGTGGGTAAATCTTGGACAATGTCTCACCCTAGTGGATGGAAAGAAGGGAGCTTCAAATGTTTTTTTTCCTCTACATTCACAGATCCAAGGACCATGAATAAGCTGCTGGTCATCACCGTGCTTGTTGCACTTTTTGCACTCAGTAAGTTTGTCCTCAGAGAGTAAAACCAACAACACAAATATATAATATACCAGGAGGTTTTTATGAATCGGTGATAATAAAACTTTAAGCTTTTCAATTCTAACCTGTTTGTAACATAAGTGAGATCTCTACAGAGTAATAATGAGCACATTCAGTTCAAGAAAATGGATACAAACCAAATGACTAAATGATATGTTTTTGTTTTTCATTTTGGTTAAAACTGAAATTCACATCACATATTCTGATATAGAAAAGCTATTGAATGCAATGACATACCATCTTTAGTAGGAAATGCAAGTTTTGTTTTAAGTGAAGACATTAGGGTGAAAGACTTTTCTTCTTCTCTGTCTTTTTTGCCTCTCGTGTCTTTAACCCTCTAACTAATGTGGCCTGTTTTTGCATAGGTGCTGAAAGCTTCCGTGTGCCAAGGCAGGTTGATGAGGAAGAGCAAGGGACCATCACAAAAATAACAGATACTGTCAAGTCCTACTATGCAGGTGCGGTCAACACTGCCAGTGAATACCTGGAACAGATCAAAGGCCTGAAGCTGGAGGAGAAGGCAAAGTAAGACATTTTGATATTAAGATGAATTTAAAAAATGTTCATTTTAATCTATAACTGCTCTCATTCTGTGTTTTTACCACAGGAATCTTTACACTGAAACTTCCAACATTATGAGCACCTATCTTGGCATTGCACAGGACCAGCTTTACCATATTTTTCACCATTAATAGTGAAAAAAAAGTTATCCAATGACCTCCACAACGTTACATGGCTGTGTAAGGACTTTCAACCCCCACAAGAAAGGTTCAGAATTCATTTTACATTCTGTCCTTGGCGATACTCTCCCCACACGCAAGTGTCAAACTCTCTAACACAATGGACGAGGTGCATTTTGTAGCACTTTCTCAATCCACTGCATTGGAGGTAAATAATCATAACCACCCAATGGGGACTTTAGTCCTTTGAAAAACAACTGAGAGCTTGGAAAGAGAAAATGGACATGAGAATTTGGCAAGCACAAGAAAGGGAGCATTTTAAGATCTGCTACCACCTGCTGATATGCTTGTTTCCTCACAGCACCATGGCATCTCTGAATAAATTTCAGTGTTTGTTATATCTTGAAATAAAATATTTATACTGAAAAAAACATAAACAGGTGTCTGTGGTTGATACATGGTATTTTGTGAAGTGTTTGATGTAGTAAATTCAGCCCATTTTGCCCCCGTCTGTTTGTGTAAGATCAGTGTCATCTTTCAACTCAGTGATGCAAAAGGTCGTGATTTTGTCTGAACGAATCTGCAGTGAGACACAAGACTTTTATCGGCTCAGGCAGCACAAGAACAGAGGCTTCTGTTGTAATTAATAATGGATGAAAAGAAATAACATACAAAGTGTGAGCGGCGGGAAATTGACAGAGATGAATAAACAACAAAGACTCTGAAGTTTGTTTTATGGATACTGACAATCAGTGATGCAAGAGCAAGTGATTTTTAATTAATGCACAAATCTACAACATGCAGCTTCCTCTGAAGCTATTACCAACAGAAACAAACCAAGCAAAAAAAATCTGCTTTAAAGAATCTTGTCTTGTGTAGTCGTTGCAAAGGATATAAACTGCATCAGAGAAGCACAGAACAAATTACACATTTGTGTGGGTTTTAAGGACTACAGTGTTCCAACACTACCACTCCTGGTTTATCTATAATGACTATAATCATTGGAACAAAAAGAATAGACAAATATTAATATTATTGCAACTGAACATGCATACAGATCTGTCCAGAGTGGATAAGTTTGAAAGGAGCTGCATTCTGCAGTGTTTCTCCTCTATCCATTAGTTTTCTTAACCTTCTTGTCCAATTGAGGCTCACATAATGGGAGCAGCCTATCATAGTTGACATAAGGTGAAGGCAGGTGACAGTCTGGACAGGTTGCCAGTCAATTGCAGGGTTAACACATAGAGACGAGCAGTGATTCCCAGTAACAGCAGAATCTACAATCTCCAATTAGCCTAACACACATGTCTCTGGACTGTGCGTGGAAGCTGAAGTACTCAATGAGAATTCATGCAGGCACAGGCAGAACATGCAAACTCCACACAGAAAGGCCCCGGCTGGCTGGTGGCTTCAAACGCAGGACCTTCAATTCCAGCTTTTATTTGGAAAAAATCTGTTTCCACTTGCTTTAAACATGTATTGATAATTAAAATGCATATCAAATTTTTGTATGTCAAACAAAAAAAGTCAACTGTACCTATTAATTAAACATCAGACAGCTGAATAACGCTGAAAATACCTCTAAAGCTATTATAATGTCTGCAAAATATACATTCACATTTCATCAGTCAGTTATTTGCTTGCCTTGAATGTTGATTTTTTCCACAAAACAAAGTTCATGAAACATTAACAAGCTGTGTGAGATCTCCATCTTTTAGATTTTTATAAATATTTACAAATGATCATGTTATTAACTGATAAAACAAATCTGATATCTTTTTATAGACTTAAAGGACAAAATAAAATTATGAACAAACATTTTGTTTTCCCGAGAGGCCATGCAGTATTTTAAGGGTTTTGAAATGATATGATGAATATTCCATTTATAAACAGAAGCGGGAATCCCGTCGTATTGTCTTCTTTTTTTTTACTTTTTCTTTTTTTTTATTACTTCTTGTACTATTGCAAAAGCTTTTCCCATTTATCTATGACACCATTGTCCGCTATAGAGTCCACTTAGCATGGCCTAACCTTAAAAAATGGCTTTAATATTGCCCACTGAGCCAAAAGAGCCTGTGCTGCAGGTCTTGTATGTTATAAAAGATATTAACTTGACCAAAAAACACAAAAACTGTAACTAGAATCTGTTACATCTGAATAAAAAATGCGATAAACCACAGGCAAGAGTCTTTTTATGGTTTTCAGGAAAGCAACAAATTGGCACAGGAAGGAAAGCATATCACCCTAAATGAACTGATAACATTGTTACAAAGGTTACAGCTGAGCAGGAAGTGATGCTGGAAGGTGATAAAGCAGTCTGTTCATCCAACTGAACCCTAAAAAGCTTGCAGATATATAAAAAACAAAACAAGGACTGATCAAAGTGCCTTTACAGACTATACAGAAGAAAACTGCAAAAAATACATATAGCATGAATCTTCTCTTGTGGTTATTATATCCATATATTCAGGCTCACAGGTAGATATTTCCAATTTTGTGCCTACAATAAAGTGAATAAATGTTATAAAGGACATTTCTATTTTCTCTTTGATCTTTTTGACGGGTTACAGGAGGCTCTCCCCTGAGGGACAGCAAGATGTCCCAGCCTCTGTCTAGACCCTGGCATGTCTATCAATCTGACAAATATCCTTCATAGTAACCTTGGGTGATTGTGAACCCACATATTTATTAGTGAATGATTTTGCCAAATAAAACCTTAAAATTAAAAAGATAATTTTTGGTTTACTGGTCTGATTTGTTAAGAAATTAACGTCACTAATCAAAGTCATTCAAAACCAATGTGGAAATGGCAGTGAATGAATTCAGCGGCATTACCCCAAACAATCATATTTGATGAGTTGGGAAAATAATTTTAAGAGGACGTGTAATCTGTCTGTGTCAGATGAGTCAATCAGTCATTGTATTCAGCTTTGTCATTTTGGTTTTGCGTAGTCAGTGTTAGAAAGCCTCAATAATGCTGACAGAACTGCTGCAAATCCCAGTTGGGATTTTGCTTAATTAAATCACATTCATCAGCCTGCTGTTCATGTCTGATTAAAGCTCACTGTTCTTCAGTCATGGGCCTATTCCTGCCAGTGGCCTAGGAAGTCTGCCTGAGCTTAATAAATTGGATTTTCTCTTCTGTCCTTTGCACATCCTACCGCACCGCTGCATCTCTTGGGGAACATGACAAAGGCACAGAGCAGAACATTTATGTTGCTTTGGGATCATTCACAGTCCCTACCATTCAACTCTCCGGAGCCTAAGTTGTTGTATGTCTGGCTGAACCTGCCTATTTGCAGCCTATTTATCTGACCTGTTGCTTGCCTGGGGAGACTTGCCATGGCAGTGGTTAGGGCTCCACTATCGCAAATCAGCGTAAGTGGATTTAAAAGTGATACTGTTGCTTTTATCCCTCATTAAGAATTTAGCATAGCTGCAGATAAGCTGTTTTTTCTTTTAATCTGGTCCTCAAATATGCTTTTTAGCTAAATGTCCCAGGAGTTTCATTTTTTTAAACAATTTGGGAAATGAGCTTTTATATACTTTTTTACTGAGAGTGAGATAAGAGCTCTTGATTAGGTAAACAAGACATATTAACTAATCGGTGAGCATGTTTCTTTCTGTAATCAGACTATGAAGGGAAGCCAGCTGCTAGACCCCACTGGTCTATTCAGTGTCCAAATCTGACTCATATATATGAAACATGATCCTGATCTGTGAATGAATTAAAAGTGTCAGTACTTTGTTTCAATCCAGCCTCCTCACATGATCGATGTGCAACAGTTTAATCCTCTTTGTAGCTGTATATTATGCTACATAAGGTTTCAGTTAAACAGTACTCATTTTAGGCCCATGGCTTGTTACCATAAACTGTAGTGAAGAAAAAACTGCCATGAACAGACACACCAAGATATGAGACTGAAGAGCTCTCAGCTGCTGGTGTCTTTGATTTCAGACGAACAGGAAAATATTTGGGGAAATATGTTTTTTACCTTCTTGACAAGATATACAGTAAAAGACTCTTAAGCTCCTAAGCGTGTCCACTTAGTATAAAGCCGCAGCCAGCAGTCTTATGTTAGCTTACATCAGCTTAGCATAAAATAAAGAAATAGCTTCTGTCTGAAGGTCACAAAAACCACCTACTGGCACACTTAAAGCTTCCTAATCATCATGTGATTTCTTATCTGTCTATTTCATGCAAAAAGCTGAATTTTTAAAAAATGACGTATGGTTTTACAAGTGTAGAGCAAGCGATGTCACTGTAACTCAGTGATTCTCTGAACTCTCTACTTTCTATTCTACTTGAGCTTTCTAAACCTGTCTTCAAAATAAGTACACCAGAGAACAAGCAGTACCTTCAGAGCAGAAAGCACAAAATTTGGGCTTAATCTGGAGAGATACACAATTCAGCAGGTATATTTTGGGGGAAATGTTGGGTTCATCAGCTGGTGGGAATGTATGTGTTATGAAGCTCATTAATATTCTGGTCATCGCTGCTTTAACAAGGCATGAACATTCTGTTTTAATCATGGCTTTCTTTAATCAGGGGAGTTTATAATTGCCTGCCAAAATGCCCAGTCAGTGATCAGGACTAATTAAAAGAGGTAGACCTTGAAAATAGTATTTACTCAAGGTTTAGACCTTATGCTCTTGTGAGAGAAGTGGCAATGCATAAAAATAGGAAGCAATCCGTAGACCTTCTGAATAAAATGAAGGAAGTTTTTGTCAAAAAATAGGTAGTTTGATAAGAGATGGCATAGATTATACCACAAGTACTGCATTGTTATTGTTCATCCTGGTAGAAATCCAGATGGGATAAAGAACCTGCTTGAGTCTGAATGACTCACTAATAGCTTTCATCCTTTCTCTCTGAAACAGATGAGCCCACTCACCACATGAGGAGCATAACTGTACCTGTTGTGGCTGATCAGACTTGCATGAACACTTTGCCTGAGTTTGTGTACTGGGGCCCATTCATGGTCACAGATAACTGCTGGGTGAGCATGGCCAGAACCTCAGGAAGCTGCCACTCATACAGCTATGTTCATTCCCTTGACTTCTGTTGCACCACTTACTCTAATTTGTCATTTGTCTCTTGCAGTATCAGATCATTTTGATTTCATTTTAATTAAATTATTTGCATCTGTTTCCTGTAAAAAGCCCCAATAGAGAGTTGTGTTCTCTCCCCAGAAGAAAATGGGCAGTGTGATGGTGTGTGACCACCAGCTGCAGAGTGTGCAATGGTACGACAAAAGCTGCAGCAACCCGGTTGACCCCACCGTCAACTGGGTTGACACCAAGCTGTGCATGTACACTGATTGGATCAAGTGTGTGATGGATGGCTACACATCACCTCTGCCAACTGAAACCACTCCAGGGATGATGGCATGAATGGGGAAGCAGAGCGACACATTTATCTGCAGATAGAAGCACTATTATAAATACTACTCCTGCTCTTAGGGGTTGGATCAGTGACTAAACCAGTCCAGAAGCTCCCATTCCAGTCTTTTCATATATATGTATTTGGTACAAATGATCACATATATTTCCTCAGCAACGTTTCCACAGCTAAGTGTTGTTCACCAGCATAAATCCACATGTGTTGTTATGTAATAGCAGCAGTAAACCGGACCTGTGATTTATACAAATGACAGTGAGAGTTTGTTTTGGTCCATGAGGAGAACATTACCCTAAAATGAAAGTTATGTTGATGTTGTGAAAAACAAAAAACAGATTCAATATCATAAACTTAAAGCTGTGCTCGTCAATACTTATATCAATAATAGATCAAAGTAAATGACAGCTCTAATTCTGTAATGTGTAATATGAAAGATGGTGCCCATAGTGACGCATCCAAAGAGAATTATAACCCAGTTCCGCTCCCTCAGATCAACATTTTTTTTATTTATGTGTTTTTTACAGTCCATAGCATTTGATTCACTTTCCCATTGGTGTAGTTTTAAACTGAAGCGCACAGCTTTTTGATCTGATAAATTCACACTGCACTACCTTTCTTGTGCTAAACTGCAGGCAGACAAACCGACTGGTGATTATAGTGGAACATTTAGCAGCTAAAGAGCCATATATTTTTCTTCCCGAGTTAAAAGAGGAGCAAATGTTAAAATTACATTTGTCAGGTGGTTGGGGACATGATTATACATGCATTATAATGTTCTTCCATTTGCTGGCTGTGTAAGATAAGATAAGATAAGATAAGATAACCTTTATTAGTCCCACACGTGGGAAATTTGTTTTGTCACAGCAGGAAGTGGACAGTGCAAAAGTTATGAAGCAAAAATTAGAATAAAATAAAATAAGAATAAATACAGTACACAACTGTAACTGTACATATTGAACTGTTAGTCATAATAATAACACTCCATCCCACTGTTATATCTCACTGCTGGAGCTGCAGTGCCACAACTGGCCAACAAACGTAATTTCATGCAATTGTACCAATTTAACACTTAATAATTTCCAACTGATAAGTAAACATAATGTCATTAAGAGCAAGCAGACATTTATGGTTTTGACTGAAATGTACTTTGTACTTTGAAAACAAACTGTACAGTTACATGTTAAAAACTAACTGTAATTATATTTATAACACTAAAATCAAATTAAGTGACCCTTACTTTGCCTGATAATGAGGTGTGCAGCATATTATGCAACTGATCCAAAGGCAGTAACATGAAACACCACTAGATGGGGGTAAAGCCCAGTAATAAAGAAGCACACACAGCGAGAGAGAGAGAGAGAGAGAGAGAGAGAGAGAGAGAGAGAGAGGGAGAGAGAGAGAGCTTGTCAAAGTGTGGACAGGTGACCTGAATCTTACATTCCTTGCAAGGTTTTGCCTGAACTCTGATCTGACATTTGAGCTCTGTCAAGACACCAATATCTCAGAAATATGTACAGCCATAAACACGCAGCTGCAATGCAACATTACAAAGACACACTGAGAACAAAGAAACTGGAGAACACATGGGGGAGTTACAAGCACACACACACATACACACAAAATACACTCACAAAAACACAAGTACTGACACAAAATCAAACCCACACACGCACGCACACTTACATGTGAAGTGACTGACAGCTGTGTCCATAATCACCCAGGCAGTTGAACATAGGGGCCACTCTGCCATCTGTTCTTAGAATTTTTCTCCCGTTGCTCATCCCCCCCCCTCCTTCTCTTTTCCCACCTCAGTGGGAGACAGAAAGCAAACTGGGGGGCTGACTTTGGTAGCTGAGATGTCACTTTAGAAAGCAGTGTGATATTAATTGCATGGGGATTTGAAGCCGCAGTTTGTGTTTGCTTCTTTCTTTCAATTTGGATAGCCATTGTTCGTAATGTTGGGGGATTTGACTGAAACCAAATTGATGTAATAGCCGCTATGTCACTAATTGGTAGCCTTTGTAATTGATACAATAGAAACTTCACTTATTCCCTCAGGCTGGATACTCAATATAGCAAACCTCAAGCCCTATGGGATTTCACACCAAATATATTTTAGGTGGCTTTCTACGCAGAATGCCAAATAACATGCAGTCTAGAGGCTTGGAGTCTACCCCAAAACAAGGCGTGGTTTCTGGTGTGTTTTGAAGATCTGAAGCACCAAGCATCAATAATGATGCTACCTGAACTCTCTGTCAACTGAAACAGATTATCATATGTGCTTTTGCAAACACCCGCGCCTTCTTTGTAAACTCTAGTTTCAACCTTCAATTTTCTCCTCAAATAAAGAGAATCAAGGTCTTTCAGTAAGATTTAACAGGGATATATACAGAGGGTTTACATCATTAACAGCAAACATTAGGCTTGGCTCGGTGAGCTCATGCAACAGAAAAGATAATACAACATTTTTCACAAGCGTCTACTAACAAAACCTTTTGCATTAGAATATTTTTCAGCTAATGACTACTTCACTTCACCCTAAATGTGGCAGGTCAAAAGTTAAAAAGTTAAAAGTTTTTTACAAAAAACAAAAAACATGCTGCGATATTACAAGGACAACCAGCTAAAAACAACATCAACCTTAACGTGACACAGATTTACTGTTAATGGGTCAAATAGCCTCAGGAAATGTACTTCCTACCACTTGCATATAAATCTCTAGTAGAGCAGGAATGCCTGAAATATTATGCTGGATAAGAGCCAAATGCATCTTTTAAGGTACAAATATCCATATTCTATCCAGAATTTAACAGTGCAGAGAATCTACAGCAATGCTAGCGACTATGGTAAGGGACAGGGACTATGGTAATTTATGCTAACTGCTAATGTAATTATGCTAACATCCTCACAGTCACAAAGCTAATGTTGTGATGTTTAGCATCCATCTATTCATTTTCTTCCACTTATCCAATTCAAGGACCATATTTACCATTTATGTTTAGCTTTAGCATTATTTTCATTAGTGAGTCGATGTGAATGTGTTTGCAGGTACCTGGTCAGAAACTAAAGGAAAAATTCAAATTTGGATCCAGTGAGGTAAAATAAAAAGTTGATGGGTACCTGTAATTATCACATCGTTTCATTCCAGAGAGAATGCCTGGAAACTAAGCAGCCACTTGTCATTTATGTAGCCCTCAATTTTGTTTGTATCACAATCACTGGGATTTGCAAAATCACACAAACAAACACACATATATAAATAAAACTGCATAACCAATTCCTACCATGGCATAGTACAACTAACTTTAAAAGTAGCAAAGTTGTTTGCTGTACAGAAACAGACTTGAGATCTTGGAGTTTCCTGGCCTGAACAGGTCAAATGCACCTTTCTGATCTCCCACTTAGAATTTAATAGGCCAACACAATCAGAAGTTGTGCAGATAACATAAATATCACTGACTGATTAACAGACTGTGGAATTGTTTCTCTAAGCCCAGTTAGCTCTAATATGCATACCTTTATTAATAGTTAACCATTACACTTGTCTTTCCTGCTATACTCCCTGCTACATTCTATAAATTATTTCCCAATTTCAAAAGGTCCTCCTTACCTCCTACTCTCTCTCGGGGCTTTCATAACTCATGCATGCAAGCCTGGCCCACATTGAAAACAAATATCATCTTCAACTGCCCAAACACTGTGGTATAAACTGATTAATGAGGGAATTAAAATGAACAATGATTCATATGGGGGAATCTTTTTCCTGGGGTGTGACAGAGTTTATCAGTGGTGGGTACAATATCTGTAGAGTAAAGGAAGACTTCTCTCTCCCTTGCACTGTTTCTCTGGCAAACTGTCACCATCACTCATCGCCAGCTTACATTCTCTGCATTCCCCTGTGGCACCTGGCTCCTGAGAAGCAAAAAGTGGCAAACACGCACTGAACTGCACATTCACAAACTGAGAGAAAGTGCACACTGCACGCACACCTTCACACTCACGTCCCTCCATCATGTAATTACTCTTCCTTACAACTGACAGGTCTTTTTCCCAGAGATGTAAATGAATATGGTAAGCTGACATGGAGTGCATTAGCACAAGCCTGTACATGTGTGTGTGTGTGTGTTTGTTTCTTTGCACTAGACTAATGGCTCATTGAGAAAAGCATAGGCCAAGTCAATCATGCTGGATCTCTCCCTGTCGCCCCATTGAGACCTTCGGCTCATCGGGGGAGATAATTAGTCTGAAGAGCTTTAATGATGCAGGCCTAATAGCTACAACGGCACACTAAGCGGCAGCAGTGTGTTTGTGTGTGCACATGCATGTGTGGGCTGTGGTGTGGGCAAAGGTGTGGGACGTGTATCCAAGAGTGGATGAGTAAGCGAATAAGTGATTAAAATCATGTTTTGTTAATGCATATGTTTGTGTGTGTTGATGGTGCTACTAAGGGAGCTGATGGGATAATGAATGTTGTGGCTATCAGTCTCCAACCTGCTACACACACACACATACACAACATCCCTCACTCAGCTTTTCTCCCACTCCCTGCATCATTGTTAGCATGACAGTGAAGCAGGGAGTTCGCTTATAGCCTCTGAAAAACACAACCCTTACACACAAAACCACCACCCTGGTGTGTGTGTGCGCGTGTGTGTGCGTGTGTGTGCGTGTGTGTGTGTGCGTGTATGAGAGTGTATGTGTGTGGGTGTCCATGTGAGAGAGGCAGACAGACAGAAAGATATATAAACATTTATACTGGAATTTATTGTGAATTTAAATGAGCATGTGCACATGAGCAGTTTAGTAAATGCTGCTACAAAGTGCTCTGCAAATAAATGAATGAATACATAAAAGCAGAGACTCAATATTCAGCCTAGAGTGCTAAAAGTATCCTACTAAACACAATACCTGACAATCTGAGTGTTCCTAATAATCATTTTTTAAATCTGTGTGCATCCTAATAACTTTAATCATTGCTTTTTAAACTGTTTTATAGAAGGTAAAACCAATGCAGTGGGACCCAAAAACAGCAAATACACAACTCCTGACTAAACCCAGTTTAATGCTAAGTTTTAAGAATTCATAAAAAGCTACAACATAGGAAAACAAAAAAAGGAGTAAAATATACTTCCATCTAAAAACCACTGTTTCTCTAAAATGATAGACAATGATATTTATTATTCACACTGTTATCGATTTTTTCCCCCTAGAAAAGCAATAAAGTGCGACCAAATCTTGCCTCAAATAATCCAATTTAAGCTGCAGGGAAAACCTATTTAAAATTCTAAGATGGAGGGTATGACAAATCATTTAGCCAATGCTCCAGTGAAGAGGTTTCAGATGTATTCAAATAATAAAGTTTCTTTGCAAGCCGATATAAAACTGTTTTGTAAGAAAAAACAATATCTCCATGTGTTGGATATGCTCAGCATGGGTTCAAGTCGCAATATTACATCACTGCTTTGGCAAAAAATTCGAAAACAATTCCTGCACTAAAACAGAAATTTACTTTTTAATTTCACATTTGTTTATCAGAGCACAAGAGCACAAACAAAAGCCTCAAGGTGGTTTTGTGTTATAAAAACCAACTTTTCTTCAGATGAAAAGAATAAAGTGAGCAATAACTGAGCATATTAGTTTGTTTTTGTGCATGAGGCTACAACTGCACATATGAAGTAATGGAAGTGCATCTAATGATCACGTATTGTCTTAAACTGGGACGTGGAAGAAAGAGATCAAACAGTGATCACTCTGCTAATGCATTAGTACACCTATATAGGCCCACACATTCAGTGATATGACAGACATGGATTTCAGTAATTGCTTTTCTCAAAAAAAGAAGCACTGCATACAAAAAGGCAAACCCCACAGGGACTGCATTTGAGTTCACTTGTAATCATCACACACTTCTGTAAAAAAACAAAAAAAACCACACGTTACACTAGACGGGTGCCGTTGCCATGGATACACAGCAATGCATTCAGCCTTTTTACGATCTTATATTTCCAATGCAACATTCTTTCTCTGGAAGGTTTGTTAACACTTCTGTAGAATACCAGAACGTGTTGTTTCATGTTTGTAAGTGTGTCCCGAAGGGAAGAAAATGTACGTGTGCCTTAGAAATACAGGGAAAAAAGCTTTACCTGAAGGCACGCTTTACATCAACAAGGCAGAAAATACATCCATCAACAAATATGCAACATGTTATTGTATGAGCTGCTGAATACCACAGCGATTAGGTAATTTCATACCTTCCACATACACAGACACACAAACTGTGTCACACGCACAGCACCACATACATAATGGTCCAATGGTTAACACCAGGTAAGCCCGACAATCTCCCCTGAGCTATGCTGCGGCTCTCTGAAAGGTCTGTCACAAAGAAGTCGACTCATATATCACCGCAAAATCTGGAAAGTCCCGACCTGCAGAAAAAACGACATCCACAGAGGACTGGAACTGCCACAAATTGTGTTCATTTTTGAAAGTTAAAAGACATGTTCGACAAATGGTTGGTACTTGTGATTTCAGGAGTTTTTGGAGGGGGGTTAATATCGGTGGTCCTGCTGTAAACAACATTAAGTCGACAGTTTGTTGGAGATAAACACAGTTTCTGCAGTAAAATCCATAATGGATTTTAAATCAAACACTCAATATGTAATTGAACACTTTGAGTTTTTATCCAACGGGTTTTTACAAAAAACCTCTAACTACTTAGGAATTATAACCACTGTTAAAAATAGTCTGCCATTGTCAGAGACTCATAAAAATGGATCTATTAACTGACAAGTTCCATGGCTAGGTGAGGCCTTTTCCCCAGTTATATGTGCTATATATTACTATTCTTTCAGATGTCTTAATGTGCCATAATCCAGTCTGTAGCAGTTGATTTAAACAAATAATCAATAGGTGTAGACTATAAAAAGAATAAGAAAAGATGCCAATGTAAGAATAAATATAGTAAATCCTTTCCCAAATTATACAAGTTTACCAACTGCAAAACATCTCTCACAAAATGTAAAACAGCATGTTCCACAACATTTAAAATGAATTATCTGAGTGTGCATTCGGATTACATTTTTGCTGTTTTGATTTCTGATAAAAAACAAACAAACAACAAAACAGGCATCTTGTGACAGCCAGATAAAAGATAAACAAACATGAACATGCTGAATGAGATATTGTTGATTTGGGTTCTTTTTGTTGATAGGAAAAGATATAAAGTTACTCAGTTGGGCTGTTATTGTAGGCCAGTTCAAGCGAATTTCCTGTCACAGAATAACATTCACATCATCATTATTTGTGCTTCGCATCTATAATGCAGCACATTTACAGCAGACTGCGTTTTCCTGTGATTTTATTGTACAACTGTGCCGCCATGTTATCACCGATAACAGCCGACTTCTATTTATTTTATATAAACTGCTACTGCTGTTGCCACAAGGGTAAATTGCACCCTTTCCTGTGCAACAATAGGTTTCCATTTGGAAAAGTCTGTTCCCCTGGGGGCTAAAACAGCAAATATAAAATCTTTCATGAGCTGGGCATAGATTGAATCATTAATGTGCCACATCTTTTGCCAGCAGAGCAAATGTTGCAAAGAATATACAGATTTATAGTGTCACAGTGTCACATTCATGATGGGACAAACATCCAGGGATATGACCCTGACCTTTTTATTACCGCAGCCAAAGGTCGGATGCTTTGTTGGCAATTTTCCAAATTATTTTGCACAATGAAGCATAAAGACAAACACGCATGCACACTCTGAGAGAAGGGTGGGGTGTTGGGCAAACACAATTAGCAAGGAATGTTAGACCCCACCCGGCAAGTGGTTAGAAAAATAGCTGACACTCATACAGTTTACAGAATTTAAGAAGAGACAGCTTCACAGAGCACAAAGGTCAATGCTGTGACTAATATGTGTAGGAAGAAATATATACTGTGCATTTATATTCTGTGGCATGAGAAATGAGATGGCAAAGCAGTGCAAGGAGCAGGTAGGAGAAACTGTGGAATAGAAAGTTAAATAAATGACTCTAACTCACGCTACTTATAATATTTGAGAATCTGCAAAATATCTCCCAAATCAAAAAAGAAGAAAAAACCCTCAGTCTTGCATTTATATACATTGCCCTTTTTCCCCTCTATATGTGAGCTTATGCAGAGCTGTGCCCTATGATCCAGCATCAAATAAAGTAGAACGGTCTAGTAAGCTGATAAGGATGTAGCTGGGAGAAATACCAGTGCCCTCACAGTGCACTTACATACAAACTGGAGATGGCGAGAAAAGAAACCTTAACACTGGTAACACACTGACACAGGAGCTGCAAGTGATAAACACTCCTGTTTTTTCCATTGCTGGCAGAGACCCTCTGGCTCTGTAATAATAAGGGCTCTCTCTTCACTAGGAAGTGAGTATTTTTTTTTTCTTTTCCATTGAGGTAAAGGTAGTGGGAAGGGTCACAGCCGTGAAAGAACATAAAACAGGCTGAGACTGAAAATGGAAAATAGGGTATAAATAATCCTATCCTCGTCTCGCTCAACACCGTTGCCCTTGTTTAAAAAAAAGTGACACACACACTAAATCCTTTTTTTGAATATGGTAGCAAGATACACAAGACAGAATATATGAGTGTAAGAAAAGGAGAACATGCTTGGATATGATTGCAAAGCTTCATCGGTAAGTCAGCAGAGCATATAGTAATTATAAGGTGTAATCCCTAAGTTACTCTGATTGTCACTGCTATTATTGTTTTACACACAAGAGGAGCAAGCAGTTTTCAGTGTGAGTGCGTGCATGTACATGTGTAATGGAAATGGAAAGAGGAGATATAGGAGAGTGATGGAGTGATATAAGCTGGCATTCTGCTGCTGGGTGATGCAAAAGCAATCACTTTTACTGCGTGTTTGGCCTCAGGAAGGTGTGTGTTTGTGTGTGTTCTATATGTATCTGCAGTGAGTGTTGAGCAACAAGGTCAAATGTGAGTCTTTCATTATGCTATTCAGGTCAACCTCCCTCCAGGTGTGTATGCCATATCAGAAGCTCTGGTTTAGCGCACACAAGTACAGTTTCTGTGTGCACTGATGTGTTTTTAAGTGCAGACGATCACTGAAAACACAAGTGTGCAAGCGCGCGCGTGTGTGTGCGTTACTCTCCAGACAGCTGCCGTGCTGTAATGTTAGCCGATGGGAGGAGCCTGTAGAATGTAAAGAAGTTCTCAGAGGAGAAACTCTCAACAGCTGCTCTTCAGTTCCTTCGGGCTGTTCTCCCTCTTTTGAACAGCAACTTTCTTCTCTGATCCTCTCTCTCGCTTTCTTTCTCTCACTCCCTCCTACTTTCTCTCTTTCTCTTGACTCTTTCCCAGGGGATTTTTTTTTGCTCTCAGCAGTTCTTTAAACCCAGCAAGTATGTGTAAGAATATACTAACAGAGCTGCCTTGGAAGTATTTTAAAACATTACTCAGTATTTCAGTGTGTTGGAAAACTAGTCTTAGTGCAGTTTATTATGAGTTTTTACTCTAAAGATAATCTGTTTTATACGTTTTAAAATGGATGCTAACTGTGGGTTATTGGTGTGATAATAAAGATG